>NC_072734.1:17749172-18109318 GCF_026930045.1 Uloborus diversus
GGTTTTTGAAAGTTAAATTTCAGAAAAATTCTTAGGTAAAGACCCCAAATGTGCACGAAATCACCTAACGTCATCACAGTTGACTCCAAACTTCGTTTTTTAGAAATTTCTGAGGGAAGACCACAAAGCTTTTTTTTTCTCAGTGATGAAGAGTTTAAAACGAGCAAGTTTCGAAAACGATTTTGGGCGGGAAACCACCTCCGAACTCTCTCTCTCTCATAACTTTTTTTGCCAAACAACGGCTAAAATTGCGTTTTTAGGACGTCATTTTCAAAAAGTTTCATGGGGAGACGGGAAAACCACTTGACTTCCCAACATTTGGGAACGTATGCCGTCAAAGACAGCCTTTGCGTTTTTGAAGCTTCCTCATCGGAAAATTCCAGAGAGATCCCTAACATTCCCTATTCCCTTTAACGCCATCAAAGATAGACTAAAATTGATTTCAAGTTCGAAAATATTTCGGGAGGAAAGTCCAATCTTTGTTGGAGTTTGGGGAGATCCTTACACCACTAGATACAGCCTACAGTTACGTGTTTTTCAGTTTATAGTTAAAAAGCTTTCCGTACAGCACCCCCAAACCTTCTTCAATATCTTGAAGTTTTTGTAAACAGCTTAAAATTGCTTTTTTTAACATCTCAATTTCGGAAAATTTGCTTGAGAAGTCCCGACCCCCTAACGTCACCAAAGAAAGCATAAAATTGATTTTAAATTTGTACAAAAAAAAAAAAAAAAAAAAAAGAATCTGGATTGAGCTCTAAGACCCCTTTCTATAAGCGTTACTTAAAATTCCGAATTTTTCACTTAACTTTTGGAATATTTCGTTGGGGATCTGAATTCCCTTTTTTTTTCTTCTGCAGGAAAAATACGAAAGAAAAAAGATAAGTTTCTTTTCTTCTTTTTAAAAATCTTATTAAATAATTTTGACTTTTTAATGTATTAATTATTTCCCATCAAAAGGGCGGCAAATTGAGGAACCGCCCCGGGCGGCAGAAAGTGTAGCTACGCCACTGGTGGTAGTTGATGTAAATCTAACAGCTTAACTCATGTTTTTCTCGAGATTTTGATGAATTATGTACACAATAAATTTCCCCGAAGAAACACTTAGACATGAATTAGACTTACATTATTTACCCCAAAGTATTTTGAGGTGTCACAAATAATTTCATTAAGCAAGTATGGCTTGTTTAAGCAAAACAGATTTACCAATATCTAATCAATGAATACATAAACTAAAAGTTACAGTTGGGGAAAATAATGTTTTGTAAACTGATATACAAAGTGAAACAACTAATTACATGAAATACACCGCCAGCTCAGTCATTTCCAGTCGAGGACTGCAGTTTCGTGCATATTAGCACTCATCAGCCCGGCATAGGTAAGTGACTGAGCCGGAGATGGAAAACCTCTTAAGGAACCCAAGAGTGCCCATCAAACTGGTAGCTAATACAGAATTAGCACTGCAGTCCTCGACTGGAAATAACTGAGCTGGCGGTGTATTTCTGCCTTAGCCCTGGAAATAGGGCGGTAACTTACTGAATAACTAATTATGATCTGAAAATTTTGACAATTCTGCTTTTTAGCTTACTTTCCCAGTAAAAGTCAGAGAAAGAAGAAAAAAGCATGAAAGAAGGCTTAATGCATCTTGAAAATATTACAAAAAACAGTCAAAAATAAAAATAATAATTAAATAAATATCAAGAATTTAAAATTGGAAAGTAGGGTATTGAGATGGGGGAAAATGTCTGTCTGTCTGTCCCCCCCTCCCCAATAACTTTTGAGTGAATAGTCCGATTTGAACAAATTTTTTTTTGTTCGAAAGATCTCGGCGAAAACACCTCATTCCTATATTTTACTTTTTGATTTCAACAGTTTTTTGTTCAAATTTGAACAGTTCAACAAAACTTAACATTAGCGCCTACGGGGAAATTCAAGGCAATTCCGAACTGTGAGGCGAATTTGCTTCAAACAAACTTTGTAGGAAAAAGCTTTTGATGAAAAACTTGTATATAAAATATCTTTTTGATTTGAACAATTTTCCGTTCAATTTTGAACAGTTAAAATCCCTTAACATTAGCGCCTACGGGGAAACTGAAAGCCAATGTAGATTCCGTACTTGAAGGCGGATTTATTTCAAACAAATTTTGTTGGGAATAGCTCTTGACGACAAACTCCAGACTCCGACTACGAGAATTTAAGGGCACCTGACTCCGACCCCGACTCCCGATAATTAATCGAACTTCGACTGCTCGACTTCGACTATGACTTCGTAGCTTTGGCAAAAATTTATACACGGAGGACAAATGACTGACTCCGATTCTTGGATATTCGACTCCGACCGACTCCTTTATCCCAAAATGAGATTGACTCCGACTCCGCAGCTATGGTTTTAACTGTGGAAAAATTATTGTTAATATGACTTGTTTTTCTTTTCACGCTAAAGTTTTAATTTAGGTATTCAGTTTTCGGCGGATAAACTCGAAGTCGTTTATGTTTCTACATAAAGATAAGCGCAGACGATTTTTTTTTTTTTTTTGACAATGAAAATTATTTCTTTAAGTTGACATTTTATTGTTTTTATTTGTTTAGGTAAATGCATTAATTCATTTAAAAAATTATTTTTGGAAACAGGGGAAAAAGACATTTTTTTTTGTTGTTGATATGATGTATTTATTTTAATGAGCTTATTAATTTTAATTATTATTTTTTCGTTTTGAAAGCGGTAAAATAATTTTTTTATTGGAAAAAAGTGTATTAGCTGCTTTGTTTACAGTTCTTCTCAACCTTTTTTATTTTGCGACACACTTCAGAAATCTCTAGATCAATGAGGCATACTGAACTTTTTCGCAATGGTAATATATAGAAGTGTTTTTACCATTCACTCGTAAAAAGACGGGGGGGGGGGGGGCATATTTTCATATGAATTAAACAATTATAACAATCGTAGTGTAGTTAAATTTATTTAGAAAGTAGAAATATTTCGAATGTATTGAGGTTGATAATGAACAACAAAACTACCTATATCAG
This sequence comes from Uloborus diversus, assembly GCF_026930045.1. Lineage (NCBI taxonomy): Eukaryota > Metazoa > Arthropoda > Arachnida > Araneae > Uloboridae > Uloborus > Uloborus diversus. The sequence goes on from NC_072734.1 coordinate 17,752,197, forward strand.
ATTTTACAGAAGAGGTCTATAAATTCTTCTCTCGCCTTCAAAGAAAGGATAACTGATGCATCCGCAGATGAAGAGAATGGATCGCGAATCCAGTCATACTGTTCTATATTCAGTAAATTGCCGCTCAATAGCCAGGGCTAAAGCAGAAATACATGAAATACACCGCCAGCTCACTCATTTCTAGAATGACTGAGCTGGCGGTGTATTTCATGTATACTGTTCTATGTTAGTGTTCTTGAAATAGTGCTTAAACTTGTCCTGAAGTATGACTAAATGTTCTGCCACCACATTCGGCAACTTCTCTTCCAGCCATTTCCTTCACATACCATGTTGACGGTCCGTTTGAATATAGCCAACAAGTCACGCTATACTTCTTCTCTCCACAGCTGAATTTTTGATTTGAACCCATTCAGCTTGTCCACACATGTAACCAAATTCTCTTCTTGTCCTTGCATTTTCCGATTCAATTCGTGAAGGTGTTAAAAAATGTCAGCCATGTACGCCAGTTTTGCCAGCCAATATTTGTCTTGCAACAAACTGGCGTACTGCATTTCGTTTTTTAAAATCAAAAACTGTCGTACTTCGTCCCTCAATTCAAAAATTCTTGATAGTACCTTACCTCGTGAAAGCCAGCGAATCTCTGTATGAAGAAGTAGGGAGTGGTGATCTGCCGCCATTTCTTCACAAAGTATGGAGAAAAGGCGAGAATTAAGCGGACTCGATTTTATGATATTCACGATTTTCACGACTTCAGCCAAAGCTGACTTCATTTTATCTGGTAAGTTCTGCCATGAGAGTTTAACGATGGAGGAAACAGTGTATGGATTTAATTTCTATTTTTAGTCTCAGAACCGAGCTTTGAGAAACTACGATAAGAGGATATTAGTATCGGAACTGAAAAAGAGGAAAATAAAAGCTAAAGCTGAGGCTAAAATTCCTAGGGGAGAGCACGATACTCCCGTTTGCGAATGATTTAGAAAAAAAAATCTGTATAATCTGACTTCAGTTTATCTGGTAAATTCTTTGCCATGAGTGATTCAGTCTGGAGGAAACAGCTTATGGTTTGAACACTTTGGTTACGATTTTTCACATTCGACAGGAACCCTATGATAGGTCCTGTCATTGCAGCAGCTCCGTCGGTGCAAACACTTTGTACAATTTTGCCACTGGATCCCGTTACTTTTCCGATATTCATCTGTAACGCGGAATATCTCATCATCACTCGCACGTTGAGGAAGTTCTTTGCAATAAAGATAATGGTCTTTAATGCATCCCTTATCAACAAAGCGCACAATGGCTATCAGTAGTGAACTGCTTCCGATGTCTATTGATTCATCAACTTGAAATGCAAATTTTCCAGCTACTTGTAATTTCTCTACTAATGTTGCTTCTATGTCATTAGACATGTCATCAATTCGTCGATCCTGATAATGTCGTCAGAAAGTGGCACTCAGACCACCTCCTTCCCTGCCCCGGGTCCTAGCATTCCCGTACAATTTCTATGCACGCTGGTAAAATAAGCGTTTCACCGGTAATGTGTGGATTTTTCGTTTTGGCAATTAACCGTGCAACGTTATAGCTAACCTCTTGAGCCATTTCAGAAACTTTTGCTTTGGCTTTCATGAAGGAACCTTGCTTCGAGTTCTCTGCCTGCAATCGCTTGAAGTAACCGATGTCTTTGCCTATGTAAGAAGGATGTTTAGTAGACAGGTGACGTTTTAATTTGCTTGGGACCATCGCTTCATTTGAAAATTTCTCCCCGCAAATGAGACACTCAGGTCTTGGTGATTTTACATCTCCGATCCACGAAAAACCGAAAGTCAGGTATCCTTTCTTATACTGCCTACTCAGCGACTTAACCTTTTTACTTGAAGATCCCATCTGTATCAATACATTCAGTCGTAGACTTAGCAGCTGATGAGCCTTCTCTAACCAAGAATTTTTCCATATCATATTCGTAATTAAAGCGGATGCTTTGTGTAAAGGGGGGGGGGGGTATTAGAGGATAACTGAGGGCATGCAACGTGTTATAGCAAAATAGTTGTTGTCAAGTAAACAACTAGGTTTTGACCCTGTTTCATCCAAGTTTTGAACTTGGATGAGACAGGGCTCCTCTTTGTTCAAAAGAGGCCTCATGAAATTTTAGCTAAAAAGAGTAAGTCACGTGTTAGAAAATATCATGTAGTGAAAGAGGTGTGGTGAAAACAGAGCTGCGTTGCGTGAGTCCTGGGGGTTTTTATGGTTCTGTAATAAAAAGTAATTTTAAAAAACCAATTTTCTCTTTTTGAATAATTTACTATTCTTTGTAGTGTTTATCTCCTGTAATAACTATTTAAATTTTACTGTTTGATTTTCTTATTTCGAAACGTGGTCCATCGATGGAAAATCAATGGTCCATCCATAGCACATGATTCTTATGAATGGACTACATGCTAAAATATTTCTTTTTAATTTTTATTCTTTACTAGCTGTACCCGACGCGCGTTGCTACGCCAACAAAAAAATACATCATTATACTGATTTTCATGACAATCGGTTGAACGGGGCAGAAGTTGCTACTCTGCAGTGCCACCTGGTGGCGAGTGGCTTCAATGAGCATATTATGCACCTTCTCCGTGGAAAAATACATATATATAGCAATTTTCATAATAATCGGTCCAGGTATCAAGTGAAGCCGTGACTATATTCAAACTTAGTACTCACGCAGTTTGCAAGATCAATCAATCGCTAAAAATATCAAATAGAAAAAGTTTTAAATCCCCCCGTTGCATGAAAAGCCATAAAACAATAAAGAAAGAATTTATTTGTTCAAACTCAAGAAAAATGGCAACAGCTAACTTCTTATCAATGAGATCTTTCACGCGAATTAATTTCTGCAGCCGATCATTTTATTCGTATTTATTCAATGGATTGTGACTTAAATTGGAATAAAAAAGGAACTATCGATCGGATTTTTTTCGAACTGGTCTATAAACATTCCCAGTAGCAAAAATAACAAACGGTGAAAGTTTCAGCCAAATCTGCCGGGTAGTTTTTGAGTTCATGGATGACATACAGACAAACATTCATTTTTATATATATAGATTGAATACAGTTAACATAAAAGCGAATATTTTTATTAAAGGAGAAATATACTGAGTAATTATTCCAAGCGTCAATTTAAAGTTTGAGTCTGAACGATTTCCTAAAAAAGGTCAAAAGTGTTATGTGGTTCATTGACGGTAACCCTTTCCTAATAATAAAAAAGGCAACATAAAAGTTTGAAAAAAAAATTCTTTTTTTCTTTTTTGCTGATTTGCTTTTTATAGATCAACAAAAACATATTCAAAAGCAATACATGTCTGATCTTAGGCACCAACGTATGCAACAGGTAAAAGTAAAGACAGCTGCACTCTTTGCATTCCTCTCAGAATTGCTCAAACAGCAATAACCGAAAACTTTCATTCGTTCTAAATTTTGTTTTCGCAGTTTGATTTTTTTCTTTTCTTTTAATACCTATTTTGTTAAGCTTCAGAATCAGGCTTCGAACAACTACGATAAAATGAAATTATTATTAGAACTGGAAAAGAGGAAAACAAAAGCTAAAGTCGGGGCTAAAACTCTGGGCGGGGGGGGGGGGCACGATCCCTGCCAGGGGGAGGGAGCGATACTCCCGTTTGCGAAAGATTTATAAAAAAAATCTGTTTAATTAGTTGACTTCGTGGAAATTAGAATCCGTTTTCAAACACTGAAAGTAATAGGATCACAAGAAGTATAGAAGAGATGGGGCAGCAAATCAAGCCTCTCCCCTTGTTAATTATGTCGCTATTCGGTCGTAACTTTAAAATAAATACATCAAGGCTTTTTTTTATTTATTTAAGTATGAAAATACCACGGCACACCGGGTTCCTTGTCGCGGCGCACCAGTGTGCAGGGGCACACCGGTTGCGGAGCCCTGTTTAAAAGGTGCTGCTATTTTATTTGTTCGTTTATTTATTTGTTTTTTTAAGCATCTAATTTTTTAGATGAGTAACGTATATTTTATTCCTAGAAATCAGCTTCAAATATTAAAAAATTATGTTTGAAACAATTTGCGATTTTAGCTATTTTTGAGAATATTGATCAGGTACTAGGAAGTAGTATGGGTATCCGGGAAAGTAGGCTCGTTTAGTTGTAGACGGAACTTCTTGTTTTAAAATAACTTCTAGTTTTGTTTCCTAAATTGAAAAATAAAATTGATTTATGAACCACAAAAAGTGCGGGGGGGGGGGAGGTTGCTCTCCCCCTGAATCGGCCACTTCAAACATATACCCACGCGAATTGGTGCTGATTGCTTTTAGAGTCAATCGCTCCAGGGGGAGAGTTGGAAAATCGAAAAAAAATCGGGGTCACAAAAGTCTCACTTCTATTGTGTCTTTAGGACACACACAAATAATTTATTTTTAGATTATTCATTTACTTCTAAAATGTGTAACATGACAGTATCACATCACCCATTTTAACAATCGATCACTAGTAGTCTTTAATAAACACAAGTACTTTTGTGTGTGTGTGTGTTATTCTCAACTACTGCTCTGGGAAAAAATTTGACCGTTCGGGTATTTTTATACCTATTCGAGTAGAAATTTTCCTTATTTTATTAGACTTTGTTGCTCCACATTTTTAGATTACATTATTGATTTTTGTTTAAGGTCTATTCACTTACGTGTAATAACTTTGGTAATGGGGGTCGTTTCCCAACTTTTAAAAGTTTTTTTTTTTTGAAAGAGCATGCTTAAAAACATAGGATCTGACCTTTTAAAAATAATTTGACTAAGATTTAAAATTTTAAAAAACCTATTTCAATTGGTGCGATTTTATTGTTTACGCTTCTGTCGATGACATCACAAATGATGAAATCCAATTCACTGATGCCATTTATAGAGCACAATATTTAATTCGCTTCTTTAGTCACATGTGTTTACAACAATATGGTTGATAGCCAGCGCAAAGCGCGGTGTTAAATTCGTTTCTTGATTATCATAATGTTGAAACTTCGTAGACAGATGCTCCAAAGTACATCATTTGTGACGTCACAAAGACCACTATTTTCAAAATCAAACATTTTTAAAAAACTAATTAAAAACTAAGCTTTGTGAAAATGAAAGTTTTTTCTCACTCCATGATTTTTTTTTTCAGCAATCACGATTTCTCATTGTTCTCACTTGACTGTTTTGATGTCCTATGATTTTATTTTCCCCCCGCCTCTCTCTGCAGCACCACCGTCGACCGGCCTCACGGTGCTGCTCCTCTAGCGAAAACCGTCTCCAGGTTGCGTCCATATCCTACACACATACGCATACACACACACACACACCACCACACACACACATACATACATACATACATACATACATACAAGTACCCACTCACTCATACCTGCACCAGACACAAACACACCTGCCTACAGACACATACCCCCCCCCCTGCATACACACAATCACGCCTGCACACACACACAAACACGCACGCCTACATACACAGACACTCGTGCTTGCGAAAAACATAATTTGAATTCAAGATGTCAAAATTCAAATTAATTTCTTTTAATGTGTTTTTTTTTTTTTTTTTTTTTTGCTTATTCTGTCAATTTCAGTGACTAAAAGTAGTACTTTTTACTGTGGATACAACCCCATTGCTTATTTTTACATTTAAATACTAGCATATTTTAGTAGAGCTTAATTTCTGTCAAAAGAAATACAGGCGCCCCACAGTGGGGCGAAAACGCCAAAAAGCGATTTGCACAGGCTTTCCTCGTAGGCAATCACAACTGGAATTTTAGCGCCCTTCGTCCACTACAAAGCTGAAGGGAGCCTTTAGAAAGTTGAAGAACCATGAGTGCGGGAATTTACAAAAAATTGCTTTTAAGCAGTCTGTATTTTTTTTTTCCTATTAAAGGCGGGTATATTTAATTTCTCTCGTGTCCAACGATATTAATAGGACGAAAAAAAAATGAGTAATCGAATTCTCAAACCAAAAATCGGTTTTGATCAGCACCAAAAACTTCGGAATTCAAAGTTGTTTTTTTTTTTCAAAACACTCTACAAAAAAATGTTTTCTTATGTCCTCTTAGAAATTAATATTAATTAATCATAAATGGTCTGTAGAAAGATCCTGAAAAAGAATTAGCTGCGTAAACCTGCGAACTTAGGACCCTGAGCTCAAGCAAATCGAGAAAAATCCATTATAACATGCCTGTGTAAACAAACAAGCGAGAGAGGTTTAAAAACACTTTTAAACGCTTTTTGACGTTTTCGCCCCGCTGTGCGTCCTATAATACTGCTATGTGCAGGTAAAAGGCAATAACTGGAAATTTTTCTCTTTTTTTTTTCATTTTTTTCATCTTTTGTACGTTATCTTTATTGTACAAGCTCGCTAATTTTGTTTCCGCTGAAAAAAGGGCGCGAAAAAACGTCTAATTCCAACATTTTCCTATTGTTAGCATTGAATCCACCACACATTTCTTCAAATATCTCGAAAACTCATTTCTGCAGATACTGTCGTTTACATGCAAACGGCAGAATAGTCCCCACAACTTATTTTTCCGCGTAAATACCCTGAATTTCGCTTAAAAAACTAAAATAAGCATAGAATTGAAAGGAACTGTTGGAGGTCAGGCAGGTGAGCTCCTAGGCAAATTAAGCCCTGAGTATGCGTATATCGCAGAAAAAATCGTACAATTAACCAACGTAACAGTTCTATTACACATGGATTTTTTTTTTTTTTAAGTTAAAGAAAAATATTCACATTTTAACCGGTCTGTGTGGCAAAAGAAGTTGAGAAACGTTGCTTTAAAGTTGAGTAAAAAAGGAAAAGAGAGAGAGAGAGCAAGGTAGAACGAAAGAGAAATGTGTGTATTATGTATAATAAAATAAAGATTCAGAAAAAAAAAAGACATTTGTGCAGGGGAAAAAAATCACATATTTTTTTTTGTTAAATCAGAATTAAATTTGGGAGGAACGATCTGACTATGAAACTGAAAATACATTTTCCCACTTGACGCAACATCTCTTTCAGCTACACAATAAATGGACTAAACTGAATATCGTTTTATTCACACACACACACACACATTTGGAATTATTCACTTTTCAAATAAATCATTCACAAAGGAAAACATCTGGAATTAAATTACTTTCGCCGCCAACGCAAATTTAACCGTATTAACGACTGGAACAAGTTCCGCTATCGGTCACTCGGAGAGAACTGCGAAAGGAGGCCGATTGAATGACTCCACTACTCTCGCTCGGAAAAAAAAAAGAAGAAAAGTATGACAGAGGACATGTGGAAAAATAAACAAGGAAAAAAAGTGCGCAGCCGTTAGCGTGTTTAACGTTTCTTCGAATTGACTTACCTCGTCTTCGAAGTAGACGTCCGGGACGTGGTTCTGTATGTTCTGTAGCTCTGGTGTGTCCGAAAGAACCCCTGTAATTTCAAAGGGTTCCCACATGACCCTTCCCGCATATCTAGAACTACGAAATTTCGCTGGCGTTAAGTTTTGTTTTCTTTTCCGTCCTTTTCGCTTCTCCGTCAGCTGGTTACACGTACGCGAGCGGACAGCGCCACCTGGCAATTTGGTGATGCATAGAGAAGAGCGTTGCGAGACGCGCTAATAAGAATGTATTGGTTTTTATTGAAGGTTGTCAAATAGAAAGTTTGATCAAAGTTGCTGGTTTGCTTGGAATTTTAAATAGGAAAAAGACCGAAACGAAAGTGTAACTGTTGAATCAGCGTTAAGAATAATGAATAACACGATACCACTGGCGCAGCCAGAATTTTCTTCTATGGACTGACACCAGGCCCGTTATTTAGGGGGGCGGGGGAGTAAATTTACCCCCGTGGTTTCAGCAATTTATGTATTTGCAATTAAATGGGGTGGTTTTTGTAGAGACGTGTTTTGATGGGTATTTTTCTCTTTTTTTTAAAGGGGGGGGGGCGTATTCTTCTTGGGAGGTTATTATGGTATTTAGGGGGGGTGCGCCCTTACTTTTGAGGGGGATGGACACCCCCTGGCATACGGATGGGTCAACGGACTGGAATTGTCATCACGGTAAAAAACCTGGGGTTCCGGGGAAATGGGTAACCCCACTCGCTGCGTCCCTGCGCGTGTGCGATGAATTGGGATAACTCTTCAAAACTATTTTTGCCTGTCATCTCGAGTTTGCTTAATTCCATTTATAGACAACTAGAGGCCCCGTCCTGATATTGTTCGGGAAAAAACATTTTTTTTTTCTTTATTTTGCAGGTTATTTTTAATTTAAAATTCAATAGTAAACAACATTTTTTCTTCGTTTTTATTACCTCATTTCCTAATCAAGAGAAACCAACATATAATTCCCACTGAACAATACAATCTTCCCGTATGTAACGTTGTACTACGTATACATTGCAAAAACAATTCAGAGTGTTCCTGGAAAATAATGGGCAGCTGATGTGCCCAATTTCTGCAAGTAACAAATTTTGCAAAAGCCATGAACGTTTCTCGCTTAAAGTCAGTAACCTTCGGAAATCTCCCTGATTAAATGTAACTGATAAGACCTTTGCTGTTTTACGAAGATGGCACCTAATCAGTAATCAACCTTGGCGAAAGCTACTACAGAATTGCAAGTAGGCACCACACATATCCCTCGCGTTCAATATTTGTCTTGCAAAGCTACAGTTCAACTAAACTATCCACTGCCATATCAGCTCTCATTGTGAGTTTGGTCAATCTAGACAAGACATAATCGAACAAAAGCCGATACACTTAATAAACACTCTCAGTCAATCTTTCAACTGGTAGCTAAAAATATCTTTTCACATCAGTGGAATGTATGCATTCGTGCAACTTGTAGCAATTCGGGAAACGTTTTTTGTAAAAATGCTTGATTTTACGGGTAAATACGTAAATACCTGTGCAACCCCGAAAGGTTCCTCGGAAATAATGAATAACGTTTCGGAATTTTTTTTACAGTTCAGTAGTACGTTTGAAATCAGATTTGGTAATAGTGATGGCATAAGATATTGTCATTGGAAATTATAATGACTTAAATAGAAAAAGAAAATATGGTGGGACCATGAGAATGCAATAAATATGAGCTAACTGATCTGCTGCTGGTGCTTTAAGAACAATACCCTAAATCATATTAGCATTTTGTATCGTCATTTAATTGGGGCCCAATCCCAATGTACAATCATAGAAAAAAAAAACACTTTTAATTATTCGGCCATCATACATGCTAGAAAGGAGAAAAAGGTGTTATCCGACTTGGTTTAAAGTCTTCTTTAAAACCAACTAGGTAAAATTTTGATAAGGGACCATATACAAAGCAAAATTAGCACCAACTCTTGATTTTTCAAATAGGAACCCCTATTTTCTGCTACACAATTATGTTTAGACAGCAAAATGCAGCCAGGGTACGAAATTTCATTGCATTCCGTGCAGTAGAACAGGAGTTATTAACGAAAAACGTTTTAGGGAGCGTCACCACATTGAAAACGCTTCTTTCAAGGTCACGGTTTATCAAGTAACGGAATGTAAACAAAGAAAAGATCAAGATTATCCAGCTGAATTCATGATTTTTTTAAGTTCTCTTTTTTTCCGTAATTCGATACTTTTTGGCTGATAATGTTGCGCCACAAAGCGATTTACGATCAAAAACTTTTTTTTTAAAAAAAGGTTAATATATATATATTAGGGTGCATCATTTGCCCAACTAGTCTAAAATTGTTTTGTCCCTAATTTAAAAATGTTCTCATACCACTAGGTAGCATTCCTGTGAACTTTTATGAAAATCAAAATTAATTTAGGTATCCCACCTCAAGCAAGAAGTTTTTTTTTAAGGTAAATGAACAATTATAACATCAAACGTGACTCAAAGTGCAATACTGGGAAATATTTTTTTAATTATTTAATTTACATTGTACCTGTGTTAACTTTAACTGTTACCATATTTTCAGTAACTCTACATAACATCTTTTGTAACTGTTCACTGTTCACTTTCACTATTTGTTTTCAACTTTCTACCATTTTCTTCTATCATACAACTACTAATGCTAGTTCTTTAAGTTTTCTTCTTGTTATTCTATGCATATGTGTGTCGTAAACCACTTAAACAAGTTAATCTATTCTATTTTAATTCATAAGGTGTATGAATTTTTGAAAGTAACATTTTTTGAAAACTTTTAATAAACATGAGTGAATCAGCTGCTGTTGAATCAGTGACATTTTCTCCACAAAGAAAGCCTTATTCATCTGTACAAAAGGTAAAAGTCAAAACCAGACAATCTTCAATGGTATTTGGACTTGGAAGTGGAATAACTCAAGAGGACTCAGAATTTAAGAGTTCACGTTTAACCACTAGCTTGCAAGTGCTTCGCTGCTTGATGTATCATATTGAGAAAGGTGCCGATCATAATCTTACCAAATGGGAGTCTTCAAAACTTGTCTTGTCAAAAATATCCGATTTCTATGCAAAAGCAAACATTCCAAAGATTACTAAATGTAAATCCTGTGAGAAAATACTAAAACTTCATGAAGACAACACAAAATTAAAAACAATTCCTCTTCAAAGAAGAAATACAACAAATTCCATTAATAAAGTAAAGAAAGTGAAAGAAGAAATAGCTAAAACATTTTCATTATGGCTTAAAAATGTAGAATGCCTTATAAAAAATCCAGAAGATTTAGCTTTTCTTCAATCTATGAAAAGTTATCGTCTAGCAACCTTTGGCTCACATGATAAAACATATAACTGCAGCATGTGTAGTTATTCAAAAGCATTTGGGTAAAGCTATCCTATGGTCATCTTGCCATCACCACATTGGAGAAATTATATTGTCACATGTGTTTGACGATTTAAAAATTGAAGCATCGAAGTCACCACACATATCTGTTTAAAAGATTTCTCAACCATTATACATTACTGCAGTTTATGGAAGAGAGTGACGCTGATATACCTATTAATTTATTCAAATTTGATGACAGTTCATTCAGTGAGTCCGCAAAAAGATTAATTGACAAGTGCAAAAACAATGTTATCACATTAGCTAAATCAAATGTTATGTTTTGCAGAGGTGACTACTTAGAATTTGTTCAAATTTGACTTTTATTCTTAGTAAACGATCCAAATGAGATAACTGCAGTCGACTTTAAACGCCCAGGAGCTTTACACAAAGCATGATGGATGGCAAAATTAATTTATTCAATCAAAATTTGCTTATTTCAACATCAAATCCAAGAACTGCCAACTGGAACAATAACTACACATTAACAAGTTTTAAAATTTAGAAATTTTGTTAATTTCGTCACTTTGGTATATATAGTTCATGGTGGATGACGTGCACTTCTGTCTTCGATGCACCATGGAATGACTTGAATTCTTTCATTTACTTATAAAATATAGTAAATTCAGAAATTTCTGGAAGTGCAATTAATGCTTTTAAAAATCACCTTTGGTATCTGACAGAAGAAACTGTACCTCTAGCACTGTAGAGTGATATAGCAAACCGACGTGCTCTTGCTGACAGTATGTTAGCCATTAGACCAGCTAATCTTTCTAATCTAAAACACAGATTTGGTATAGGATTTGGAAAACCAAAGTTTCCAACAGAAATTCGTTCATCATCAACACTGTCTGATTTTGTTGGCATTGATTCCTGGTTTTTATTTCTAATTTTGAACTTAGATTCAGAAGTCACGGTGGAAGATGTTAAACAGTGGCCAAATTGTATTTCATTTCAGACTTCAAAAACTAATTTGAAAGGAATAAATGTAGTAAACGATTGTGCTGAGCGAGGAATAAAGCTGAAGAATGACTTTTTAATATCAGCCAAAACTGAAGATCATTACCAGAATATATTACAAGTAGTTGAGCATGATCGAAAACAACTCCCAAATCTTCTCAAAAGGAGGAAAATTGATTAAAAACTAACTTTCAAGCCAAACTTTAATAATTAACAAAGTAATATTATGAAATATACTGTAAATTTGCTTCAATAAGTAAAATAATTCTTTCAGTAACTAAACAAATGTAAAAAAATGCTTAACGTGTTATTTTTCTGAGTTTTCATAACTTTCAGTTGGCAGGTGGCACACATAGATATTGTTCAAAGTGTGAAAAATTTCACACAAATTATTAATTTTGTATGTAGAATACAAATAGCTTAGGGACAAAGCATTTGTAAACGAAAAAAAATTTGATGGGGCGTATGATGCACCCTAATATATATATATATATATATATATATATATATATATATATATATATATATATATATATATATATATATATATATATATATATATATATATATATATATATATATATATATATATATATATATATACATGTATATATCACTGTAGTAGCCAAGTCCCAGAAAATCTCCTGTACAATCTCGACATTAATCCCTATTTAGAGATTCCCATCAGGCTAAGAACAACATTCCCTAAAAGTTCCCATTAAAATGAGGACAATAGTCAGACAAATTCTTCAAAAGAAAAAGAAGAACACTCCCTAAAATTCCCTATTATAATACGAACATCAGTTTCTAAAAATTCGTGCAAGAAAACACCTAATATTTATTGTATAGCCTGCTTGAGTTAAGCTCTGAAAAATATTAATAAAATCAAACTGCACACAATTTGTAACTGTGGCGACGAAAATTTCGCTCCGTAAATTAATATTAAAAACAACCGATGTCGTGATAATCTGAAAAATAAGAGCAACATCAACTGCCAAACGAGGATAATAAGCAACTCGTGATTGCCCAAAAAGTAATAAACCGGGAGGGGGGACGTCAAAAGTTGGTAATCAAAAATCATTTGATCCCCCTCTGCCCTATGACAGGAAAAGCCCCAAGCAAAAGCAAGAATTTTATTAGTTCACGCTCAAGCAAAAAAATGGCAACAGAAATTTAACTATTTCTTCTCACTGATTTTTGTCACGCTTTTTTTAGCATAGCTCTTGCAGAAGATAAATATCCAATTTAAAATTGACTTTTACTTATTTAAAAATACTTATAACTTTTCTCTGGTTTTTTTAGGCTTTTGGAGTTTTCAATTCCGTAGGAAAAATATCTTCTGAAGATGTTTTCTTCACGGGCTTTCCAGTGAAACTAAAATCGAGACGATACGACCATTATTTCTGGTAAAAAAAGCTACTTTACCATTTTTAGGACCTGACATTTAAATTCGAACAATTCGGTATTTTTTGGCGTTCGAAAAACTCCATACCACCCTTCCCGGATGCAGAAGTACTTCCCAGCCAAATTCGACCAAAATCCGGCTTAAATTGTGGACTTGTACAAGGAACATACAAACTTTAAAAATAAGATAAGCCTCGTTTTAGAATCAGAAAACAACCTAAAATGAAAATTTAGGGGGTGCTCAAATCATCCATAGCTTCTTAAAAGCTTAAATATGCAGCGAAAATTGAAGAAATATGACATTTTTGTGATGAAATACTCTTAAATTAATGTATTTCTTTAAAATTGGAATGAAAATACATTTTTCTAAACGAAAGGTACCCTATGTTATATTTATTCTGCACCCCTGACAACGTCTATATGCAAAAATTTCATGATCTGTTGAGCAGTTTCAGGCGTGAAAATGTAACAAACAAACTCATTTTCGCATTGGCAATATGGGAACAGGTTTAGACAGATGACTAAGATTTTGACAAACAAATCTTTATTTTTTAGCCCATAAATGACGATTAAGTAATGCAAATCATCCAGAGTCGTATTTAGGGGTGGGTTTTTAGGTTCAAACCTCTTCCAAAACATTTCAAAACTATTCCAAAAAAAGGTTTTTATTACATTCTTTATGCTGGAAAAATTTGTTTATTATTTTATTTTTTAATCATTTTTCAATTTCACTTGAAAAATGAAATTATTGCTATCGAAGAATTGTACAAACTTAGTGCCCTATCTGCAGTACTTATTTTTATTGTTGTTTTTGCAAACATCCTCTTTTATACAGCGTTTTCTTTCAAATTTTGAATACTTGATCCTGACGCTAACAGAAGCTTCAAAATTCTTTAATATCACGTAAATGAGTACACAACATACGTACACACGCATCTATTCCTTTGAGTTGTTGAAAAAGGCATCGAATATTTAATAGGGTGAAATTATGTAGTGCGCATATCAGATTTTCTCCCTTTAATTATTAGATAGCTCATTTTTTATATTTGCTCATGTTATTGTCCGTAAACCAGCGCCTCCTCATTAAAATTTTGACCTATTGTAACAAAAATCAATATAATACACAAATGAAATCATATTTTATTGATCAAATAGATTTCACGAGAAATGTATTTGGTAAAACCCTTCCCAAAACAAAAGTCTGATTACAGACCTAAAATCATCACAAAAAGAAAAAAAAAACTTCAAACTCATCTTCTGGCTCGTGGCTTACTTTGTTTTCATGACAAAGTGCTCTTTACCCCCCCCCCCTCTCCCCCATAGGTACACATTAAAGAAAAAATAAATAAATAAAAAATATGCGACTTGGGGGAAAAAGGAAAAAATGTTCAACGCAAAGTGCAAAGCTTGTTTTTGTCAAATACACATTTCTTTCTCAAAGAGTATTTTTAAACATATTTTGAAATAACAACCTCAGACGTGTTTTGAAATCTCAGAAAACGTATTATGTGCGAAAAACGGCTCGAAAACAATCCTCGAAAGATGAATAAAAAAAATTATTATTGGGTAAGAGTTTCTTACATGAATTGTTTTTTTAAGGGAAAAAGAGCAAAATTCGTATTTTAATACAGTAATACCTGTATTTGTTTCAGAAATAAATTCTGTTACGAGTTATGTTTCGTTGTGTTATTGCGCCACTGTTTCAGTTTAGTTCCGTAACTTTTTTTCATGATTTTGTTTTTCCGAATTTCGATGCAACATCTTGGCCAAACTTTTGTAGCAATGAGCTTCTGTGGTGTCAACTTCTTTGTTTTAGCTGGTGTTGTATATAATTTTATTGCTGTCTTCTCTTCAAATGAAAACATGTTTCAAATGAGCTAAATTTAATTATTTCGAACCATTATACGAACATTCAAGTAAATTTATGACAATGTTAAAACTTTTTAACTAAATTAAGAATTCTTTATTTTTAAAATTAGTTCTAAGGTAGGTGACGGGGCACTTGTGAGTAGGGTTATTATAAGTGTTAAAAATGGTGTAAAGGTTTGAAATTTATATTTTGCAACAGTCATTTCTAAATTTATTGTTAATTATTATTACATTATTATATATTAATTAGTTATTTTTTTAAATATTTTTTTTTTATACTTTAAGAGGAGTCAGTACCCTAAATACTTTCAAAAAATCGATTTTTTGATTTTTATATATTTTGAAACTGCATTTCAATATTTTTTAATGATACAAACTTCTTGATCGTTCTCACATTAGAAGTAAGTTAAAAAAAGCATGAAAAAAATGTAAACCTATTTTGATGAGATATGATTTTTCCCTTTAAATTGCAATATCTCGAAATGGTATTTTTAAAACTAAATGTTCCTTTTTCTCAGAAACTAAATTGTGTTAGGCTTTGAAATTTTTACCACCTATTCCATACATCGAATTGCATATACTGAAGTAAATTTTTTCTCATATTCGAAAAATATTTTTTTTTTATAGAGCCGATTTTGTATTGCAAAATGGCATTTTTTTGAGCAATCACGATTGCTTATTGCTTCATTTGACTGTTTTTGGCGTGCTATCATTTTTCCCACCGGCGCGGCGCCACCCTCTGCCAGCACCACCCGTCGCGGCGGCCGGCCTCATGAAGCTGCTCCTCTAGCGAAAACCGTCTCCAGGTTGCGTCCATATCCTACACACACACACGCATACATACACGCACCAACACGCACGCACACACAAACACATACACACACGCATGCATACAGACACCTACACATACACACAAATACACACAACTGCCCACACATTCATGCCTGCACACAGACACAAACTCATATGCTTACACACGCATACCCCGCCCCCACGCACACAAACACTCATACACACAACTACCCACACACATGACTGCACACAGACACAAACACACATGCCTACACACATACACATACCCCCTCCACACACACATGCAAACACACACTCGTGATTGCGAAAAACATAATTTGAATTCAAGATGACAAAATTCAAATTAATTTTTTTTTTTTTTTTTTGAGCAATCACGATTGCTTATTGTTCTCATTTGACCGTTTTTTGGTGTCCGTGCCTTTTTCAACATGGACCAGAAGCCTTTGCAGCACCACCGCCCACCGTCCTCTGCTGGCGGCGCGGCTGCTCCGGTTTTGAGCTATCCGCTTCTCCTGGTCGGAGGCGTCCATGTCCTACACACACGCACGTTCACACACATACACACACACGACTTCACACACATACACTCGCACACGCCTACGTGCATACACACAGGTCTACGCACACACACAACTATGCACAAGTAACCGCCCAGGAGGAGAGGCAGACTTGGGGGGGGGGGGAGGGGGACAGGAGCCGTTTCTAGAAACAATAACTGCAATGACTAGGGTCCTGTCTCAGTTCGTGATTGCGAAAAACGTAATTTGAATTCAAAATTTCAGAGTTCAAATTAATTTTTTTTTGAAAGAAAAAAAGTGATTTACACATTAGAATTTATTTTCGAAAAACTAAGATTTCTTTCAGTAGAATTTTACTTCAGTATAGAGAAAAGTGCCTACTTAAGAAAAAATTCCATATTTGTATCTTTGATAGATTTTCAGAAAAAGTTACATGAACTTGTGCAAATTAACATTGACAGTATAGGGGGTACGGACTCACCTTAAATTCTTTTGTTCCTAAATAGTTGACCAACAATTTAGTGTTATACAATACTTACAAGAAAAAAAAGCGAAAATATTTTCTTTTAACTAAAACTGAAGTGTAAAAATAATTTTAAATATCCTCATCATATTCTGCATGAAGCTTAAACGCACTACATAACAAAAATGAACTTTACATAATAAAGTTTTCTTTGCATTGTTTAGTCTTACAAGTTGTCTTCCTGTCGATCCTGTGATTAGAACATGCTACGAAACTTTAAAATTTGATAGTAAATACAGTGATATAATTTGGAAAAAATGTTTGTTGTACAATTTAAACTAACACAAACAACTGATACTTGGTTACAAACCCTTCAGTGTGATTGGTATATACGTATACATTTTATATTAAAGAGTTTTTCGTTGAAATATAATGCCTGTCCTGTATTTTTCAATCGTGTTCGTACGTGCCGCAGGCTTGTTCATATGTGCCCCTCTATAGGGACATATGTGAACAATTGAATATATATTTTTAACTCATAAAGTGACAAAATATTTTTTTTTTTAATCTGAAAAAATTCCAGGGTATAAAGAAAAGACTATTTAATTACAAAAACACTTTTGCTCTTAAAAATTGATCTTTTTTTTGAACAATCACGATTGCTTATTGTTCTCATTTGACTGTCCTTGACGTTACGGTGATTTTATCCCCCCCCCCTCCCGCCTCCCTCTGCAGCATTCCCGCCCACCGTCCTCTGCAGGCGCGGCTCCTCCAGTCCTGAGCACTGTCCCCCGGAATCCGCTTCTCCTGGTCGGTGGCGTCCATGTCCTACACACACGCACACTGATACACATACACACACGCCTACGTACATACACACAGGTTTACACACTCACACAACTGTACACATGTAACCGCCCAGGAGGAGGGGCAGACTTGGGGGGACAGGAGCCGTTTCTAGAAACAATAACTTTAATGAGTAGGGTCCTGTCGCAACTCGTGATTGCGAAACACATAATTCGAATTAAAAAATTTTAGAATTCAAATTAATTATTATTATTATTTTTTGGGGGGGGGATATTAAAAAAAGGAAAAAAGTAGTCAAACGTGCTCTCTTTTCCCCAATATAGTTCACACAGAAAAAAGCTCACTCTACCTTCTTTCAAATAGTACCGATTTCTCATTTCTTAAATGAGTTTTCAACATGAGTTTGAGCGAAATCAAAGAAGTCCAAATTTTATACTTCCAAAATTTCATTCAAAAAGGCGCTGTTTTCAATCATTCCATTCCAGCGCCAAGCAGACGAAGCGACGGCACCGCCAAGTTTCACATCGTTTTCTGTACTTCTGCTATGAGTTCTCGAGAAATAGTATATAGATGAGTTTTGCCTGAACTTTCTCTGATACGTTATTTTGAAGTATCAAAGCCAGAGATGGATCCATTTAATTTTTATGTCCTAGGATAAATTTACGCCTGATTTTTAGAGGAAATAATGGTTGTTTTCTATTTATTAGATAAATAGGAAGCGAAATTCAGTGACACCACACACAAGAAGAAATATTCTTGTTTTTTCAGTCATATGCTACGAATTCGAAAGTGGCTTACTGATATGCGAAGGCATGGAAAATCTATTTCATTGTTTTTTCAGCTGAAAATAGTTGGTGATGGTTACTGAGAAATTCAGACGGTTACTGGGAATTAATCGAAAAAGAGCTCTTTTCTGTCGAAGCACAAAAGAAACAGGGAGTGTTTGTACAGGTGGCCGTACTTGAAGTAGTACTGTATTTTGTTTCGCATGACTAAAAATGTTGTAAATTTTTAGAATAAATGTACATTAATGTGAATCAAGTAGATAAATAGGGTGATCTTTGTTCATGTTTTCCCAAATGCTAGCAAGAGTTGCTCTTTCGTTATGCAAAGAAGCAACAGGTTAGTCAGTTTTAATGGCACAAGAGCCTCAACGATTTCCCTCTGATTCTGCTCCACTGCATTGGCGCAAGAACCTCTAGGGTGCAGGCCCGTCATTTCGAGTTTTCCAGGGGAGGGGAGGCGGTGGGGCAAAAGGTATATACTAAACATGACTTACACAAAAAAGGGCATAAACCACGCCCACTTTCGTGCACAGTGCTGGTAAAAAAAATTGCATCACCCTCGCATTTTCACAACAATGGGATTACGTCAGAAGTTTTGGTCGACCGATTAACGATGAATGTATGTGAAATTCTGCAAAACTTATGAAATAAACATTTAACAGCAGGAATCCGATAATTGTTTACGTAGATCGGGGCTGTTTCCGGGCCAATGCAAACTACTGACCCCATGCTCATTTTTCCATTTCTGAACCTGCGTGTGAGTTTAGAGAAAAAAAATTACTTGACCCCATGTCAATTTAAGTCTAATGGCAGGATAAAGGTTTTTAAATTGTTTCTTACCAGTTTTGCACTATGGCACGGAGCAGAATCATCCTGGAAAATGACGTTTGGAACTGAAGTAAAGTAATCCCGGTAGTAAGAAGCAATTTCTCCTCAAAAATGCCAATATACACTTGAGCGTTTACTGTTCCTTGCACAAAGTGAAGCCCACCAACTCCTTGATCCCCAAATCATCTGGGATACGGGACGTTTGACTGTGTGTTGAATGCAGTCGGGATGATATTCCTCTCCTTTGCGGGTGATGCAATTTTTTTTACCACCACTTTAATTTCTCAATTTATTCCTCGATACGACGAACTTGCTATGATGACTCTTGCGCCATTACTTAACTGTTCTGGGACACGAGCCTCTACGATCTCTTTTGAATGACTCTTTGCGCCATTAATCAATTGTAATGGCTTAAAGGCTTCAATGGTTTCTTTCGAATGGCTTTTGCACCATTAAAAAACTGTAATAGCGCAAAAGAAAAAAAAAAGTTTTTTTTTTCGAGCAATCACGATTGCTTATTGTTCTCATTTGACTGTTTTGATGTCCTATATTTTTATTTTCCCACCGCCACCCTCCGCACCCTATCACCGTCGACCGGCTCCTCACGATGCTGCTCCTACAGCGAAAGCCGTCTCCAGGTTGCGTCCATGTCCTACACACACGCGCATACATACGCAACTACACACACACACGCACGCACACATACACACACATTCATGCCTGCACACTGACACAAACACATATGCTTACACATACATACACATGCCCCCCCCACACATACACACATTCACATACACAACTACCTACACACTTATGCCAGCACACAGACAAACACACATGCCTACACACACATACACATACCCCTACACACAAACACACATACCCCCACACACAAACACACACGCCTACATACACACGTGTGATTGCAAAAAACATAATTTGAATTCAAGCTGTCAAAATTCAAATTATTTTTTTTTTTTTTTTTTTTTGAGCAATCGCGATTGCTTATTGCTTTCATTTGACTGTTTTTGATGTCCTATCATTTTATTTTCCCACCGCCACCCTCCGCACCATCACCGTCGACCGGCTGTCTCCACACGATGCTGCTCCTATAGCGAAAGCCGTCTCCAGGTTGCATCCATGTCCTACACACACGCGCGTACATACACAACTACACACACACACACGCGCACATACAGGCACACACAAACACATACACCCACACACACATACACCTACACACACATACACACACAAACACATACGCACACAAACACATACACACACGCATACATACACACACATACACACAACTACCCACACATTCATGCCTGCACACAGACACAAACACATATGCCTACAGACACATACGCATACCCCCCCCACACATACACATGCCCCCCCCACACACACATTCATACACACAACTACCCACACACTTATGCCAGCACACAGACACAAACACACATACACATAACCCATACACCCCCCCCCCCACACACAAACACACATGCCTACATACACACACTCGTGATTGCGAAAAACATAATTTGAATTCAAGATGTCAAAATTCAAATTATTATTTTTTTTCTTTTAACTTCCTTTTACAAAAAAGGAGGTATTGTATTCGCGAAAACATTTTTACTCAAAAATTGACCTTAATTTCCATTTTACTCACCCCCAAATGAATGTTGAGTTTTTTTTTTTTTTTTTAGACTCGACCAAACGTGGATAAGTGACTAAGAACGCGAGTATAGACGCAAGTATAGACACGCGAAATATCCATTTTGACGATTCCCGAGTTAATTACAACGAGTTTTCTCGTGACATCTGTATGTACGTACAGTGGCTCCCAAAAGTCTTCGTACACCTACCATTTTCGAAGAAATAGACTCATATTCATTAATTAAAATTAATATTTTGGAATAAGTATTTAATTACAAGATCTATTATTTTTTTTTCACAAAACTACGTAAAACTTTTTAATAATTTAATAAAACTTAATTTTTAAAAAATCAATAATCAAAAAGTACAAGAAATTTTATGTCACAAAAGTCTTTGTACACTTTTAAATAATGTCTACAAATTGGTAAATAATGTAATTTTTTATTAAATTAAAATTTAGAAGGATATCCTTTAGCATTCACAACAGCTTTTAATCTTCTAGGAATAGATTTCACTAGTTTTTTTGTTATTTCTGAGTCAATGTTCATCCACTCATTGACCATAACCGTTTTTAGTTCACTTTTCGTTCTGATGTCATGTTTTCGTACTCTAACCTCTAGTTCCCTCCAAATATGTTCTATAGGGTTCAAATCTGGTTATTGAGGAAGTGTCTTCAAAACTTGTGGGCAATTATAGAGACACCAGGAGCGAACGTTGTAGGTCGTGTGCTTAGGATCGTTGTCTTGGTAGAAAACAAAGTTGTTTCCAATACCCAAATTTTCTGCTGAATTTTTAAAATTTTCTTTTAAAATATTTAAATAACCTTGATGATTCATGATTCCATCAATAAATACCAAATTTCCAAGTCCTGATGATGACATGCACCCCCCACACTAAAACACCTCCACCACCATGCTTAAGTGTTCCAACTAAGTTCTTGGAATTAAGTTCCTCGATTTTTCTTCTCCATACAATTATACGCCCATCTGAACCAAAAATGTTAAACTTGCTTTCATTTGCAAATAATACATTTCTCCAATACATTTCGGGTTTATTTCTCATTAGTTTGCAAAAGAAAGCCTAAGCTTTCTGTTTTTCACACTAACAAAAAATTTCTTGCGGGCAGAGCGCCCGTTTAACCCAGCTGCTCTGAGAGCTCGTCGAACAGTTTCAGGTGAAATTGCAATAGAATATCTTTCACTAAATTCTGCAGAAACTTTTACAGCACTCAAACGTGGGTTTTTCACAAATTTTCTAATAATAAACCTCTGATCACGTTTAGTTAGCTTCGCCGGTCGACCTTTTCTTACCTTGCTTTCAGTCCGTTTTTCTTCTTTAAAGCGTTTTATCACATACTGAACTGTAGAGGGGGATAGATTAACTAATTTGGAGATTTTTCGAATTGATTTACCACGAATATAATGAAAAATAATCAACTTTCGAACGCAGTTAGTTGTTTCTTTACGAATGCAAGCCATTTTTAATAATACGTAGAATATTTCGGAATAAACGAGCAAAAAATTAATGCCAAACGACTTTTTAAGTGTCACCACAGTGAAAAAAATAATTAAAAAAAAAAACGCCAGACAATCATTTTAATCATGAATTTATTCGAAAAATTTCAGTGCACGATGACTTTTGTGGCGTGTTATTCGCAACTCCAGCGCTCGAATACGCTACCTTGCGGTGATTTACAAAACTGCCGAAAAAACTAAAACATTGCCACATTGCGTTCCACATGTGTCTGTTGACGTAAACACAGGCAGTTTATTCTGAGTATTTATTAACGCAATCGATGTGTCTTAGATTGCCTTCAGGTACAGAAATTGCTTCGTCCCTTAGTAGTATTCTTCAGCTTCTCAAAATAATGTTAGTTTTCCTTATTTCCTTCTAAAACGTGAGTTGGTTGAAAAATGGTTAACACAAGAAAACTCTGGATTGACAAACTTAGGTAACGTTATACCAGGTAAAATTTTTTTATTGTTTTGTGTGAATTTGTAAGAATATGGGGTTTTTTTAAATCTTAAATTAATTTAACTAACCATATTTTACAGCAGCATTTAGTTGGAATGGACAGTATGCAAAATATTTTCTTGAATATATTATCGTAGAACAAAATGAAAAATGTTTGACCGAGAAAGAATTTACTTTATTGCTTTTATTCTCAGCTGAAAGGTTTCGCCAAATTTGTTTAGGGTAATAGTTTTAGTATTGTGCGAGCAAAGTAGCCTTGGCGAGATTCCGCATGTTTACCATTCCACCATTTTTAATTTTTATCATGAGTGGAATAAAATGGTAGAAAGATTACAAAATTCGATAAATAAAAAGAAATAATAGTAGATCAACTGAAAAGAAAACTACCACCATGTATCCTTAGAATTTTGTTGATGATTTGCATAGCATGACGTATTTAAACTAGTCGATCCGTGCGGAACTCCGCATTGTGCTTCGAGTCGTTTCATAAGGCATTTCGCTCTTTTAAAATTTCAAAGAAAGAACATTATGAAGAAGAACCGAAAAAAGTAATCGGAAAAAAATAAGCGCACAAGAGAAGGCATGTAGTTTGAAGACATCAGTAACAAAACCTCGTTAAATACAACGCTGTGATAATTTGATTATCGCTCACCTTTTGGTTGTACGTATTTTCAATGCAAAAATAAAAATCCTTAAAAGTGTGGCTGAGTGACTCGTGAAAAAGCAGTAATTTTACATGCCACTCCAACAAACCTAGCAATTGCGCCTTCCTTTTCGAATGCTATTCAGTGAAGGAATGCGTAATAAAAAACAGCAAAAAAGCTTTTTGCCGAAAAAAAAATAAAATCATGCGTCTATGTTTAGTTATTAGCCACCATGATACGATTTAAAATTATTCGTAAAACATGGAATTTGATTACAGAATGAGAAAGATCTCACGTAGCGATTGAAACAAACATTCTAGAGAAGTAATACATTCGATTGAAATTAAGTGTTTTTATTTTTGAATATTAAACAATTTCCCATAGCAGGCTGCTTTAACCGTTACGACTTAAATGCCCGCACATGTTTCTCTTTTAATCGAACACTTAAAATTCAAAACCAAAACCAGTTGAACTGAGTCCGTTTTTTAAGTGTAATTTTTCGAACGTAGACAAAATGTTTTTTTTTTCAGCCGAAAGCAGGGGTGTAGAAAATGATTTATTACTAATGAAGTTGATAATAATTTTAATGCTTTATATCGTATTCGAATAAATAAAGGATTACTGGATGAAACTCGTAATTTCAATTTGACGTAGTATTTTTTCATTTATACAAAAGGTCGAACACTGCTATTGGAAAAATTTACATTTCAGCATATAATGAAAATATTTTTCTGCACAAAGAGGATTCCCTTGAGGTTAATCGAATACTTTTTTCATGCTTACATTATGCTTAGTGGTCTGGACGGAGTAAAAGCTTCTTTTTTTTAAAAAAAAAGGAAGAACACCCTTCGATTAACAGTCAACTTATCTGAATGATAACTGTAGCCTGCATAAAGGAGTCGAAACACCATTCCCATTGCATTTATTTTATTACGTGTGTTATCTGTTGAATGTTATGAGTACATGTAATGCGTAATAATAATCTAAAATTGCTATTATGTCGGACTGCCCTGGCTTGCCCGAAGTTCATAGTTTATAGCCGAACGCTCTACCGAAAGAAACTTATCAGTTTAACTGAACAACACAGTCCATTGCTTTTAAGCTTTATTAAAAACACACACGCACACACACACACACATATAGGTTAATTTTAATTTTTTTTCCTTGCCAAAAGCGACGCAAAAAATTGGCAAATTGTATTAGAACTTTGCTTTAAAAAAAAATCTGCATAAGAACTACAGGCTGCATCAAGGTTTTGCAACAGCAAGGGGTGTTTCCGAAAATTTGATTTTAAGACCGTCACTCTATTTTTTGTCATTAGCCGGCCTGATAAGTTTTAAAATGAAGAGTTAATTTCTTCAAGAGATAAGAAAGATCTCGCATACTGACGGAAAAATAATCCACAGAAATAATATATAATATAAGATATTGAAGCGAAGTGTTTTTATTTTCGAAATTTTTTACAATTTGTTATCGCATGCTGCTTGAACCGTTATGGCTTAGATGGCAGCACGTGTTCATTTAACAGCACGGTTAAAATACAAAATACTTTGAACTAAGTTCTTTTTTAAGAGTAGCTTTTAGAATGTAGTAAAAATGTGATAGGCTATTTGTTTTTTGCAAAAAGAAGAAAAAAAGACATATTTTACCCTTCAAATTGAGGTAGTAATTTTTTCATTTGTACAAAGATTTAAAAGCTGATTAGAAAAATCTATATTTCAATAAACGATTTATTATTTTTTTCTGAACAAAAAACAATTCCATTGTAGTCTGAAATCTTAAACCTAATTCTTAAGTTTTCGCTTACATTTCGCTTTAATTTTCTTACCGGAGCCAAAACGTTAAAAATAAACAAAAAAAAAAGAGCCCTACAATTTTCATAACAGCAATGCGCGTTTCCATCTCTTTTAGTCTACTCCCTCATATTTGTTATTCATTGTTATCTATGTTCATGCAATGCGCGATAATTCTCTAATTTTTTGATGCAGATTGTCCGGACATGGGCCCGATCACGCATTCTCCTGGTTACCAGTCGAACGCTCTGCCGATCGAGCTATTCAGCTCTGTCTGGCACACTGCAAGTTAAAGTTATAAATTTAACCGAAAACCTCATTCTGGTTCTTTAAAACAGGTTTTTCTGACATAAAAAACTATTTTTAGACCGTGGGTCTATTTTTCGTCAGTAGCCTTCATGATAAGCTTTAAAAAAAGATGTATATCAAAGAAATCGATCAAGAATTGAGGAAGATTTCGCGTAGATACGAAAAACAGGCTACAGAAATAATATATAAGGATCATAACTCAGAAATTAGAAACATCGAAACAGAATTTTTTTAAATTAACCGATTCGGGAATTTGAGAGAAATAACTCACCCACAAATGCAAAACAATAAGCGCTAGCCAAGCAAGGCAAAGAAGTATCATCATCTTTTGATAATAATTCGTAATGTCATATTAAATTTTCTAGCATTAATTGTTATTCTTGTCAGGCCACAATTATTTATTTTATTTTTTTTTTATCAAGAATTGATAAATATCGAATTCAACATCGTGGAAATGGCTGCTTAGAACTACGAACTACGTAATTTTCATTAATATTTGACGTTTAGTAATACTTCTTGAATTTTCATTTCTTTCTATGTGGGCCAGAATATCAACAAGACTTTAAAATTAATTTAAAAAGAATAAAGTGAAAAAAATCATGCATACGAACAAAATTTACTAGGCTTATTAGCATTTTCTTCGTTACCACGTGCGTTTGTTTTACCTTTTTCGTCCGCCATTAGAAAGTGGCTACAGTGCCTCCTATAGTTCGTTGGAGTTGCGAATTTCTTTGTCTTTTCGTTTTTTGACAAATTTCAAAAATAAAATCAGGAAATATTTATAAAAAAAAAACCACTGGGTTTTATTTAGAATGGCATAGGAATGGTGTGAAAAAAAAATTGGACTTCATATTCGAATTCAGTTTCTCGTTATTTTAGTTTTACTACAAAATTTCAAGGTGTACGGAGACTTTTGGGAGCCACTGTATTTATTCCTTAATATTGTGCTTATTACTTTAAAATGGCTGGTATTCGAAAAAAAAACCACGAACACCATTCGAAAGTTGACGGATCTTCTTTTTGAAATGGGTCAAAAAACGAAGATACAGAGAAATAACACGCCACAAAAGTCATCGTACACTCAAATATTTTCGAATAAATTCATGATTAAAATTATCATATGCCGTTTTATTAATATTTTTGCATTGTGTTGACCCTTTTAAGTCATTTGGCTTAAATTTTTTGTTTATTTATTCCTTAATATTGTGCTTATTAGTGTAAAATGGCTGGTATTCGTAAAAAACAGAAAACACCATTCGAAAGTTGAATTTTTTCCCAACAGTAGCGGTAAATTGGTTTGAAATGTCTCTAAACTAGTTAATTTATTCCATTCTGTAGTAAAATGCTTGATAAAATGCTTAAAAGAAAAGATTCGGACCGAAAACAAGGTTAGAAAAGGTCAACCGGCAAAGTTGACAAAGCGTGATCGGAGATTTACAGTTAAAAATATTATGAAAAATACATTTGAGTGCTGTAAAAGTTTCTGCAGACTTAAATGAAAATTTTTACATTTAATTTCCACCTAAAATTGTTCTCTAAGTTCTCTGATTAGCTGGATTACATGAGACTACATGGGACTTCTTCCCGCAGAAATTTTCTTGGCCGTGCGAAAGGCAAAAAGCTTACGCTTCTCGTTGCAAAACCAATGTTAAATGAGCTCAAAACGTTTTGGAATAACGTCTTACTTACACACGAAAATAAATTCATAATTTTTGGTTAAACTGTTGTATATTTGTAAATAGAAAGAAAAATTAGGAACTTAAACTTAAGAACTTAGTAGGACCAGTTAATCAGGACGGTGAAGCTGTTCTTGTGTGAGGGTGCATATCAGCATCAGGACTTGGTAGTTTGGAATTTTTTGATGAAATAATGAATCATGCTGTTCATTTAAATATTTTAAAAACCAATTTTAAACTCTTAACCAAAAATTTGGTTATCGGAAACAACTTTGTTTTTTATCAAGATAACGATAAGAAGCACCACGGTTTTCAACGTTTGCGTCTAGTGTCTCAAAAATTGTCCTAAAGTTTAGAAAATATCCCTTAAATCTCATAATTTAAACTTAATGTAATATATTTCGAGATATCTGGAGCCAAGATTACGAAAATACGGCTTTGGAACGAAAATAGAGCTAGAAACAGTAAGACTCGAAGTGTGGTTGAACACTTGCACAGAAATTACGCAAAAAAAAAAAAAAAAAAGAAAAAGAAAAAAGAATGGAATCTACTCCCAGACGTTTAAAAGGTGTTGTTGATACTGCATGATATTCTACTAAATAATAACGTAATAAAAAGTTAGATTATTCAATAGTATATAGACATTTTTTAAAGTGTAGAAGACTTTTGTAAGATAAAATTTGCGGCACT
This sequence comes from Uloborus diversus, assembly GCF_026930045.1. NCBI lineage: Eukaryota > Metazoa > Arthropoda > Arachnida > Araneae > Uloboridae > Uloborus > Uloborus diversus. The sequence continues at coordinate 17,780,177 of NC_072734.1, forward strand.
TTTTGGTTTTTGATTCTTAAAAAATTAAGTTTTAATATTTTTTTAAAAAATGTCATGTAGTTTTGTTGAAAATTGATCATAGATCTTATAATTAAATACCTGTTCCGAAATACTAATTTTAACCAATGGATAAGGTCCTATTTCATTGAAAATCGTAGGCGTACGAACACTTTTGTGAGCCACTGTACACAAAAAATTAAAGCCAAATAACCTTTAAGTGTCAACACAATGCAAAAATAATTTTAAAAAAACGACATATGATAATTTTAATAATAAATTTATTCGAAAATATTTGAGTGTACGATGACTTTTGTGGCGTATTATTTCTCTGTCGCTTCATTTTTTGACTCATTTCAAAAAGAAGATTCGTCAATATTCTGAAAAAAACTACAGGGTTTTATTTAAAATGACATAGGAATGATGTGAAAAAAAAAATTGGACTTCATATTTGAATTCATTTCGTGTTAGTTTGGTTTTACTAAAAAATTTCAAAGTGTACGAACAGTTTTGGGAACTACTGTATATTCTCAGCTGAAAGGTTTCGCCAAATTTGTTTAGGGTTATAGTTTTAGTATTGTGCGAGAAAGATCCCTTGGCGAGATTTCGCATGTCAGTTAAATCATTTTATTTTTTTAACATGAGTGGAATAAAATGGTAGAAAGTTTACAAAATTCGATAAGTAAAAAGTAATAATGGTAGATCAAGTGAAAAGAAAACTACCACCATATATCCGTGAGAATGTTCTTGATAATTTGCATAGCATGACATAATTAAATCATAACTCAGAAATTAGAAGCATACGAAACAGAAAATTTTAAAATTAACCGATTCGGCAATTTGAGAAAAATAATTCAGTTACAAATGCAAAACAATTCGCAGCTCCAGAGCTCGAATACGCTATCTTGCGGGGATTAACAATACTAAAGAAAAAGATAAAACATTCCATTCCACGTGTTTTCTTTGGGGTAAATTACAGGCTTCAGACAGTTTATGATGTAATGTAATTTCAGAAGAATAGAAAAGAAAGCTTCCCACAAACACGATGAAAAATTACTTTCATTCACTAAACGTCAAAGAAAGTTATAAGTTGCGGCGTGTATTTGTTTTACCTTTTTCGTCCGCCATTAGACAGTGGCTGCAGTGCCCCCTATAGTTCGTTATAGTTGCGAATAATACAGCACTTCTCTGTGTGATCGTATCAAAATTACAAAACCTTAAAGGGCTGACTTTATTAAATAGCGTGAAAAATGACTTCATTTGATGACACATTCATGCCAAGTTCTAGCAAACCAACTTTACAATAGTAAATATTCAAATAAGAACTTTTACTCAATGAAAGAAAACTTTTCCGAGCTCCAAGGAGCAAATGGAATGAATCGCACGATAAGAGATTTTTTTCAACAATTTCGATAGCAGCGCTATCGATTAATTCAAAACTATCGATAATATTAACTTATTTCCACTTTCGGTAATTTGACACCATTTCTAACGAAAGAGATTCTCATGAATGAAAATTTCAGCATTAAAAAAATAATAATAATAACAGTTCGGAAAAAGATTATTTAAACATGAACTATCCGCAATTTTTAAATCACGTGCAACTGCACGCATTAGTGTACGTCATGGAAGTTTCACAAGCGACCATCAGATCCCGAGCAAAGTTCGGTCGATAAAACTTTTTTTCTTTTTCTTTTTTTTAACACTCACACTTTTCAGTTATAAAGAAAACCCAGTTATCGCTCATTGTAGGGGAATGCGGGGCAAAGTAAAGATGACTGAGCTTTTTCAAAATGAATAAGTAGGAAATTTGTTTGGAAAATTACAGCAAATAAAGAAAGAACATTGCATTTTATAATAAAACTTCCATCGAAACATTATTTTTAATTTTGGCAATAAATTTGTGCCTTCAAAAAAAAAAAATGTGAAAATTGTTCTTTTTTTTTTATGATTGCTAAGTGGAAAATGAAATATTTTTCTTATGGAATGTTTTCCATTCGAATGTAAAAAAAAAATATTTTTACTCAATATTTTTAATCAGTAATAAAAGGTTGAATGAATAAATGAAAATATAATGAAACAATATACGAATATTAAATGATTAAATAAATGAATGAATTAATATATGAAGAAAAATTAATGGGTGAGTAAAAGATTGAATGAATAAGAAAATAAGCGAATGAATGAATATAACTAAAGTTTTTATACCTTTTGGGAAAGTTTTAAAGCATGATTTTTGGAATTCGGAAGAACAGGGAATCGTGTTACTAATCTATCAGTGCCCAGTGTCGTTTTGTTTTTCCAGTACAGCTAAAAAGAAAGATGTTGAAAAAGCTCATGCCCTTTAGCATACATGACTTCGTCTGAATTTTTTGTCCGTTGTGCTTCGAAAATAATTCTCTAACCTCCTGAGACATAAAAAAGTCTTTCTCTACTAGCTGAGATGATTGGATAAGTTAAAAAAAATACTTGAAGTAACAAAGTTGTGTATAAAAACACTTTTTATATCTTGCTCTTCAAATTCACCCAGGCAACTTCAACAATTATGAGGGGCGTAATTTTTCACCATTGAATAATCTAGTCTTGTCCGCTCTCTTAGCTTCAATGAGCTGTCATCTGCCTCCAGCTCTGTTATTTACTATTCCAGACTGATGGATCATAACAAGGATGAAACTGCAGTCTCTGGGTGTGATGACCGGTCGGTCGGTATACTGCTTTTAATAATTCTTGCCTCATGCTAAAAAATATAATAATATAGAGCTAACCATACAGAAAAATAATTATCATCAAATCTTGTGTTAATTTCATTCGAAACTGAATCTATTACTCAACACAAAATATTTAAAGATCCATGTTTGACTTCACATTATCATGTGGATTTTTGCCCTTTTTTTCGCTTTTTAAAAATTGGCTCGGAAAAAAGAATTTTTTTGTTAAAATTTCACGATTGATTGAAATATACATCTATGTAAAATCTATTTTCAGTTTCAATTGTAGATTGAACTATGATAGTATGGTGCACAAATCAATTGTAGATTGAACTGTGGCTTGAATAGTCTGAAAATTAAGGGTAACGGATTGAAGATGTTTTAATAGAATAAAGCATTTTTCAAAAAATTTCCTCAATACAAATCAATTGAATGAAAATTCAAACGAAGTCATTCATGCTAAAGTGCATGAGCTTTTCCACCATTGAAAGAATCGTTTTGCAATAATTCTTCCAGTCATCAAATCACTGCTTTGAAATTATAGAGAAATGTTTTTATGGTTTTAACTCTTGAAGACCATCTCGCGTCACTCCGAGATCGCATAATTATAGAGCCCTATAAAAGGTATTTGTTGATATGTGTTTTTTTAATTCAATAATCACATGCATTTTTAAGAAGTTTCTATGAAAGCATGTAATGCATTGAGCAGCCGCAACTTGTTTCTAGCAGAAGAAAGCGATGAACACTCATTGAATAAATATACACTTAAAAAATGAGCGTAAAAGTAAAGGTAAAATGTCAAGGAATTTTCTTGTGAAAACCATACAGTCACACCACTTTGCACGGGTCTCTTATATTGGACATACCATAGTTACACTGGGCACACAAGTATGAAATATTTAGCCTATATGAGGAAATGTCTTCTTTAGTTAAAATTAACGATGGTTCTCTATCAGTTTTCTATGTTCTGAAAAGGTCGGAAAATACTTCATGAATTTCTAAGTCATCATCCAAGTAACGAAAAATACTTCTTATAGACAGGGAATGTGTCGAATTTCATCAAATACTTACTGAGAACCAGCGAGATTTTTTTTAATGAACATTGATTTCCGACTTACATAAATTGAATTCACCCATTCTGCTCCAAAAATTTGGGGGTGCGGCCGCCTCCTCTTGATCCCCCTACCTACCGCCCCTGCATGTACTTGACTAATCGTATAAAATATTTAAAACACAAGTAAACTTAACATCAACTAAATAAATACTGCACCGAATATTAGAAGATCTGTATTAAATATTTAAAATTTTAATAACAAGAACTTTATCATAAAAAAAAAATGTGTTGACTTAGAACAAAATATTACAGTATGAGTACCAATTTTTAAAAATTGCTTGTACTATCAAATGCTTGAATTTTCGGCCACATGTTTTTCCTGACTGGAATAGATTCATGTGCTACTACATAGTTAAAACATTACCAGATAGGTGGCGCTAAAAGCAGGGTGAACATTTTATCATTTCACTTTGCCTCACATTCCCCTACATTACAAGTTGCACAAATCACGAGAGATATGTTTCTTTTCAAATTGTTAAGTTTAGTGAAACGCCGATTTTATATTTCTCAAAGGCGTGGGTTAAAAAGCGTAAAATACGAGAATTATATAGAACTATATTTTACGAAACGGACATTATTATGCATAACCGTTACCGTTTTAGATCATTTTAACACATTTAGTTTCGAATTCGGGCGTTTTGGTTGAAAATAGTCTTCAGTGAATTGTTTTTCAGTCAATGAGTTCTAAGTGAATGCAACACCTTCCAAGATTGGAATACTTTAATTTTTCTTCCTGGTCTTTATGAGAAAGAAAATAGTCTTTGACTAGTTATAAGCTCTTTTGTGCAACAGCTTTGGACAACTTGACGATAGGGAAAATGCGAATGCTTTGGCGGGAAAAGCGGAATTGTCTAAAGGAAAAGCTATCTAAACGTGATTCCAAAATAAGAACCAAAAGAAGAAAAGTTACGTTTTTAATTAATATCTCCACTAATTAAAGTAGCACAATAAAATAACACCTAGCTAAACATGTAGCCAGGAAAATTACGAATCTATCGATACCTGGTTCGATGCCCAGTTTTCTGTAATAAACCTGGAATAGCGATGATATAGATACAAAGATACACCAACTCTCGTTAGTTTTAAGACTGAATCAAGGAACGGAGAATGCTTCCGGTTCTTCTTGTAACTTCCTTTTACAAAAAAGGAAGTATTGTATTCGCGAAAAAATTTTCACTCAAAAATCGACCTTAATTTCCATTTTGCTCACCCCCGAATTAATGTTGAGTTTTTTTTTCGACTCGACTACACGTGGATAAGTGCCTAAGAACGTATAGACACGCGAAATATCCATTTTGTCGATTCCCGAGTTAGTTACAACGAGTTTTCTCGTGACGTCTGTATGTACGTACGTATGTATGGGCATATGTGCGTATGTGCGTATGTATGTCGCCAGTCTTGGCGACAAATTTGTTGGCGATTTTTTTTTTTTTTTTTTTTTTTGAGCAATCACGATTGCTTATTGTTCTCATTTGACCGTTTTTGGTGTCCGTGTCTTTTTCAACTTGGACCAGAAACCTTTGCTGCACTACCGCCCACCGTCCTCTGCTGGCGGTGCGGAGCGGCTGCTCCGGTTTTGAGCTATCCGCTTCTCCTGGTCGGAGGCGTCCATGTCCTACACACACGCACGTTCACACACATACACACACACGATTTCACACACATACACACACACGCCTACGTGCACACACAGGTCTACGCACGCACACAACTATGCACAAGTAACCGCCCAGGAGGAGAGGCAGACTTGGGGGGGACAGGAGCCGTTTGCTCCAATGAGTAGGGTCCTGTCTCAGTTCGTGATTGCGAAAAACATAATTTGAATTCAAAATTTCAGAATTCAAATTAATTTTCTTTTCTTTTTTGTGCAATCACGATTGCTTATTGTCCTCACTTGACCGTTTTTGGCGTCCGGTTCCTTTTTCAGCTTGGACCAGCAGCACCACCGTCCACCGTCCTCTGCAGGCGCGGCTGCTCCGGTCCCGAGCTATCCGTCTCTCCTGGTTGGAGGCGTCCATGTCCTACACACACGCACGCTCACACACTCACACACATAAACACACAAGACTTCACACACGCCTACGTGCATACACACAGGTCTACGCATACACACAAGCCTACACACACACACACACAACTATGCACACGTAACCGCCCAGGAGGAGAGGCAGACTTGGGGGGGACAGGCGCCGTTTCTTGAAACAATAACTCCAATGAGTACGGTCCTGTCGAAGTTCGTGATTGCGAAAAACATAATTTGAATTCAAAATTTCAGAATTCAAATTAATTTTTTTAATATATTTTTAATCTGGTTTCAATTTGGCCACTGATGGTGATATTTAGAGAGGAAACTATTGAATGACATTAAAATTACCAATAATGGGAAAATGACATCAAATTAGAGTAAAAGGAAGTCATGTGAGGCACACATCATCCCGTTCATCTTCATGTGTGGATGAAACGTCCATAAGGTCGGCTGCGGACGGAGCAATAGCGTTTCTGTTTTCTTAGATTAACTTTCAACAGCGTGGATTAGCTTAAAAAAAAAAAAAAACACTAAAGGGAACGTATTACTTATTTTAGAAAAAATTTTCTCTCTCTTTTTTTTTTACTTTCCAGGAAAAAACTTAAAATGCGAGAAATTCATAAATAACAAACATTCTCTCCGAGCTAAATTCTGTACCTCTGATCCAGAAGAACGCAAGTCACAAGATGATCATTTTACAGTAGAGAGGGAAAACTGTCAACGCGTGCAAAGGGTAGGAGGTGTGCCCTTTTGACCCTGGTAAAAAATTGAAAAGGATTTGTTTTTAAGAATTAGGGGAACATGGGGCAAAGTGAAATAGCGAGGCAAAGTGAAATAGTGAAATATTTTCTTTGCTTTTATCTCCACCAATCTGGTATTATTTTAACTATATAGTACCATTCGTAGTCTATTCCAGTCAGGAAAAAAAAAATACCGCCGAAGATTAAAGCATTTGATAATACAGGCAATTTTAAGAAATTGATACTCATATTGTAATATTTTGTTGTAAGTCAAAAATTATTTTTGTTACCATAAAATGATAAAGTTCTTGTTATTAACATTTTGAATATTAGTTGAGACCTCCTAATATTCAATGCAGTCTTAATTTAATTAATATTAAGATTATTTGTATTTTTAACAAATTGTACAATAAGTCAAGTACTTAAGGGGCAAAGTGGATGGGGCAAAGTGAAATAGTTTGTTTCGTGTACTCATTCAAACATTTAATATAAATCACTGACGTTTTCATTTATTAATTAATTCATTTATATTCCTTCATTTAGTAATCTATCTATATATATATAAATGAATGTTTGTCTGTATGTCATCCATGAACTCAAAAACTACCCGGCAGATTCGGCTGAAACTTTCACCGTTTGTTATTTTTGGTACTGGGAATGTTTATAGACCAGTTCGAAAAAAATCCGATCGATAGTTCCTTTTTTATTCCAATTTAAGTCACAATCCATTGGATAAATACGAATAAAATTATCGGCTGCAGAAATTAATTCGCGTGAAAGATCTCATTGATAAGAAGTTAGCTGTTGCCATTTTTCTTGAGTTTGAACAAATAAATTCTTTCTTTATTGTTTTATGGCTTTTCATGCAACGGGGGGATTTAAAACTTTTTCTATTTGATATTTTTAGCGATGGATTGATCTTGCAAACTGCGTGAGTACAAAATTTGAGTATAGTCACGGCTTCACTTGATACCTGGACCGATTATTATGAAAATTGCTATATATATATATTTTTCCACGGAGAAGGTGCATAATATGCTCATTGAAGCCACTCGCCACCAGGTGGCACTGCAGAGTAGCAACTTCTGCCCCGTTCAACCGATTGTCATGAAAATCAGTATAATGATGTATTTTTTTGTTGGCGTAGCAACGCGCGTCGGGTACAGCTAGTTCACTTATATTTATTCATTCATTCCTTTAATCGCTCATTTATTTTTCTTCATATTGAGCAATCACGATTGCTTATTGTTCTCACTCGGCCGTCCTTGATGTTACGGTTCCTTTTTCAGCTTGCACCAGGGACCTCTGCAGCACCCCCGCCCGCCGTCCTCCAGGCGCGGCTGTCCCCCGGTCCTGATCTATCCGCTTCTCCTGGTCGGAGGCGTCCATGTCCTACACACACGCACGCTCACACACATACAAACACACGACTTCACACACTCCTACACACACATACACACACTCATGCCTGCACACAAACACACATGCCTACATACACACACACGCGAACGCCTACACACACACACGAACGCCTACACGCACACGCGCGTACACAACACTCACTCACACAAATGCATACATACACTTACACACGCACGCACCCACACACATGCGCCTACACAAACACACACGCGCATACTCACGCTCGTGATTGCGAAAAACATAATTTGAATTCAAGATGCCAAAAATTCAAATTAATTTTTTTTTATTGATTTTTTCATTTAATCATTCGTTTATTGCTATATTATATTTTCATTTATTCATTCAACCTTTTATTTGCTTATTCTTTTGACCAAAAATATGTTTTATACAGTCAGCACTCTATAGAACGACCTCCTATTACTGTGACCCTTCCGTTATAGCGACCGATGCATGAAGTCCCATTTCCTTTTCCATAGATGCAATGTTATTTTACTGTCCATAAGAGCGACCGAACTGAACCATTCATTCTAATATAACGTCCAAAACTAAGCTTCAGTTTTTTGATTATCCTCAAGACTAACTTTTCTAAAACTAATACTTAAACATTTTACGTTTTTAAAGGTAAAATATTTCCATTGAAGAGAATTATTTGTTGGTATAGAGTTAAAGAAGTGATGAAAACTGCACATAAATGGTAGACGTTACGAATTATATGTTTTTTAAAAACTCAAACAAGAGGAAAGCTTCTGCAATTGCAGCATAACAATTTAAATGAAAAAATTTTGAAAAACAAAAAATAGAACCGACTTCAAATTTGCTCTAAAAAGTGAAAAATAATTTTTTCTTTAAACACCATCAATAATGGTTTTAAACATAATTTTTGAAGTTGGCGAAAAAACAAAACGTAAAATCCAGTGTAACCATGCTTCGGTCATATTTTTTTCAGAAAAGTATCCAAAGTTACGAACGAAACATTTATATCGTTATTCAAATATGTTGTCATCAATGCATACTTTATGTGATAGTGAAGAAACTGGGCCTGGTTAAATTTATAGTTGTATTTGAGTTATGGCAGTGAATGATTTTATCTATCGTTTTTGCGCCAACTTCAAAAATTATGTTTAAAAGCATTATCGATGGTGTTTAAAGAATAAAATTATTTTTCACTTTTTAGAGCAATTTTGAAGTCGGTTCTATTTTTTTTTTTTTTTTTCAAAATTTTTTTATTTCATTCTTTTTAGTGTAAATGTAGGTATTTCAGAAATAGTAAGAAGTTACCATCACGAAACTTCACCTTATTTTTTTCATAAAAATGCTCCATAGAAAAAAAAAAAACTATAAACACGCGTTAAACTTTAAGCGATTGGCACTAAAAACTTATCTTTGTTCCTCTTTGGAATTAATGTGTAGTTAATTTAATTATAACCATTTAAGTATTACGTTTTTCCTAACTAATTTACATTTCACAGCATTTAAGTTGCTCATGATGCAATTCTGTATTTTCTTACTTAGCCCCCATCATTTGTTATTGGCATAGATGATAACGAAAAAAATACCACTGTAGTCATTGAGAAGGAATAGTATTCCTTCTCAATGACTGTAGTTGAGGCAAACCTAATGGTAGCATTTTGAAGGCTAAGCAGATCCTAATCACTGCATCACCTCGCTTCCAGGTTAGGTTTACCCCCACTATGGAGCAATAGCACTGAAGAAGGGAAGATTTCGATAATTCACATATTGTTACTATAGATCAGCAAGGTTACCAAAATAAAATTATTTACGCCAAAAATGAGACGACAGCGCCAGATTCCCGATTATTATCGAAATATCCTCCTGAAGAAACTTGATGGTTGCTTCAGAGAAGCCTTCATTCAAAATTATCATTACAATTACTATTAATGTTACTGTCGTATGGCACCAAACTTTCACAACAATGGGTCTTAAATTTAATCATTTAATAGGGAAATTGCATGAAATTTATGGTTTTTTGCCCATAACTTTTTTTCTAAAGGACACATATGGTCAAACAAAGTAATGCGACCTAAGTTGAGCCATCCCCTATCCATTAAAAAAAGGATCATCAAAATCAGTTCGCTAGGTGAGACGCTATGAGTGGACAAACAAAAAAAAAAAAAAAAACATACATACGGTATGAACTGATAACCGCCTCCTTTTTGAAGTCGGTTAAAAAGATAAAGAAACTAACAAAATTAAAAAAAAAAAAAAGTAAAATCTGTGACCTACTTCCCCCAATTAATTCTAATTTGAATTCCGAAACTTTGAATTCAAATTATGTTTTTCGCAATCACGAGTTGCGACAAGACCCTACTGATTAGAGTTATTGTTTCTAGAAACGGCCCCCCGCCCCAAGCATGTCCCTCCTCCTGGGTGGTTACGTGTGTATAGTTGTGTGTGTAGGTTACGTGTGTGCACGTAGGCGTGTGTATGTGTGTAAAGGCGTGCGCACGTAGGGGAGTGTCTATGAGCATGCGTGTGTAGGACATGGACGCCACCGCCCAGCAAAAGTGGATTCCGGGGGACAGTGGTCAGGAGCAGCCGCGCCGCCGCCGGTGGACGGTGGTGCTGCAGCCCTGGTCCAAGCTGAAAAAGGAACCGTAACGTCAAGGACTGTCAAATGAAAGCAATAAGCAATAGGGCTCGACCGATGACATTTTTTGGCCGATGGGCCGATGCCGATTGTTGGCCGATTGTTCAAAGATGGCCGATGGCCGATGGCCGATTGTTTTCCTCCAAATGGCCGATTGCCGATGGTCGATGTTGTTGGCCGATGGCAAAAAAAAAAAAAAAAAAAAAAAAATCGAACAGAAATAAATTAATAAGATTGTCAGGTTTAAAGGATCATTGATTCATTTCACTTTACTTTCTTTCGACGAATAAGGAATTGTAATCACAAAATATATTTATCAGATTTCGACCTAAATTTATATTTTACGATCACCCAATTTAAACTTCACAAGTTTTTTCAGCACATCTGTACATGCATATGTACCTAAGAACATATAGATGACCGAAATTTCCATTTTGAACTCCTCCTTAGTTAATTATCGCAAACTCACTTGTGATGTCTTCATCCGCGTAAACTTGCGTCACTCAAAAATGTTATGAAATAGTAAGTTGGAAACTCATACGTACATAATATGATCTAAAAGTTTGAGGCAAGCTGTATAAAACCTTACCCTGAATAGTTCACATTACCGAAGCACATCTATCTACAAAATTGTCACCTTGAACGACTATGCACTTCTGCCAACGTTCGTATACCTTTTAGAAGCACTGGCAGCCATTTTCGCAAGTTCCTGTAAGGCTTTAACTTCATCGTGAGGAAGAAGGCGACTTTCGCACGGTTTGGTTTGTCAATACTCTGATATGACAAACAAATAACGTAACGTTTCGTCGGACTTAGCTCCGTATGACTTTTACCTGTTCCCAGCAAAAAAGATTTGCATGGACGCCGCTTTCTTCCGTCAGGAGAAGATAAAGCTTCATCACAGAAGGTAGCGAAAAATGACTTCCATGAGTGTTTCCAAAAGTTATATGAACGCTGGAAGAAGTACATAGTCCAGTGTTGCCAGATTGGGGGAGAATTTCCCATTTTGGGGAAATCTGGTGCTCTCTGGGGAAATTTCGAGGAAATGGGTTTTGAGGGGAATTCTTTGGGGGAAAAAATTTTCTTGGGGAAAACTTGGGGGAAAAAAATCCTCGGGAAAATTTGTAATTAAATTTGCGTCTTGACATCTGGTAGTTACATTGTTTGTATCAAACAGCGTTGGTTTAGTTTTGTTCAACTTTAGGGAATTCGCATTTCGTATTATGTGGAATATTATGTACGGAATTTGCATTAATAGTTCTGCGTGGGTTTCTAGTTGATACGTGAAACAGGCAAAAATAAGTGTGATGAAGAATATTCTTGGATAAATATATACAAAAATCATAGTTAAAATTTACAGAAGCAGAGTATTTAATTGCGAGTAGAAAAAAAATATTTGGTTATTTCTTATCTTTCGGGGGGTCAGGCGCTTGTATTTATGACTAGTGGCACCTGCACGGCTTTGCCCGTAGTAGAAAAATTAAAAGGTATTTTGGTTCCCCTGTATATTTACAAATAATGCATGGTGAATTTCTCGCCAATTGGCTTGCCCACGTTACGGTTCCATATTATGATAACTTGGTAATTTAGTCTTCCATCTTATGATAATTTTGCTCGGGAAAATGTTTTTAAAATTGGAATAGAAAAAGAACAAAATCGAATTTTCGAAAAATCGCTTAAAGGTGCGCACCCACATGCTACAAACTGATTTCATGAAAATCAGTCGAACGGTCTAGGTGCTATGCGCGTCACAGAGATCCTGACAGAGAGAGAGGGAGAGATCCGGAGAGAGAGACTTTCAGCTTTATTATTAGTAAAGATAAAAAAAGATAAAGACAAAAAAAAAGCAAAAATGGGAAGAAAAAAAAAGTTGGGGAATTTTTTAAGAAAATTTGGCTATTGGGGGGGGGGGGGATTTTTTTAAGAGACAAAAATATCAGAGGAAGTCGATTCTTTTTATGAAAATATTAGTGGAAAAATAATTTTTAAATTTGGGGAATTTTGATAGAAAACATCGCTTTTGGGGGGAAAAGTTGGAAAGGAATTGGGGAAATCTGGATTTGACCATCTGGCAACACTGACATAGTCCCTCATGGTGACCTTTTGAAGGTGGATGTGCTTCGGTTATGTGAACTATTCTGGGTAAGGTTTTATACAGCTTGTCCCCCGAACTTTTGGATCGTAGTACGTACAATCTGTATAGGGTGTAGTTATGTTTTTCCTTTTTTGACTGCTGTATGATGGAAGACAAAGAGCAACCAAAAAAAAAAAGAATAAAATAAAATAAAGAAAGAAAGAAAAAAAAGGAAGAGAAACAAAGAGACTGTTTAATAACCAATTGATTTTTTTAAATTGTACATATAACTAAGATTTCAGTAATATTGTAATAATGTATAGATTTAGATACATTAAACATAGTTAAAAAACATTAAATTATGTTTTATCATTACAATTAAGAATAAAACTATGATACCGTCAACAAATAACGCAATTAAAGTGGGAAAATTGCACGTAGACATTTTTTAGTCATCAAATTAAACAAAAAAGGTAACAGATAAATTTCAATATTAAAGCATATTAGGAATATTTTTATACTTATTTAAAATTTATGAATAGAAAAGTTTGCATTTTTCATAAAAACTATAAGAGTGACATAAATTTTGCTGAAAAAAGAAATAGCATGAAAAGAGCGAGGTTCTTAAAACGCAACTACAGTAAACAAACTCAATATTTACACCAAGTTAATAACTGAATACATATACTACTTGATCTGATGCACACGTAATATTGAATAATTTGATTGTTTAATCTTTTATGAAGCACTACGAACAAGTTCAAATTTAATTTTTCAATTTAACAATAATTTTCTGAAATTAAAAAAATTGCATAATAGAAAATCCTTTAAACTTTTCTATAACATATTATTAAAAATATGATGAAAACGAAAATAACTTATTCATTGATTTTATATAAATACATAAAAATAGTTACTTATGCGGTAACTATTATTTAACTTACTAACTTTTTTCAATAACAGAAAAAAAATTGATCGCTATTGATGATGCAAAAAAGATGGCGCATTACGAAATATAGGTGAAACAAATATAAGAAATACACAAAATGACATTTCTTGACCAAAATAAATAATCTCTAAATATGTAAGAAATGCTTGACACGACGAGGGTGGGTTAGCAGGGTCACCCTTTGATTTTGGGGTAACTCACAACATTAAACTTCGGCCTCATTTTTTTAGTACAGAACCGCTACCACCAACGCCTCGGAAGAGTTTCTGAATCAACTTCAGCACTTACGAAGAAAAAATTCAAAAGTCCCTTTGATTTCCGAATTATGTCACTATTCAAAACGTCTTTAATCAATTTTGTTAGATTAATTCTCTAAATTTTTCCTAAACAAAAAATAAAGCTTGAAAAAAAAAAAAAAAAAAAAAACTCTAATTTTATGAATGGTGTTACTTTTAAACAACTCAAAAGTACAACTACAGTTTAATTTCAGAAATTGAGGGCGTGGGAGGAGGGGCACGCAAGTGTTTTTGGAAATACAAAAAATAGTCGTAAAAAAAGAGTTCAAAGTAATCATAAACATTGAAGCAGAAAAACTCTTTTAAAACTTGCACCCGAGTTTGTTTTGACGCGCAGTGGCGGATTTAAAATATTGCAATTGCACAAGAGGCCCCATAACCGTAAGGGCCCGAGTTAGAAAATGCTTATGATAAATGTTTTACATTTTCTATGATTGAGAAATAGGGCCCCAAAATGTATTTCGACGGGCCCCAAACTTGTAGCTCCGCCGAAGCGATACAAAAAAGACTGCATTACTGTGATTCATATTACAAATATTGAAAAATTAAAAATTACCGTCGGTTCAACGAGAATCTAACAAAATGAAACAAAACCGGTTTCGCCATCTCATATTTGTTTCCATAGTCTCCAATTCGGCAATATATCACCAAATGATCGTTAGTCTGAGGCGCTGTATTAGTTTTGCCTTGAAATAAGTAATTAACAGCCACAAAAAAATGAGTAAATAGGCTTTTTAGAACACCCGATTGAAAACAAAAAGGGAATTGCACAACTGGAACGTACGCACACCCCACACGCGAAAATTTAGCCTTCTACAGTTTACCATTTTTGAGTTATGACTTATGAGAGATACTTACATACATCCAACCGCAAAAAACAACGCAATAATTAACTTGTTTGGTACCTGAATGCAGTATTAAAAACTCTTTCAGGGGTGATTGAAATAAAAATTCATACTGAAATTTAAGTAAACAATTTTATGTGAAAACAATAACTCACTTTACTTTGTATTAAAAAGTAAAACAACAAAGGTCCCTTTTTTTCCCAAAAACATCGGCCAATTCCATCGGCTTTTCGATGTTTTTTAAGGCCGATGGGCCGATGTTTCCTGCAAGTTAGCATCGGCGCCGATGCATCGGCCAGGCCGATGCATCGGTCGAGTCCTAATAAGCAATCGTGATTGCTCAAAAAATTACATTGTTATTTTGTAACTTTCTTGATTCTCTTTTTAAAAAGAAGCACAACTATGAGAAAGATACGTGCATTTATATATAAATAAAAATGACTAAATAACATGCAATACGTTGTAACGACCTCTCGTTATAGCGACCGATTTTGTTTGACAGGGATCGTTGTAACGAGCGACGACTGAATTCGAATAGAAAATATTTCATTAGAAAAATATTTCATTTTTCACTTTGCAAAAAATAAAAAAAAGTGAAAAATTTTCCACTTTTTTTTTTTTTTTTTTTTTTTTTGAAGACTCAAATTTACTGCCAAAAATAAAAAATATTGTTTCAACGCAAGTTTTATCTTAAAATAGAATGTTCTTCCTTTATGTACTGTAATTTTCAAAACAAATTTCCGATTTGTTCATTTTGAAAAATCTCAGTCATCTTAACCATTTCACTTTGCCCCACATTCCCCTACGTTCACATGGCTCGATGTGGAATAGGTTTCAACATACAATGCACTAATAAACAGAAAATCGCAATTTTTGGACTTCGTCATTCTGGCTCTGAGGCACAGAATAGAATCGTTTCCAAAATTTTAAAAGTATTTTTTTTTCTAAAAGAGCATGCTTAAAAACATAGGATCTCACCATTTTTCGATTAAATTTGTTTACGTTTAATATTTTTAAAAAATTACTTAAATCCGAGCGCTTTCATTGTTTACAGCTTCTGCCGATGACATCACAAATGATGAAATGCCTTTCTGTGTTGCCATTTACAGTGCAAAATATTTAATTCGCATTTTTACTCACGTTTAGGCAACGATATGGTTGATAGCAAGCATAGAGCGCAATTTTAATTCGCTGCTTGATTATCATAACGTGGAAACGTAGTAGAAAGATGCGCCAAATTGCATCATATGTGACGTCATAAAGACCACGCCTTGTTTGAAAAACCGGACATTTTAAAAAATTAATTAAAAAAAAAAAAAAACTGTTGGGAAAAAAAAGTATTTTCTGGGTCCATCTTTTTTTTTTTTTTTTTTTTTTTTTTTTTTGCTCATTCCACCCTTTTTAATGACTAAAAGAAGTACTTTTGACTGAAGGAAATCACCTCATTAACGTTATTAGTACACGGAAAAACTGGGATCTGGTGAAAAAAAAACGTAAAACCCGTGGTAAACGAAGATCAGTAGGTTTTAAATTGAGGTTTCACTGTAATTTTTCAAAAGCTTTGAAGAGGGCGGAGGGGTTGTTAAAATTATTATTGTTGTTAAAATTTAGCTCAATAAGCTATAAAAGAAAGTTTAAAAAATATTTGCAACATAATTCTGCTAGGAAGAACATTATCTGTTAAGTCTAATTACAATAGAATAGACGCTTTACTCGAACGCAAAACTATAGTCACGCTGTTATCAGTTTCATAGAATTTTCTGGCGTGACACAGATGTCAGCGATTTATTTTTAAAGTCAATGCACCTTAGCTAGAAGCTGTATAGAAGCCTCGTGATTGTTCTCTAAAATCACACGGGTGGGTTTCGAAAATGTTTCTATGTTGACTGTCAAGCAAGCGCGTCATTTTGCGAGGTAGGTGAGGGTGAAGTCAATTGTTTTTCCTTTGGATTTTACTAGAATTTGGAAAATATTTTACAAGAAGTGATAAACAGTGGGACAGGGAATCCCCAGAAATAAATATACATATACTAATGCTGTCTTACATGCATAATTACAGTCGACTCCCGCTACAACGCGATTTGACTTACACGAAATGGCTATAACGCGAGTTTTTCCCGTGTAACGAATTTTTGGTCTAACACGAATTCCTCGTCCGCAGCACTTTTTTTACTTTCTTCTATATCTAATATATAGAAGAAAGTATTGGATTCGTGCAAATTTTCGAATTTCGAATTTTGACGGATTCGAACGTTTTGAGGTGTGCTGAGTCCATTTCGACCATTTTTGGAAAATGTCTGTCTGTCTGTGTGTGTGTATGTATGTGTGTGTGTGTGTGTGTGTGTGTGTATGTATGTGTGTCACGTCTGTGTGTGACCAGTTTTTTGTGGCCGCTCTACAACAAAAACTACCGCATGAAATCGAACGAAATTTAGTACACATATGTGCCCCTATGTGAACTTGTGCCCATTAGTTTTTGGCGCGAATTCCTCCAAGGGGGGTGGAGCAATGGGACGTTTTTCGAGTTACGCGTGCTTGCTATTCCTCAGGAAGTTACTGGCGGAATCAAACAAAATTTGGTCCATATGTTGGTATTAACAGGAACAGGTGCTGATTCAATTTTGGTGTCAATAACTCAAACGGGGGTTGAGCTGTAGAACGTTTTTTGTCGTCAATTGCGACTGCTGTATCTCAAGAAATAATGAACGGAATGAAAGAAAAATTTATCGGCAAGTAGCCCTTAGTGGGTATAAGAACTGATTTTATTTTTGTGTCAACAGCTAAAAGGGGGGTAGCGCAATCACCCGTTCTTTTTTTCCATTTTGAGTGTCCTATCTCAAGAAGTAATGCTACGTTCTGGTTGAAATTTGGAATATATGTGAATCCATATGTAAACTGGCTTTGGTTCTATTTTGACGCCGATCGCTCCAAGAGGTGTTGATTTTTTTTTTTTTTTTCTGCGAATAAAAATATTTTTATTAATGCAACAATAAGAAAGATAAATCGTAATAGATTGTCGTCTGCGTATTTCTCGTGATTTTAATTGTATGGAAATGATAGGAAATATTATCTCAATGATTTAAAATTTTTAACTGTTGCCATCTTATGTTTGTTAAGAAATAAAATATTTGTAATTCATTCAAGCAAGGCTTTTAAAATAACTTTCAATTTTCGCTCTTTGCTTTGCTTTTGCAATAATTCAGACATTGGGATGGTCGTCAAGTTTTTGCATGTGTCATTTTGTTTTTGTTGGGAATATTGCTTCCTCGTCAAGCATGGGGAGGGATCAGAAGAAAAAAAAGAAAAATATAGAAGAAAGTTTCGTGATGGCCACAACATACTAGTTTTTTTTTGGAAAGAAGTATCGGTTTCGTTATTGGGTCCTAAATACTGATTTCGTGAATATATTTCATCCCTTTAGCGTCACTGATAGCGGAAGTTCCCTTCACCATACAAGTACACGCTTCGCTTTGTTAGTGCATCAAGTAACCACTCCGCGTCTTTCTTTCTTTTTTCTTTCTAAATATTAAAGTTGATGAAATAAAATGGCACCGTAGTGCACTGTTTCATCTAAAGTTTGTAAAGATGGGAAGAAAAAGAAAGTTTCTGGCAAAAAAAAAAAGTTTAAGATATTCGATATGCCTGAGCAACTAAAAAGTACGTCGACGGTAGCACGACAATGAGCATAATAGATGTACGTACCATGTAGTTTTATATTATGTCTTTCCTTGTCGTTGATCGTTTATTTTGTGCATTTTAACAGTTTTTTTGTGTTGAATGAAGCAGCTTTTTTATTTTTTAAGTAGAGTAAATGTACAGTTCTTAATTATAAGAAACTTTAATGTATAGTTGAGGAATGCTTTGAGGGTTGTTTATAAGTGTCTAAAAGAATTTGGTATGTTTCAAAAAAAAAAAAATTTGTATACATACCCTTCTCTAAAACGCGAAATTTCGACTTACGCGAGGTGTCTTGGAACGCATCCCTCGCGTAAGTCGGGATTCGACTGTAATTTCATTTTAAATCTTAATTACATCCTCTTTGAAACAAACGAACAACAATTTTGAGGGAATTCAGACAGTACGAAGGAAGTACGATTTGAAGCCCATAACGCTGGACTGCGGAGTCTGAGGGAAATGACCGACTCCGACTCCTAGAATTTTAGAGCTTTCGACTTCCACGTCGTAGCTCTGGCAGAGTTGTAGACTCGGAAGGAAAATGAGCGACTCCAGCTCCGCCGACTCTTGGAATTATAAAATCTTCGACTCCCGACTTTGACTACGTAACCCTGCTAAAAGCTCCCGCGCTCCTTGGAATTCATTTTTCAAGTTATGATCAAGAATGGGGATGTTTCCTTAAGTCAAAAGTACTACTTTTAGTCAATGAAATTGATAGAATAAGCAAAATAATAATAATAATAATAATAATAATAATAATAATAATAATAAATAAATAAATAAATAAATAAATAAAATAAAAACAACATGCAGCAAGAAAAAAAACTTTTATTTTCACAACGATTAATTTTTTATTATTTTTTTAAAAATATCCGATTTTGAAAATAAGGGGTGGTCTTTATGACGTCACAAATGATGTGCTTTGGCGCACCTGTCTACCGCGTTTACACGTTATGATAATCAAGAAGCGAATTAGATATTGCGCTCTACGCTTGCTGTCAACTATATCGTTGCCAGTACACGTAAGTAAAGTTGCGAATTAAATATTGCGCTCTGTGAATGGCAACATTGAATGACACTTCACTAGTTTGTGACGTCGCCGGCAGAAGCGTAAACAATGAAAGCGCACCGATTAAAGTATTTTTTTTAATATTAAACTTGGTCAAATTATTTAAAAAAGTGTTAATTCCTATGTTTTAAAGCATGCTCTTTCAGGAAAAAATACCTTTAAAATTTTGGAAACGACCCATTATTAATTTAATTTAAATATTTTTTCCGTTAGAAATTGTTGAAGGTTTACAAGAGACTTGAGGAAAAAGAATGAAAGCTTTACACATTTCTTTTCAGAGGGTATCCGTTGTAGAAACTTTACTTCGTCGTCGTGGATTCGATTCCCAGGGGTGCCCAGTGTCATCCCCCCCCCCCTTTGTGTTGTAAAATCTTTCCTGTGTTTTCCAGAGGGAAACGGTTTTTGCTTACATTCCTCAGGTCTGTCATTTA
The DNA here is from genome assembly GCF_026930045.1 of Uloborus diversus. Taxonomy (NCBI): domain Eukaryota; kingdom Metazoa; phylum Arthropoda; class Arachnida; order Araneae; family Uloboridae; genus Uloborus; species Uloborus diversus. The sequence goes on from NC_072734.1 coordinate 17,800,131, forward strand.
TGGGGGGGGGGGGGGGGGGGTAGCCCCGACTTTAATAAATTAATGTGTTTACATGTAATTGGGTGTGTTTTTTGCTGTTTCTTGGAAAACTTGCATTGAGTATACTGTCGAACTCGCTTTATAACGAGTGCTATGGGACTACGTTATTTGTTCGTTATAACCGAGTGTTTGTAAAATGCGAGTTTGTGAAAAAAATCATTAAAATTCATCGTAGTTGCTTTCTTCTTTTTAATGACGGTACAGTCCCAAATAAGTTGGTTACTTTGCTTTGAACTGTCTGAATGTCTCTTTCTCATGTTATTGTTTTTGAGAAACGCACATATACACACATTTATAATTTTTATACGTTTCTTTACTCTACAAATAAAAAAAGTGCTGTCATCGCTTGTTCTCAGGATTAATGATTTATTACTAACTTTGGTTGACTTTGGAATGTTGAGAAAAATTTACCAAGAAAAGGATAAGATGAGCTGGAAGTCAATAGAAATTTTACGAATCACAAAAATATTGCTCGCTTAAACTGGGGTTTCCTCGTTGAAAGCCTCATAGACTTAACATTGTACCAACCAAGTATTTCTGATTTCCTCGCTAAGTTATAAGCGAGGTCAACTGTATTGCCCTTTGTCCCCCCCCCCCCCTGAAAAATTTGAAATGACTGCTCTGGTGAAGCTGATTAGCTTCTGGTATAAAAAAAATGATTTCCAATACAAAACTTTTCATTCAATAAACCTTCATTAATCCAGACCCTATTGAGCCGGACTGCGTTTAATCCGGAAAGCCATAAAGATCTGCATACTGTAAAAATAAAAGGTTAGTTTGTGCAACAATGTATTTTTGTTGACCTGTGTTATGTGTTTTTTGTACACACTATACTTAATTTTATCTCAAGCAGTTTTGCATTTCATTCTCTTGAATGGGGTGGTTTCCTTCAGTCAAAAGTACTACTTTTAGTCATTGAAATGATTAATTTTTTAAATGTCCAATTTTTCAAACAAGGCGTGGTCTTTATGACGTCACAAATGATGCACTTTGCCGCATCTTTCTACTACGTTTCCACGTTATGATAATCAAGCAGCAAATTAAAATTGCGCTCTATGCATGGAGATTTGCTACCAACCATATTGTTGCCACTACACGTGAGTAAAGATACGAATTAAATATTTTGGACCGTGAATGGCAACACTGAATGGCATTTCATAATTTGTGATGTCATCGGCAGAAGTGTTAAACGATGAAAGAGCACCGATTTAAGTAATTTTTTTAAAATATTAAACTTAAAGAAATTATTTAAAAAATGCTCAGATTCTATGTTTTTAAGCAGGCTCTTTCCGAAAAAAATACTTTTAAAATTTTGGAAACGACCTCATTCAAAATGCAATTTTTACCGTGTTCATTAGTTTATGTTCATCGGCTCAATTTGTAGAGTATTTTTTTTAATCCGTACTTTAAATAATTTTGAACCCCTACTAATCCAGATTAATGAAATTCTACAGTAATTTCAATCACTATACGCAGACTCTTTTCAGTGATTGCATGTGTCACCTGTAGCAATCGAGAGAAATTAATAAAAATTGCTAATTGTAACGCCGCAGACGCCCTTGATAAAGGAGTGAGAACAATTAAGTCAGAGATTCATGTAGATCGAGAGTGTTTAAAGAATCCTGACGCTCTCGAATCAGTTGACGTTGTCATTACGTAAACGAAAAAACAAAAATGACGAAAATAGAATTTTACGACCTTCGACCACTCCGTGTTTCACAAATAACTGATAAGTAGCGTTCGAACGAAGTTTCCGAAATTTGGAATCGTGAAACGGTCTTGCCCACTAGGGGGCGGGGTGTGCAAAGAAGGACAATTGCTACCAACCAGACAGTCCATTTGAAAAAAAAAAAAGAAAAAAAGTTTAAGTCATGAGGATTGAAAAACAATTAAATAACAGTGTGTTTTTATTTTTTTACAATTCTATTTGATGAATCATCATTTGATAACGAAAGAATTTCTTGTCAAATTTGAAGATCATAGATCACCTTCTCAAAATTTATTGCTGGTGTCGTTATTGAAACAATTTATCCGGAATTGTTGATAAAGACCAGGCCTTCATATACAGCAAGAGAGTTTTATTTAAAAAGATTCAAGGTATCCGACTGCGTTCGAAGACATTTTTTTTAAAAATAACCTGCACATTTTTTTAAATGTTTTTTTTTAACTACATATGTTTCAAAACGATGAAAAAAATGTAAAAACAAGCTTTTAAAATATTATTTTTTTAAAAAAATGGACAAATTTGAAGAAAAATAGCGAAAAAACTTACGTTAACAGCTATGGACAAAATTTGGTTCTAATCATACACAAACCCTTGTAGTAATACATTTGTATGACATTAATGTGTGTTTTGCTCTAAAAGTTTTATTATTTTAAAACGAGCTGATGTGTGCATCATATGACTTCCTTTTACTCCAATTTAATGTCATTTTCTCATTATTGGCAGTTTAAATATGATTCAATAGTTTATTCTCTAAATATCACCAACAGTGGCCAAATTGAAACCAGATGTAAAAATAAAAAAATAAAAATAATTTTAAAAAAAATCGCCAAATTTGTCGCCAAGTTGGCGACAAAACTTGGCGACCAAAAGACTGGCGATATATCGCCAAGTGTCCGCCAAATTATAACACCACTTGAGTTTACATCGAAATTAACAATGATTTCCCCCCAAAAAGGGGCATAAGACCCCCTTTGGAGTATCCGAATACAACCAAAAATGAAGGTGCATAACTAGACTCCACTAGGAGTCTACGTACCAAATTTCAACTTTCTAGGACATTCCGTTCTTGAGTTATGCGACATACATACACACATACACGCATACATACGTACATACAGACGGCACGAGAAAAGTCGTAATTAACTCGGGGATCGTCAAAATGGATATTTCGGGGGTCTGTACGTTCCTAGGCACATATCCACGTGTGGTCAGGTCGAAAAAAAAACTCAACATTCATTTGGGGGTGAGCAAAATGGAAATTAAGGCCGATTTTTGGGCGAAATTTTTTTCGCGAATACAATACTTCCTTTTTCGTAAAAGGAAGTAAAAAAAGTACTGAAATATAGCCGAACAAAGTTCCTATACTGGTATTTTTTCGTAAACAAACGCCTTTGTTTAAACTTTTCCGCATGAAAATATTACTTAATAATGAAATTCAGCTTATAGCTTTTAGAGGAAAATATCAAGCATATCACAGAGAACTACAGTATCTCAGAAAATTTCGCATCAATACTCGAATAACTTTTTGAGATATCATTGTTACAGTAGACCGCTTTCTTCAAAAATATCGTTCTTCAGAAAATGCGTTTAAATGCAACTTCCAGTCTGGAGTTCAGTGCATGACTCTGTAATAATACAGCTATAACTCCAGTTGTGATTCACGTAGAGTAAAAACTAAGACAGTTTTCGAAAGCTAATGAATTAGACTACAAAATGAAATCATAAAAACAATTACGAAAATTTCATTGAAAATGTCGATTTTAACGCAGTCGGATACCTTAAGTATTTTTACTTCCTTTTACAAAAAAGGAAGTATTGTACTTGCAAAAAAAATTTCACTCAAAAATCGGCCTTAATTTCTATTTTGCTCACCCCCGAATGAATGTTGAGTTTATTTTTCAACCCGACCACACGTGGATATATGCCTAGGAACGTACAGACACCAGAAATATCCATTTTGACGATCCCCGAGTTAATTACAACGAGTTTTCGTGTGACGTCTGTATGTACGTATGTATGTGCGTATGCGTGTATATATGTGCGTATGTGTGTATGTATGTCGCATAACTCAAGAACGGAATGTCCTAGAAAGTTGAAATTTGATACGTAGACTCCTAGTGGGGTCTAGTTGTGCACCTGCGTTTTTGGTTGCATTCGGATGCTCCAAAAGGGGTCTTTTGACCCTTTTTGGGGAGACATCATTGTTAATTTCGATGTAAACTCAAGTGGTGTTATCATTTGGCGGACACTTGGCAATATATCGCCAGTCTATTGGTCGCTAAGTTTTGTCGCGAACTTGGCGATAAGTTTGGCGATTTTTAAATTTTTTTTTTTTAATCTGTTTTCAATTGGCCACTTTTGGTGATATTTAGAGAGTAAACGTCTGAATCACATTAAAACTGCCAATAATGAGAGTATGACATTAAATTGGAGTAAAAGGAAGTCATGTGATGCACACATCAGCTCGTTTTTAAAGAAATAGTTCTGATTATTGCGTTAAGTACGTGTACTAGCAGTGTAAACGAAAAACAGTGTGACGCAGTTCAAAATATCACATTTACAAGGAAGCTAGCAAAAATATCCGTCCTAGTCCCGTGGGTCAGAAATAGTTGTGAGAAGCAATGACTATTCGAGGCTCTGCAATTGTACACATGATAAAAACGAACACCAGGACTTTATTTGCTCGAGAGCTAGAGGTGGATCCAGAATCCGGTCATGGCTCATTGGAGTCGCAACTCCCGATTAAATGATCAAATGTAGCCAAAAAACTGCATTTTGGAGATTTAAATTTCAAAAAATTGGCCTCAGATCCGCTAGCTACATCCGGATATTGTTCTCGGAGCCCATTCTTTCGATAATGACCCCTCCAAAACCAGAAGCTGGATCCGTCCTTGATGGGCACTACCTGGGAGTTCAGTTGATGTAAGTGCTTTGCTTTTTCGATGAACGGTGCTTTTTACTTCCTTTTACAAAAAAGGAAATATTGTATTCGCGAAAAAAATTTCACCCAAAAATCGGCCTTAATTTTCATTTTGCTCACCCCCAAATGAATGTTGAGTTTTTTTTTTCAACCCGACCACACGTGGATATGTGCCTAGGAACGTACAGACACCCGAAATATCCATTTTGACGATCCCCGAGTTAATTACATCGAGTTTACTCGTGACGTCTGTATGTACGTATGTATGTGCGTATGTGTGTATATATGTCGCATAACTCAAGAACGGAATGTCCTAGAAAGTTGAAATTTGGTACGTAGACTCCTAGTGGGGTCTAGTTATGCACCTTCATTTTTGGTTGTATTCGGATGCTCCAAAGGGGGCCTTATGCCCTTTTTGGGGGGAAAATCATCGTTAATTTCGATGTAAACTCAAGTAGTGCTATAATTTGTCGGACACTTGGCGATATATCGCCAGTCTTTTGGTCGCCAAGTTTTGTCGCCAACTTGGCGACGAATTTGGCGGATTTTTTTTCTTTTTTTAAAATTTGGTTTCAATTTGGCCACTGCTGATGATATTTAGAGAGTAAACAATTGAATCACATTAAAATAGCGGTTAATGGGCAAATGACATTAAATTGGAGTAAAAGGAAGTCATGTGATGCACACATCAGCTCGTCTTTTTTCGAGAAAATGTAGTTCTAATCTTCGTTGAAATATACTTTAGGCCAAAATAAGTTTTACCCCCCCCCCCCCCAACAAACTAAGAAATAGTCTGCGGACTTTTCTCCGGAGTCTGCGTCACACTGTTGCACATTCATTCCATGTATCCCGTCTGGAAATGCAGGAAATTGAGATTAATTTCATACGGATAAAGGAAGGAAAAAGTTTTTCTTTTTCTGACACATGACTTTTCGAGGGAAAAAAAATCACGAGCCACTAAACTTCCAGTCAATTACAATCAGTTTCATTTCAGACAGGTTTGGGTGGATTTCCCGTCGCCCATTCCGGTTAATTTTGATTCCGCGTCTGATTAATGGGAGAATAACTGGGAGTTGTTTTTATTACTGCGATGCAATCGTTTGTCCCGTGACTTGTCCTTGGAAGAGGTCTCTTCACTCTTCTTCCTATTACATGAAGAGGAATCTGGCAACGGAGCCCGATTGCGTCCTGATTCTACAACGGTTCAAGGTCAAGGGTTGTTAGATGAAAATTTAATGTACATATGAGTCATCCGTTCCTTTTTATCCATCTTTAAACCTCATGCCTCAATGGAAATATGAAAAATCGTTAGAAGAGCAAGAAAAGGATTATATTTAAATCTTTTTAAAGAAATTTAGTGGAAAATAAACATTAGCACAAAAAAAAAGTTGTTCCGTTAATGTTTTTTTTTGACATCATCAATTATTCTCCCATAATATATATACATCATACATATTAACAAGATGTTATTAGCCAAAGCATAAAATGTCACTGTCATATTCATAGTATAATATTATTCTATTCCAGCGATGATCTTGTTTTTTCCCCCACTACTTCGAAGGGTCGTCATAACAACAGTCTGAAGCAAACTAAAGTAAGAGGCAAATCGTTGAACACTTGGCAGTCTTTAATAATCCTCATATAAATTAATAGACCGATGATCGAGTAACCCGCGTGTTTCAACAATGAAACTCGCGCCACGACATGATAATTTGGTTTGGTAATTGTTTAACGGGGTGCAGGGAAATGCTTTATCGTTGACAAGGCTGAACTCGATCCGGTAAACCTTAACTGTTTCACTGGAAAGACTGTGTCATTTCAGGGGAATGAAGAAGCGAAAGAATTTGTCAACAATGAACGCTATCTACTGGAGTTTAGGGTTTATCCACTGGAGTTAGGGTTACCATTTTCAACGATCAAAATATCACCAAACAGGCAATGGCTTCGTTAAAATGTAGAAGAAGAGAAGCAATTTTCAACCGTCATACCTTGACGGGCGACTTTCTAGTTGTAAATTCAGTAGAACCTCGATTAACCGAGGCTTTGATTTAACCGATGGTTTCTGTTAACCGAGCCGATAATGAAAGTCTAATTTTTAAAAAGAATTTTTAGTATTAACATTAAGTGAAGAGTTTTCTAATGTGTGAAAATAAGAATATTTTTCAAGAAGTTTTATTTCTTTAAATGCAATTTTTGAATGTTTCACTTGGCATTGTAAAACATAAAAAACTTTTCTTTTTTTAAACTTACTACAAGTTTATTTTCAATATTAGTTTTTTAATTGTAAAACATTGCTTTTTTCATGGTCATTTCTATCTTTTAAAAATAAATATTCTATTTTTATTTAAATTAATACTTTTTTAAAAATTTGAGATCCTGACAGAGTTTTTATACGAAGTTTCTATCAAACCGAGATTTCCGACATCCAAGGCACTAGCGGTCCCAATTAGCTCGGATAATCGAAGTTCTACTGTAATTACAATTTTACTTCACAGGAGAGGAACAAAGGGGTGTTTGAGAGGAGTAAATCCTGCCCCAGAGCCATTTAAAGCCACATTGTCAATAGACACTCTTTATGATGGATCCCATAAGGATATGCACTGGTGCTACTAGTTGCTATATAATGGAATACAATAAAAGTCAGACAGAATAAAACAAGTAGAGCTGCTTTTGTGAAAATCTTTTTGTTTCAACCAATTTCTAATTTTTTCAAAAATTCTAGAAGATCGACTGATTTTAAAATGAATCAAGAAAATTTGTTCATTTTTTTTTAAAGTGCAAAGCATATTCAGCATGAAATTTGTCCCTTAAAAAAAATCTTTTAACGGCTCGCTGACACATCGATCTATGATACAACCGTGGGCGGAAGGCAGAGACTCAAAAAAAACTTTTTCATTTTTGTTATCTATTGTACGTTACCTGTATGGTAATCTTATTTGGTTTCCGAAGGGAAAAAAAATATTAATATGAATTTTTGGCATCTTGAATTCAAATTATGTTTTTCACAATCACGAGCGTGTGTGTGTGTATGAATGCGCGTGTGTGTTTGTGCAGGCGCATGTGTGTGAGTGCGTGTGTGTATGTATGCATGTGTGTGCGTGTTGTGTATGCAGTGCTGTGTGTGTAGGCGTTCGTGTGTGTATGTAGGCATATGTGTTTGTGTCTGTGTGCAGGCATGAGTGTGTGTGTATGTGTGTGTGTGTAGGAGTATGTGTTTGTGTCTGTGTGTGTGTGTAGGAGTATGTGTTTGTGTCTGTGTGTGTGTAGGAGTATGTGTTTGTGTCTGTGCGCAGGCATGAGTGTGTGTATATGTGTGTAGGCATGTGTGTGTATGCGTGTGTGTGTAGGATATGAACGCAACCTGGAGACGGTTTTCGCTATAGGAGCAGCATCGTGAGGAGCTGGTCGACGGTGATGCAGCAGAGGGTGCTGGCGGGAAAATAAAATGATAGGAATTCGAAACAGTCAAATGAAAACAATAAGCAATCGTGATTGCTCAAAAAAAAAAAAAGTTTCCCTGTTGTTAGTATTGAATCCAAAATGGGTTTCATCAAATATCTCGAAAACTCATTTCTGAAGGTACTGCCATTTAGCTGCCCGCGGCAGAATAGCACCGTCACACCCACAATAAATGTCTACTTCTGTGTGCAAGTATGTCCTAAGCTTCAAAACTACTGAACCGATTTTAAATATTTTTCTAGATAGCTACATTATCAGGAAGAAACATAGGCTATAATTTATTTCAAAAAAACTTAGTTAAAGAAAGTTATTATGGGAAACAGTAAATGTCGAGCAATTTCCCCATTAAATGATTAAATATAAAATCCATTGTTGCAACAATTCGTTGCCTCACAACAGCAATATTAATAGTAGTTCTCGGGAAGCAAGCATGAAATTTGTTCATTACTAGCCGGGTACCCGCGTTACCGTCACAGGCGCTGCCCGAGCACCATTTTTATTGAATTCAATAAAAATAGTAATTTTTTTTTTCTTTTGTAAACGCTACTTTTTGCAAACTACGGTGGATAAATACACATAGGAGAGATTTTTTTAAATCCTTATTTTTGTTAGGGAATGGGCGATTAGGTTAAAATATAAATGGATGGATTACAAAATTTTGAAATAGTCGTATAAGTATATAGAAGTCTCCGCAGGCGGCATTCTTGGCGTAAAACGGTGAATGACAAGTAAGCCAACGGCTGCTTGCATAGAAAGGGTAATGGCGTAAAAAGGCGAATCAGCTGGTCGCCGCAGGTGGCTAGTTATTGAAATAAAAGCCATCTTTAAGTGCAAAAAAAAAAAAGTTTTACTCTGGCGTAAGAAAGAAAGAAAGAAAAAAAAGTTTGTAGAAGATATGATAAAACTGTTTTGAGAACATTTTGATGAGTTAAAAAGCAGGGCTGTGGAGTTAGGGTCGGTATCAGGCTGATTTTCAGGATAAGAGTCGGAGTTGTCAAAAAGACACGTCGACTATGACTACAGAATATTTTCTTTTATTTTTAACTAAACACTTTTTCTAGTCAGTGCCGAGCTTCAATTTATCCGAACCGGACAAAAACTTGAAATTTCTGCCTTTACCCATCTTCCTTCAAGTTTTTATCGGAACCAGCCCCCGCTTCCCACATACAGAAATGGAATGAATTTGCTGCCCCCCAGCCAGAAGCCAGAAGTTGCAGCCCGGTGCAAAGACTCCGGTTTGCTCCCCCCCCCCCCTAGATCCGACACTGCAACCAGTTCTTTCGATTACTTGTAAACTCTGTAAACTCATTAGCAAAAAGGCCTCTTTGACAACAAGCTGGTTTGATTTCTTATAAAAAACCTTCTATAATTCCAATTACTTCGAATTTCACTTGGTTTGCTTATTTTTTTAACTTTTGTTGACTAACAACTAGTTTAAAGAGGAATTAATTTAATTACGGTTTTATTTTGACAACTTAAAAATTTCCCAAAAAAAATAACTTCAGTTATATGTTAGTTTAGTATATTTGCTACAAGGATCAAACTGCGATAAATTCAAACATTTTAATCATACATTTACAGTCGGATCCCGACTGTACGATGGGGATGCGTTCCAAGACTCTTCGCGTAGGTCGAAATTTCGCGTTGTGGAAAAGGTTATGCATGATTTTGTTTATTAACTTATCCAACTATTTTAGACATTTTTAAACACCTTTTAAACTGTTTTAGACCATTTTTTTTTTATCATACATTACGTTTCTTACTTAAAGAGCTGGATTTTTACTATATTTTTTAAAATTCTGCATTATTCAACGTAAAACACAGTTACGATGTACAAAACCAATTATCAATGGAAGAGAACGAGATATAAAATAAACTAGTACAGTACATACAGTAAGCTGTAGTAATAATAAAGCGCTGTATTATAATTGTACGGTGTAGTAGATACAATTTAGTTACATTTATAACTTAAAAATTGAAGATGATGATTTATGCTGTGTGATCATAGATCGTTATTCTAATATATTTTTTAATACAGTATGTTAGCATTTACTTTTACAACGTTTATATAACACCCCTTTTTCAAAATTTCTCTAATTCAATGTACAAGAGCAGTTTACAATTTCATACTGTTTGCATTTAGCTTAGACACTACTACACGAGCTTTATATTAAAACTAAGTTCTGTACTTATACGGATTGCCTTTTCTTGACTTTTCATTGTACATATGGAGGATTCACTCATAACTACTAATTGTCGTGCTACCTTCGATACACTTTTTAGTTGCTCAAACGTATCAAGAATCTACCTTTTCTTAAATTGCCACAAACTTTCGCTTTTTACTTCCATCTTCACAAACTTAGGTGCCACAATATTTCATCACCTTTCATATTTAGAATAAAAAAATGAAAAATGTGGAGTGGTTATTTATACACACTAACAATGCTTATTTACACACTATAATGTTTAGATTAGTGTGGTGTGTGAGAACTTGCGTATTCAGTCATGCGAAAAGGATGAAAGTACATTCACTAAGTCAATATTTAGTAGCCAATAACGAAGCACCACGATTCCTTTCCAATATTTTCGTGTTGCGAGAGTTAAATTCGCTTTAGCTCTAAAATTCTCTGGTCGTAGAAAAAAAAAAAAAAAAAAAAAAACTCGCGTTATAGCCATTTCGCGTAAGTCGAATTGCGTTGTAACGAGAGTCGACTGTACTATTTAAAAGCAGCACTAAATGCAATTCATAAAAAACACTAGCGTATTTATAAAATTTACAAAAAAGCATAGTACGAATAACAATTCTGAATTAAACGAGTGCGATATCGCCGGAATTTGCTATTCTTCACAGTCAAAAAATACCAAATAATCGCAAATGAAACTCATCTGAACTCTTTTAACACATCGCTTTTGCAAATGAACGACGATTCTGTAAAAGTTGTTTCTTTGCCAGTACAGTCCTACAGCAGGGAAAACAGCCTGCTCTCGCTATTGCATTATAGTAGTAGGCTGGCACTTCACGTAAAGATAACACTGCGCGGAAAAAAAATACAAGATTCTCACATAGTTTTTGCTGATTCTTATGTAAAATGACCTCCTAAATCCAAATGTGACCACCATTTTCTCCCATCATGTCCCACTTTTTGGAAATAGCGCCCTCAATTTTTTTTTCAGTTTTCGACAGTTTTATAGCTATTATTTTTATTTGGAGGGAAGGGAAGCATTATAACAGCCATTAACACTCCTGAGGTGCTAGAGAGGTGTAAAGTGCAAAAGCAGGAGCAAGTTGGGAAACTCAAGAGGGTATTCACCTTAAAATATTTTTTAAATCATCAAAACCGTCCTTTTTTTTGTAATCAAACCTTACAATTTTCGACATTGGCTAGAGTATATTTGGGGACCTCTAAAAATGGGGGCCCTTGGCCACGGCCTAGTTGGCATTTTCAGTAAGCTGGTCCTCTTAATAACAAGTGTACATGAATAGATTATACACAACGCAATAAAGGACAAAAAACTGCCAAATCCGACAAATGCCTTTTTTTTTAAAAAAAAAAGCTTTTGACGGAAGTACTTTTTTTTGTTGTTGTTGAAAGAGAGTAAAAAACAGGTCACGTGAAGAGATGCGCAGAATGATTTTATTCTTTTGATATTTTGAATTAAAAACTGCAAAGTTAAATCTAATAATCTTTCTTCCAACTTTTCAATACTTTCCAGAATTTATAAAATATAACTCATTTACGCGTTCTATCTATACATATTTGTGTGGAATATTAAGCCATCTTTCAAGATCTCATTTGTTTATGAAAACAGTTTAGGGAAAAAATATGGCAAGCCAAAAATTATGCAAAATATTTCACATTTAAGTATTCACAATTTCTCAACAGTTTTCACAAAAGAATCATAAAAATAATGAACAGAAAATGCATAACTTTTCTACAAAAGCAATTTAAAAAAATTGTTTACCTCCTTCGGACGAGTATCCAAACAAATATCTTTCCTCCGACTAAAAGCACATGGCGTTAAGTTTCGTTCTAGTAAAATTTTTAAATGGAACTCTACACATTGAGCTAGCTAGAACTTGCAATAGCCGGTTTAAACCGGTGCTTAGCAAACAAACACAAAGAAGAAAAGAGTACCTTCTCGATTCCAGATAAAATGAAGTAAAACTTATTTCTTGCCTTTATCTTGGAAAACAAATATCGACAGGTAAGTTTTTTATTTTCAAGAGAGAAAATGAATTGTAATATCAAAGTCTTTGTCTCAAAACTCAAGAGGATTTTCTTTAATCTTTATACATAAAGGGCTGATCTCTGTCCGGATGTCCGGGGTAAACTTCAAAACTACTGGACGGATTTCAAACATTTTTTCACCATAGATAGATACATTATGAGGGAGCAACTTAGGCTGTAATTTATTCCTTAAAAACTTAGTTGTAAAAAGTTATGGTGGAAAACAGTAAATTTCATATCATTTCCCCATTAAATAATTAAATTCGCAACTCCAATAAATTATAGGGAGCGCAGCAGCCACTGTCTAATGGCGGATGAGAAAAGGTGAAACAAACAAATGCAATAACTTATAACTTGCTTTGAGGTTTAGTGAATGACAGTACTTTTTCATCGTATTTGTGCGAAGCTTTCTTTTTTATTCTTCTGAAATTATATTACACCACAAACTGCTTGAAGCCGGAAATTTACCCTAAAGAAAACTCGTGGAATGGAATGTTTTACCTTTTTCTTTAGTATTGGTAATCACCGCAAGGTAGCGTATCCGAGCTTTGAAGTTGCGAATATAAAACCCATTGTTACAAAAATTCGTTGCCTAACAACAGCAGTAATAAAAGTAATCATAATGAAATTTTTGAATCAAGGCTTCTTCGGAGCAGAAATGAGTTTAAAGTCGTGAGTACGGAGACTTTACTTTTTGCATCCTTAAAGAAACATAGTAGAGAGCTTTTTTTTTCCTTTTGTGTGTGTACTATTTAATTAAATAAAGCGCACGGTTTTTTCAGTGATCTTTGTTTTTGTTATTTCATATTTTGGAAATTCTTCAAATTTTTATATGTTTAAATTTGTGCTTTCGTTTCTAAATGAATATTCGTTCGTTCTTTATACTTATTGCTATTTTACTTTAATGGGTAAGGAAGAAGCTCGATTTTTAATCACGTCAAAGTGATATGTTTTGAGTTCTTTCAGTTAAAACAGAAAACGAAAGGAAATAGCGATTGTTTCTTACATTTATTTCTGACCCAGGCAACGCCGGGTATTTTTGCTAGTTATTACATAAAAAATGACGATGAATTGAAACTAAGCACTGGTGTTCCTAGCATGGGTGACAACAGGGGTGGCAATTTGGTAGCCCCCCTCCCTCCCCCTAAAAAAAGAAAAACTTAAAAATGTTTAATGTAAACATGTTCATACAATTTTCGGAAACTAGTTTTTATTTAAGTGGTGTCATGAAAGTTTACATTAAAATAGATACAAAAATATCAATTACAAAAGCATTTTATGTAAAATTTTCCCTAGATGCATATGTAACCACCTCCAGGGGCGTGCACCTAAATTTTAGGGCCCGTTACAAATGACTTTCACGCTGCCCCCTCTCTCCATATTGTTCTCCCTACATTCCTACATATATTTCACCCCTCATTTAAAAAATCTCGGGCTCCCTCCAGGCTCGGGCCGGAGCTAATAGGTGTCCTATCCCCCCCCCCCCGAGCACACCTCTTCCAGCAATATTGTGCTATATTTTCGATGAAATTTGATAGATTAAATACAATGAAAGATATATTTTTAGAAGAAAAAAAAAAGAATTGGAATTGAAGTGTTTATATATTTTTTTGAACTCTGGAATCCACTTTAAGTGTCACCCCCCAGAAGGGTCACACTCGGGGCGAACCGTCCCCTCCCCCGGTAGTGACGCTATTGAATTAATTGCTTACTTTTGTTTATTTTATTCATGTGTTATTATTTTTAAAATGATCTTTCCCATAAGGGCCCGACTGAGTTTCAATAGGCCCCTAGATCTGGAGTTTATGCGGATCCTTACCACATTTCCCCTTCACACCTTATGTGAGCCCTCATCATTATGCCATTGCTCTTGGGGGAATGGGCAGTGTTGCCAGATGGTCAAATCCAGATTTCCCCAATTCTCTTCCAACTTTTTCCCAAAAAGCGATGTTTTCTACCAAAATTCCCCAAATGCAAAAATTATTTTTCCACTAATATTTTCATAAAATTAATCGACTTCCTCTAATATTTTTGTCTTTTAAAAAAATATTTTTCCCCAACTCTTTTTTCTCCACATTTCCGCTTTTTTTTTGTCTTCTTTAACTTAATCTTTCTTTATCTTTACTAATAATAAAGCTGAAAGTCTCTCTGTCTGGATATCTCTCTGTCCGGATCTCTTTCTGTCTGTCAGGATCTCTAACGCGCATATAGCGCCAAGACCGTTCGGCTGATTTTCATGAAATTTGGCAAAGAATTAGTTTGAAGCATAGGGGTGTGCATCTTTAAGCGATTTTTGGAAAATTTGATTTTGTTCTTTTTCTATTCCAATTTTAAGAACATTTTCCCGAGCAAAATTATCATAAGATGGACGAGTAAATTACCAAGTTATCATAACGTGGAACCGTAACGTGGGCAAGCCAATTGGCGAGAAATTCATCATGCATTATTTGTAAATATACAAGGGGACCAAAAGACCTTTTAATTTTCTACTACGGGCAAAACCGTGCGAGTGCCACTAGTCATAAATACTGCTTCTGTATGTACAATAAAACTATGATTTTTGTATATATTTAATCAAGAACACTCTTCATCACACTTATTTTTACCTGTTTCACGTATCAACTAGTTACTCACGCAGAACTATTAATGCGAATTCCGTAGCATAATATTCCACATAATGCGAAATCCATAAAGTTGAGCAAAGCTAACCCAACGCTGTTTGATACAAACAATGTTCCCACTACTTCTTGACGCGAATTTAAATACGAAAAAAAAAATCTTTTTTCCCCGAGGTTTTTTTTCCCCAGGTTTTCCAGAAGGAAAAAATTTTTCCCCAAAGAATTCCCCTCAAAACCCATTTCCACCGAATTTCCCCGGAGAGCACCAGATTTCCCCAAAATGGGGAAATTTCCCCCAATCTGGCAACACTGGGAATGGGCATCCCTGTATTTGTATTTCTGCCGTTAATTTCAAACAGAAATATCGAAAGTAGCTTTCTTTTCAAATGATAAAATTCAAAATTGTGAAAATTAGTGATACCAATGCAACTAAAAAACTGCCCCGAAAAAGCTGTTTCTTACTTAAATGTAATATTTGCTCTGTTTGCACAAACTGTAATCAATTCTAAATGCAATACTGTACGCTAACTTGTAACGAAAATAAACAGAATGACATTAAAATTTTAAACTACAATAAACAAAAACAAATAAATAAATAAATAATAAATGAATAAATAAGATGTAAATCTTTACTAATAATAAAGCTGAAAGCCTCTCTGTCCGGATCTCTGTGACGCGCATAGCGCCTAGATCGTTCGGCCGATTTTCATGAAATTTGGCACAAAGTTAGTTTGTAGAATGGGGGTGTGCACCTCGAAGCGATTTTTCGAAAATTCGAAGTGGTTCTTTTTCTACTCCAATTTTAAGAACAAAATTATCATAAGACGAACGCGTAAATTACGAAATTATCATAACGTGGAACCGTAACATGGGCACAAGCCAATGGCAAGATACGAAATTATCATAACGTGGAACCGTAACATTGGTATAAGCCAATTGGCGAGAAAATCCACCGTACATTATTTGTAAATGTACAGGCGAACCAAAAGACCTTTTAATTTTTCCATTACGGGCAAAACCGTGGGGGTACCACTAATAAACAAATAAAGGAAAGAAACAAAAACGTTAAAATAATTATTTTGTTCTTCGTGAACTAAAATTTAAAGCTAAACGAATAAAAATTCTATAACATGTAATCATAAACGTGGGGTACCACTGTAGCAGGGAGACTAGAACTTCAAATTACTACTAGAAGAGGGGGGGGGGAGGGCATGTGCTCTACTACGGAAACGTTTTGAAAGAGTGAAAGCAATAAAAGTAAAAGTAACAGAATGTATGACATGACACCCCGAAGTCTCCCCGGACCTATTAACAGTAACGTTGGCTTGCCAGACGTCCCGGTTTGACCAGGACAGTCCCGGTTTTCAGATAAAATTCCGGTGTCCCGGCCGGTTTACTTCATGTCCCGGAAAATGATAAATTTGACTTTAGATGAACAAAAAAGTCGAAAAATAACTAACTACGAAGGATTATTTAGGATAATTACTTTGCCATTTGTAACATAAAAACGTAAAATAATTATTTAATTAGCTTGTGAAGGTATTTACAATAATATTGAAACCAAAAGAGCTAATGAAAAGTACATGTAAATATTGTTCATTTTTTTTCCTTATTCAAAGCGTTTCTCCTTCCTTAAGTAACTTGAAAATATTAACCTGTAGGAAATAAAATTTATCTGCTCGGGTCATGTATTATTACTCATGATTTTGGTTCATAATTTAGTGACCATTTATTCATAGCATGGAAAATGAACTACCGTCTAACATACTCTAAAAACTAGCCAATGGTGTGAACCCTTTTGAATACTCGCGACACTGAGGAGGCTTCTCTTCCGGTGTCCCGGTTGAACATTTCAGAAATCTGGCAAGCCTAAGTAACAGAATGCAGTGGCGTCACTACGGGGGAAGGGGCGGAACGCCCGAGGGTCACTCATTTCGGGGGTGACACCCATACTGCCGTGCTAAGCGCAAAAGTCGTATCTGCAGCTGAGGTCAAACCGAAAAACTGCTATTTAAAGTTTTACGCCTCCATGTATTTGATCCAGATTTCACTTTTTTAGATTTTTTTTAAAAAATAGTTCCAATTCACAAATGACAATAAAACATTGCATAGGGGTAAAACATGTTATAAAGAACCACCTCGTGACAATAACTCAATTTTGACAAAAAGTGTAGATACCACTTTTGTGCTTAGCACGGCAGCATAGTGGAATTACAAGTTTTTGAAAAATATAAAGCTGAAATCCATTTTAAGACTACAAATTTGAAAATTTTCCGGAGTGAAGGACTCCCGGACCCTGCTTACCCCCACCCCACATCATGGAGCGAATATTATACTCAGTATTAGGTTTAGTACATTGTCAAAACTAAGACCTCTTAGTGACTTCCTTTTAAACCAAAAAACTGAAATCCATTATTTTCCCCTGTGTTTGAGATAGGTCTGAAATAATAAAGGGACCAACAATTTCATACATTCCTTTACATTCCTTGCAACGGCTCTACTTAAGGCCCCTATATATACGCCCTATATCTATACGTTATATCTATATAGCGGCTCTAGCTCTACTCTTATGCGTCTAGAGAAAGTTATATAAAATGCGTTCATAATTTTTCTTTGTCTTTTGTGCATTAACATACTTAAAATTTCGTAATATACACAAATGAAGTTGTTTCTGAAAATTGCATGAATTTCATGTTTTCATAGAACATTAAAACCATTTTTTTCCTTTTTTTTTTTGCGTTTTGTAGGGGCGGGTGACACCAAATTACCGCCCCGGGTGGCACCAATGCTAGGTACGCCACTGCAGAATGAAAACTATCATACTGTGAGCCAAAAACATCGCCCGTAACAAAAATAAGAATTGAAAGTGCGTCATCTACGTCTCTCTCGTAATTGAAGTGGTCATAAAAGTGGATAAAATAACAACTTTCAATAACAGTGGAAACAACAATAAAATGAATTTTGCTTAGAAAGGTATGCAACTTTGAACGCAAATATTAAAAAATAAATAAATAAATAATAATTTGAATTTTGTCATCTTGAATTCAAATTATGTTTTTCGCAATCACGAGTGTGTATGTGTGTATGTAGGCGTGTGTGTGTTTGTGTGGGGAGTATGTGTGTTTGTTTGTAGGGGGTATGTGTGTGTAGCATGTGTGTTTGTGTCTGTGTGCAGGTATGAGTGTTGGTAGTTGTGTGTATGAGTGTTTGTGTGCGTGGGGGGCGGGGTATGTGTGTGTAGGCATGTGTGTTTATGTCTGTGTGCAGGTATGAGTGTTGGTAGTTGTGTGTATGAGTGTTAGTGTGCGTGGGGGCGGGGTATGTGTATGTGTGTGTAGGCATATGTGTTTGTGTCTGTGTGCAGGCATGAATGTGTGGGTAGTTGTGTGTATGTGTAGGTGTCTGTATGTATGCGTGTGTGTATGTGTTTGTGTATGTGTGTAGGTGTATGTGTGTGCGTGCGAGTGTGTAGTTGTGTATGTAATGCGCGTGTGTGTAGGACATGGACGCAACCTGGAGGCGGTTTTCGCTATAGCAGCAGCATCGTGAGGAGCCGGTCGACGGTGATGCTGCAGAGGGTGCTGGAGGGAAAATAAAATGATAGCACATCAAAACAGTCAAATGAAAGCAATAAGCAATCGTGATTGCTCAAAAAAAAAAAAAAGAGTTTTAGTCATATTATATTGTACAATATATAATCAATGCAATACACCTATGTCACAACGGCTACAATTTTTAGAGGCATTATTATGAACTTTATCAGCAATGGCAGGGGTGCCCACCTAAGGGGGGGGGGGTCATGGCGCAGACTGGGCCATTGAAATTTTAGGAGGGGGTGTTTTAACGGGTATTTTTCTCATTTGGGGGAGGGCTCTTGCTTTTAGGGGGGTGCGCCCTTGCTCTTGGGGGGGAGGCACCCCTGGCAACGGTAATGTCGGCATTACTTCCTGCAAGAGAAAGATCTAATGCGATAAGGCAAGAGAAGATTTTCTAATCGGTCTTACTCCATAGTCGATCTGGGCTTTCCTTTCTCAAAATGGAGCTTTGAGAATGCGTGCTCACGTGTAACTAGCATTCGCGGCTCTTACGGGTGAATTGTCCCCTCACTTCCAAAAGTAAAGGGGCCTATACTATATATGATAACCCTCCACTTTCCTAAATTTAAAATTAACGCTCGATCGAAAACTGATAGTATTGATGAATTTACATGTTTAAAGAAAGGCGAATTATTTTTTTTCTCATGTTATTACTTGATAAATTTTAAAAACGGATCTATATGAATTGGAAAGAGCGGTCTGTTGTGGACATCTGTACAGATTTCTGAGGCAGTTTCGGAATTAATTTAATCAGTATTGACGCTAAAATCCAATAATGTAACCCAATTTTTCACAAAAAAAAAAAAACAACTTTTCGGCAGTCGACCCCCCCCCCCCCCGACCCAGTGCCAGCTCCTTTGGTTCACTTGCTCTAGTTGAGAGAAATTCTTAAGTTACGGGAAACATTTGAATTGCAGAGAGGTAGATTTTTGGTTTAACATTTTCTGATCATATTAATCTCTAATAGCTAAAATAATGGTGCACTTTATCAGTAATAGCTGAAATCTTTCCTTTTTAGCCTACTTTCCCAGTAAAAGTCAGAAAAAGAAGAAAAAAGCATGAAAGAAGGCTTAATGCATCTTAAAAATATCCCGAAAAACAAAAAAAAAGTCAAAAATAAATAAAATAATTAAATAAATATTGAAAAATTAAAAATTGGAAAGTAGGGTATTGAGATGGGGAAAAATGTCTGTCGGTCTGTCTGTCTGTCTGTCGGTCTGTCTGTCTGTCTGTCCCCCCCTAATAACTTTTGAATGAATAGTCCGATTCGAACAAACTTTTTTTTTTGTTCGAAAGATCTCGGCGAGGACACCTCATTCCCATATTTCACTTTTTGATTTGAACTATTTTTTGTTCAATTTTAAACAGTTCAAAAAAACTTAACATTAGCGCCTACGGGGATATTCAAAGCAATTCCGAACTGTGAGGCGAATTTGCTTCAAACAAACTTTGTAGGAAAAAGCTTTTGATAAAAAACTTGTATATAAGATATCTTTTTGATTTGAACAATTTTCCGTTCAATTTTGAACAGTTCAAATCCCTTAACATTAGCGCCTACGGGAAACTGAAAGTCAATGTAGATTCCGTACTTGAAGGCGGATTTACTTCAAACAAACTTTGTTGGAAATAGCTCTTGACGACCTACTCCCGACTCCGACTCCGAGAATTTAGGGGGACCTGACACCGACTCTGACTCCTGTTCCCGACAATTAATCGGACTCCGACTCCCCGACTTCGACTCTGACTTCGTAGCTTTGGCAAACATTTATACACGGAGGACAAATGACTGACTCCGATTCTTGGATATTCGACTCCGACTCTTTTATCCCAAAATGAGATTGACTCCGACTCCGACGCTGTGGTTTTAACTGTGAAATAATTATTGTTGATATGATTTGTTTTTATTTTCACGCTAAAGTTTTAATTTAGGTATTTGGTTTTCGGTGAATAAACTCAAAAAATATGCGCAGACGATTTTTTTTTTTTTTTTTTTGACAATGAAAATTATTTCTTTAAGTTGACATTTTATTGTTTTTTTTTTATTTTTTTAAGTGCATTAATTCGTTTAAAAAATTATTTTCGGCAACAGGGGAAAAAGAAACGATTTTTTTTTATATGATGTATTTATTTTAATGAACTTATTATTATTTTTTCGTTTTAAAAGCTGTTAAAAAAATTTTTTGATGGAAAGAAGTGTATTAGCTGCTTTGTTTAAAAGGTGCTGCTATTTTATTTGTTCGTTTTTTTGAAGAAAAGTAAGGAATATTTTATTCCTAGAAATCAGCTTAAAATATTTAAAAAAATATGTTTGAAAAAATTTGCGATTTTAGCTATTTTTGAGAACATTGATCAGGTACTAGAAAGTAGTATGGGTATACGGGAAAGTAGGCTCGTCTAGTTCTAGACGGAACTTCTTGTTCTTGTTTCAATATTAGTTTATTTCGACTCCAAAGCTATGCATTCATCGTTACTTACCAGGGGTGATTGTGAGTTCATCAAAAAATACCTGAAAGTTTCAAAGCGAGACCGTGGGGGGGGGGGGGGGGGGGGGGGGGGGGGGTAATCTTTGACCCTTATTACTTAAGTGCACCTTTGCCATAGTATTAAATAATTCTGAGTCAAAATATTGTGTGTACATGTGATTAAATTTTTAATGGGTTACAAAGTTACTTTTGAGCTGGTGTTATACAAATTATCTTGACATTTATTTGTCCATCTTAAGGGATAGGTGTCCATCTTAAGGCTCTTGCAGGTATATTTGATGAGTATTATATAATTTAAAAAGATTGCGGAGATAGGGAGATAAAAGCATAACAAAAAAAAAAAACATAATTCCGTTATTTTCGGACATAAAAATACCGGAAATACGTCCGAAAATACCGGAAATTCGGTAAAATACCGGAACACAATCACCCCTGGTTACTTACATATGCCGCAACGAATCAAATTTTTCTCTTTCAATTACAACGTGCAACTCAATTACATGACAGGGGAAACCATCCAAGCTCAAAGTGAAGAGCAGTACAATGCATTTAAAACGATTTATTATTTTAATTTCGTGCATTGGTTGTCATTGGTGACTGTTGTCCCAGAATATTTGGATTCTACCTCTTATGATTACTTTTATACATAAGTATAGGAACACTAAATTCAAAATGCAAAACTCACCTATAGTTTGAGAATTTAAAAAACCCACCTGTTCTATGAGAGAAGTAATCAATTGAAGATGGTTGGAAGAGGTAACCAAACAGATCACCAAACGTAGCTATTATAGCCAGGGATCCAATTTCTAACAAAAGAAGTAAAGGAGCTCTCTATAGTCTTCAGAACTTATTTTAATGTTTAAGTGGCATGAATTCGGTCAAAACTACAAAAAATTGAGTGAAATAAGCAAAGAAGTATATGGGAGCTCAGCTTCCATTACAATGATTTTGGGGGGATTTTTAAGTGAAGGGGTATTTTGAAGTGATTTTTAGCCTACTTTCCCATTAAAAGTCAGAAAAAGAAGAAAAAAGCATGAAAGAAGGCTCAATGCATCTTAAAAATATCGCGAAAAACAAAAAAATGTCAAATATAATTAAAATAATTAAATAAATATCGAAAAATAAAAAATCGGAAAGTAGGGTATTGAGATGGGGAAAAATGTCCGTCGGTCTGTCTGTCTGTCCCCCCTTAATAACTTTTGAATGAATAGTCCGATTCGAAAAAACTTTTTTTTCTTCGAAAGATCTCGGCGAGGACACCTCATTCTCATGTTTGACTTTTTGATTTGAACTATTTTTTGCTCAATTTTGAACAGTTCAAAAAAACTTAACATTAGCGTCTACGGGGAAATTCAAGGCAATCCGAACTGTGAGGCGAATTTGCTTCAAACAAACTTTGTAGGAAAAAGCTTTTGATGAAAAACTTGTGTGTAAAATACCTTTTTGATTTGAACAATTTTCCGTTCAATTTTGAACAGTTCAAATCCCTTAACAATAGCGCCTACGGGGAAATTGAAAGCCAATGTAGATTCTGTACTTGAAGGCGGATTTACTTCAAACAAATTTTGTTGGAAATAACTCTTGACGTCAAACTCCAGAGTTCGACTCCGAGAATTTAGGGTGGCACTTGACTCTGACTCCGACTCCTGTGCCCGACAATTAATCGGACTCTGACTCCCCGACTTCGACTCTGACTTCGTAGCTTTGGCAAAAATTTATACACGGAGGACAAATGACTGACTCCGATTCTTAAATATTCGACTCCGACTCTTTTATCTCAAAATGAGATTGACTTCGACTCTGACTCCGCAGCTATGGTTTTAACTGTGAAATAATTATTGTTGATATGACTTGTTTTTATTTTTACGCTAAAGTTTCAATTTATGTACTCAGTTTTTGGCGAATAAACTCGAAGTCATTTATGTTTCTACATAAAGATATGCGCAGACGATTTTTTTTTTGACAATGAAAAATTATTTCTTTAAGTTGACATTTTATTGTTTTTTTTTTGTTTTGTTTTGTTTTGGTAAGTGCATTAATTCATTTAAAAAAATGTTTTTGGCAACAGGGGAAAAAGACGATTTTTTTTATATGTATTTATTTTAAAGAGCTTATCAATTTTAATTATTATTTTTTCGTTTTGAAAGCTGTTAAAGTTTTTTTTAATGGAAAAAAGTGTATATTAGCTGCTTTGTTTAAAAGTTGCTGTATATTTTATTTGTTCGTTTTTTTTTTTTTTTTTTTTTTTTTTTTTTTTTTTTTTTACGCATCTAATTTTTTTAGATGAGTGTGGAATATTTTATTCCTAGAAATCAGCTTAAAGTATTTTAAAAATATGTTTGAAAAAATTTGCGACTGTAGCTATTTTTGAGAATATTGATCAGGTACTAGAAAGTAGTATGGGTATACGGGAAAGTAGACTCGTCTAGTTCTAGACAGAACTTCTTGTTATCTTAAAACAAAGTAGATTATATGGGCTTTCTTTCAGTGCACTTGATTTGAAATCTTTGTTTGTTTAGTAGTAGTTTAGTACACCATAAACTTAAAGTACTACGTAGTCTAAAAACGGGTTACCGACGGTGGTCGAAAAACGTGCTAGCTTGGTTTTGAACCAGCATTTGTAGCCCGTTTTTAGACCACGCAAAGAATCTCAAACTTAGCAGTCGAAATTTCTTACCAAATTCAGGGGGACATATCCTATATTCCTAACCGTGTAAGCGATTTTTTAGGCGGATTTATTTTATAGGGAATTTACTTTCTTGCGATTAACAGTGGAATACTTTCTGCTCACAAGTGTTTTAAGCTTAAATAATTTGACATTGGGTTTAGAAAAGTTTCTGAGTGTGCCAGGGCAAGCAAAATTGCTCCATATGACTAGAAAAATTACGACTGATCAATTGTTTAGTACTTTCAGTGATATTTCTCTATGATTTGTTTTTGGAATTAAATTTTTTCTTAAGTTTTATTTACTTATTAAAATGGAAAAGTTTTCAAATTATTAAAAAAAAAAAACCAAGAAGTTCCGTCTAGAACTAAACGAGCCTACTTTCCCGTAATACCCATACTACTTTCTAGTACCTGATCAATATTCTCAAAAATAGCTAAAATCGCAAATTGTTTCAAACATATTTTTTAAATATTTTAAACTGATTTCTAGGAATAAAATATTCCTCACTCATCTAAAAAATTAGATGCGTTAAAAAAAATAAATAAACGAACAAATAAAATAGCAGCACCTTTTAAACAAAGCAGCTAATAAACTTTTTTCCATTAAAAAAAAATTCTTTAACAGCTTTCAAAACGAAAAAATAATAATTAAAATTAATAAGCTCATTAAAACAAATCCATCATATCAAAAAAAAAAAAAAACGTTTCTTTTTCCCCTGGTGCCAGTAATATTTTTTAAATGAATTAATGCATTTACCAAAATAAATAAAAACAATAAAATGTAAACTTAAAAAATAATTTTCACTGTCAAAAAAAAAAAAAAAAAAAATCGTCTGCGCATATCTTTATGTAGAAACATAAATGACTTCGAGTTTATCCGCCGAAAACTGAATACCTAAATTAAAACTTTAGCGTGAAAATAAAAACAAGTCATATTAACAATATTTTTTTCACAGTTAAAACCATAGCTTCGGAGTCGGAGTCAATCTCATTTTGGGATAAAGGAGTCGGAGTCGAATATCCAAGAATCAGTGTCAGTCATTTTTCCTCCGTGTATAAATTTTTGTCTAAGCTACGAAGTCAGAGTCGAAGTCGAGCAGTCGAAGTTCGACTAATTATCGAGAGTCGGGGTCGGAGTCAGGTGCCCCTAAATTCTCGTAGTCGGAGTCTGGAGTTTGTCGTCAAGAGCTATTTCCAACAAAATTTGTTTGAAATAAATCCGCCTTCAAGTACGGAATCTACATTGACTTTCAGTTTTCCCGTAGGCGCTAATGTTAAGGGATTTTAACTGTTCAAAATTGAACGGAAAATTATTCAAATCAAAAAGATATTTTATATACAAGTTTTTCATCAAAAGCTTTTTCCTACAAAGTTTGTTTGAAGCAAATTCGCCTCACAGTTCGGAATTGCCTTGAATTTCCCCGTAGGCGCTAATGTTAAGTTTTGTTGAACTGTTCAAATTTGAACAAAAAACTGTTGAAATCAAAAAGTAAAATATAGGAATGAGGTGTCTTCGCCGAGATCTTTCGAACAAAAAAAAATTTGTTCGAATCGGACTATTCACTCAAAAGTTATTGGGGAGGGGGGGGGGAGACAGACAGACAGACATTTTCCCCCATCTCAATACCCTACTTTCCAATTTTAAATTTTTGATATTTATTTAATTATTTTATTTATTTTTGACTTTTTTTTGTTTTTCGCGATCTTTTTAAGATGCATTAAGCCTTCTTTCATGCTTTTTTTTTCTTTTTCTGACTTTTACTGGGAAAGTAGGCTAAAAAAAGACTTCTGTTTTTTGAGTTCTAGAGATATTCCACCCTTTGGCCCATGAAACTTTTGATGGTGGGCATTCCACCATAGGTTTTATGGCGCATGAAAACAGGACAAAGATGACTGATTCTTTCCCTTTTAATCTGTTTCCAGGATGCCCAGAAGTAAAGATAAATACAAAAGAACCACGCTGTTTTTGATACGTGAAAGTTTTGACTTAATATAATAACTCTACAATCGTGGCCGCAAAAGTGCCAAGACTTGCATCATCACTGGATCACTTTATAAAGACGAATTGAAGAAAAATGTGGAGCGTGCATTGAACAACAGTCGGAAAATTGTAAGCAGGAAATCAGTTGCCCGTGAAAAGAGAAAACAGCCAAAATCTTCAAGTCAAACCGACAAGTCAAAGAGGAAATCTCAACGACAGTGGTCGGACTCGAAAGGATACACTGATCTTCCTACTGATAGCAACGACAAACACAAATACAAAAGTGACGATCAGCAACAGGCTCTGGGCCCAACTAGACTGGTCCTAGTCAATTTACAATCCCCAGTGTCCCTTGCTCATTGCCATCTCTTCCGGTAAGCTGTTCCAAGGTTCCACTACCCTGCTAAAATAATAATTTTTCCTAATATCCATGTTAGCCTGAAATTTAGATAGCTTAAACCAATGACCCCTTGTCCTGTTTTCAGTGTTTAACTTTAGCCCCGTAACATCTTTCATTTTAATAAATTTAAACAACTGAATCATGTCCCCTCGGTCTCTTCTTCGCTCAAGACTATACATTTTTAGCCGCATGAAATCTAGTCTAAATGAAAAAGTCCATTTATTAGCCTTGTAGCCCGCCTTTGAACCCTTTCCAATACATTAGTATCTTTCTTAAGATAAGAAGACCAAAACTGAACAGCATACTCCAAATGAGGTCTTACCAAACTTCTGTATAAGGGCAGAACTTCTTCTTTAGATTTGTTTGAAATAGATCTATTGATAAACTCAAGCATCTTATTGGCTTTGTTACTAGCTATGCTGCACTCTTAGCTAAACTTTAAATCCTGACTTATTAAAACGCCCAGATCAGTAACTTTTTCTGCCTGACTAAGGATGAAGAGTTGGTGGTTCTTATTTCCGATAAATCTGATGATGGCAATGTAGTATGCCTATTTTACGACAGATTCATTCTTTTCAGGTGTCATTACAGGAGAAGTGTGGATTCTCTGCTACAAGGCTAGACATCCGAGTGTGGGATGGAAAGAAAAGGTTTACTACATTTGTAACTTCTGCAACTAAAAAATTAAATAAATGATTTTTATTTTTTTTATAAAAATATCTAAGATGAAATTTTATAAAATTTTTGAATTAAAATTTTATGCTTTTTATTCATTTTTCAAGCGTGAAAATAGTTTTTCCTCAAGTGGCCCGTTTTTGGACCACCTCTTGAAAAACATGATTTTGCCGTTTTTTCGTAATTATGCAGTTTTAAAACACTTAAAACTGGTGTAATGGTTTTTGAACCCCAAGATGACCTTCATGAATGTTTTTAAGAGTTATTGGCACTACAATTTTCTCTTTACCGTGAACAGGTAAATCAGTAAGTAGAAAATAAAAGCGGTGGCCCGTGTTTAAAACCACTTCCTCTATATTATTAAAAGTCAGTCAGATTTTATTTGTTGCTGATAAAGTACAGCATTATTTTAGCTATTAGGCATTGATATATACATGCATGCCATGGTCGATAAGGTCACTTTCAAAAAATCATAACACATTTTCTGGGAAAAAACATGGGATGCGGTATGTATCCACTTTGTTAAGCATTAAAAGGGGTTCATATGAGCCAATTTTTAGATTTTTAAAAAATCTCACTTCAAAAAATCGTTGATTTTTGAAAATTTTCAAAATTTCAAATTTTATTTCCAAGGTTGTATGCATCTAAGGATTATAATAAAATATGCTATGAAACTGTCATATAAGGGCTCTAAATTGCCATCTCCGTTTAGTAAAAAAAAACATTTTTTTCATGGAAGAAAAAAAAATCATAAAATCAGTAAAAATTATAGTGCCTAGAAAGACTCTTTCTGGGCACTATAGTAAAAATGCAGTTTTTTCGCCACAAATTTTTTTTTTTTCTTTTTAAAAAAACCTAACTAAATTTTCAAAAACGATGTCTAGATGATGTAACATGAGTCCTCATTTATTTTTAGAAAAAAAAATTATTCAAATAGGTTAAATACTTTTGAAATAGTGTCCATTTCAAATTGTTTTTCCAAAATGGTCGATTTTGTGCAGAATTTTAGTAGGCTGTAACTGAAAAAAAAAAAAATTTCTTCCAAATCCTTTTGTTTTGGGATATTTCATATGTCCCTTAGTTGTAACTAGTGTAATTTTTTCAAAAACTTCGGTGATGGTCGTATGGCAGGCCCTGCCTGAACTGAAATGGAATGGTTCTGTTTTCACCACTAGTTTGTCACGAACCGAAGCAAAAAAGCGTTTTACAGAGATTAATTTTACAATATCGGCAATTTTCCCGTGTTTCAATGGTTAACTTCAAAAGTTGCCAAATTGAAACTAGACTAAAAAAATAATTTTTTTCGCCAAATTTGCCATCAAATTCGGAGAACAAAAGCTTGGCGATATATTGCCAAGTGTCCCCCAAATTATAACATCACTTGAGTTTTCATTAAAACTAACAATGATCTTCCCCCAAAAAGGAGTAAAAGACCCCTTTAGGAACATCCGAATGCACAACTAGACCCCGCTAGGAGTCTACATACCAAATTTCAACTTTCTACTGCATACCGTTTTAGAGTTATGCGCGATACATACGTCACGAGAAAACGCGTGGTAACTAACTCGAGGATCGTCAAAATGGACATTTCGGGCGTCCATACGTTCTTAGGTACATATGCACGTGCGGTCAGGTCAAAAAACAACTCAACATTCATTCGGGGGTGAGCAAAATGGAAATTTAGACCGAAATTTGAGTGATTTTTTTTTTTTTTTTTTTGCGAATACAACACTTCCTTTCCAATGTAAAAGAAAGTAAAAATAGAGCATAATTTTTTTTAAAAATAATCTCTCAAAAAAGCCAACTTATAAGATTTATAAAAATCGCTATATCGAAAAAAAAAAGTCATGTACAAAATTAGCTTTTCTGAAATCAGTTAAAAAAATATTTTTCCGACGAAATTAAATCGGCATCTGTGAGAATAAAAACAAAAAATAGCATGGGGGAAAAAAACACATCATGAGAAAGAGGACGTAAAAAACTTTTACTAGTCAGTGGCTTATCATTTCGAAAATCAGTTTGGACAGTCCTGAATGTTCTGTCCTATATATGCACTCATGATAATTTGATAAAAGAATGTTTTTACTGTATTGCTTTTGTTAGTGCTTATCGCATCGAAATCATTGCATTCCTGAATCAGAACCTTATCTTATCGTTCGGAAATCTTTCAAGGAAGGTGCGATTTTGTTGTTAGTGAGTATCTTGTACAACATGCTCAGGTTTGGCTAGTAAATGCACGATCCTTCATGATTGAATGTATTGCAGGGTGGCGACAGGAGCTGTGAAAAAAAATGTCCTTGACTTTTCCCTGATATGTTCACCAAATTTTCCTAATTTACGTTGCCATTGAGAATGGCTTTCTCTCTTTGCCCTACTTGAAAACCAGTGTATGCTTATAAAAAAATGCAGGATTCAAAATGTTTTAAACTGTTAAAAATATCTTATCAAAAACAACCCTGTTGTAAAAATTTCCCCGCCAAGAAAACCTTTAACTTTTCCGCACAATGAAGAAGGCCTTCACACATCCTAAACCCAAAAACCCTCAGCCTTAAAAAGTTATGATATCTAGTTTGCCCACCAAGTATCTGCCAAACTATCATCCTCCCTCTTTCCATCTTTCATCACACCTACTTCCATCAGGACCTCCTCCCACCTACAACTTCTCAGAAATATGGATAGATCCTTTAAATTGTTTATCCTGTTTGGCGGGAAGCTTTTCAAAGTGAAGTGGTTGCTTGGTGAGCAAAAAGCTCACAGATTGCGGCAGAATAACCAAAAAGTAAACATTTTAAATCCCCCGATTACAGGAGAAGCCTTTAAAACAAAACCCAGAATTTTATTTGCTCATATTCAAAACAAAAAATGGCAACAGATCTTTCTTCTCAGTGATTTTCTTCACACGACAAATTTTAATAAAAACACTAGCTGCGTAGCCCGGCTTTGCAGGGTCCACCTCGAAAATAAGTTATGTCAAGTGAGGTGTGTTCAACACTCAGGCTTAAACCAAAAAAAAAGTCAGTGAAATTTTGCGGCAGATTGCGGAACAAACCCTAAAAAGTAAACATTTTAAATCCCCTGATTACAGAAAAAGCCTCAAAACAAAAACAAGAATTTTAACTGTTCATATTCAAGAAAAAAAATGGCAACAGATCTTTCATCTCAATGATTTTCTTCACCCGCTATACATTTTAATAAAAGCATTGTTGCGGAAAGTTGAGCTGAAGCATTGAATAATAATTTGAATGGACCAAAGCCTTTGAAAAATAGGGATTTTATGTCGAAATCTAAGTGTCATGATTAATAGTTTTTAATTTATATCTCCACTAATTATTGTCGGAGGATTATGTTAAATAGGCAAACATAAAGACGGGAAGATTACGAATCCATCAATACCTGGTTCGATGGTCAGTTCACTGTCGTTCGAGAGAAGAAACTTGGACATAGATACATACATATGCTCAGTTTTTAATTATATAAGATATTTAAATATATATTTCAAGTTGGTTTACTAGCCAACTAACTCAAGTTGGTACACTATATTTGAAAAACCAGATCAATATATGAATTTTCAAAGTTGTTTTTAATTTCCTAGCTTGATAGTATTTTGTTGATACAAAGCAATTTATAACAAATCCCTCCCAATCAAGTCAAAAAACACAACCAAAAACAAGCTTTTTGTTTCAAAGCCAGTTTAATTGAGGCGACCACTGAAAGAAAATGTACAGGTATCATCAACCTTATTATAAGTTATAAATTTCCTCACATCACATATCACAAATGTAAGATTTTTTTCAGAACTTTTATACTATACTTGGAATGTTTGTCACCGAAAAATCTGCGTCCTGCTTTCGCTTACATCTCAGCAACTAGACAACTTAGAGATTTCACTAAATGATTGGCTTAATCTTAAGGTACAACTTAACGCTGAAAAATTAAAATTCTAAAAAAAAATATTTTTTTCGTTAGGATGGAAACACGTAATTTCCCCATCAAATGATTAAACATAAAACCCATTGTTACAAATATTTCTTGCCTTACAACAGTAATATAATTAGTAATCATAATGAAAATTTTGAATGATGGCTTCTCTGGAACAAGCATGAAATGTATCCCCTATCATTGCTTTCATCTACGCCAATAATCGATAATGGGGCTAAGTAAAGAGACATATTAGGATCTTTATCACGAGTAACTTGTATGTTTTGAAACATAAATTAGTTTGGGAAACCTTCAATATTTAAATGATTTTATTTAAATGAACAAACAAATATATCCTAGAGACGAACAAGGATTAATTTTTAGGGACAACTGCTTAAAGTTTTAGACACCTATATAGGTTTTGTTTCTATTAGTACGAAGAATTTATATGAAAAAATAAGGTGAAGTTTCGTGACGGTAACATTGTTCTATTTCTGAAATACACTTACACTAAAAAGAATAAAATAACAGAATTAAAAAAAATAAAATGCTAAGCACTTTTCATAATACACTCAAAAAGAGAAAATAACTTTTCTGGGTCAGAAAGGACAATTTAAGTATTCCCTTAGTTTTCAAAAATTCCAAGAAAATGACACCAGAAACAAAGGTGGTTCTAGTCATTTCAAACCATAATTTCCAAAAATATGCATGTTCCCACGCTCAAAGTTATAATTGAAAGCTAGATAATGATAAGAAATTCTCTTCATGACTTGAGCTGCACTTTTCTTTGTTTGTGGTGTCATTTTCTTGGAATTTTTAAAACTACAGGAATACTTAAATTATCCTTTCTGACCCAGAAAAGTTATTGTCTTTTTGAGTGCATTGTGAAAAGTGCTTTGTCTTTTCTTAAAAATTTTATTAATTCTTCTTCAATATTTATTGAAATGATTTGAGGCGTTGACTTTGAAAAGGGTATAAGTGGAACAGTGTTTTTTTCTTTCTTACTTCTTCCAAATTGTAGATGTATCCGTCTTCCAATTTATGAAAATTATATGCTGGCTGAATTCAACATTATTAAATCAGGTTGAATGATTTATCTTCAAATAAAGTAACAAATTAGTTTTCAGAAATTTAAAATGTTTATTTTAAGGTTAGTAACAAAATGAGTTTCATACATGTTTTTCATTAGTATTTGGAATTAAATTTTTACATCAAGATGATACAGTATACATACAGTGAAACTTCGATAACTCGAAGTTGCAGGGAACGCGAAAAAAAATCGAGTTATCGAAAATTCGACTAATTGAAAACAAAACCAAAACTATAGAAGAAAAATAAATTGATACCACTAAAACTCAAAAAATTTATAACATGCTCAAAAAAGTGATAAAATAATGTACCAGTGATACTATATACATACATGACATAATTAACATATAATTGTAAAAATTAAAGAATTTATGTAGGTTGAAAAACAAATTTAAATTTTTATGCATAATGAACAACTTTTTAACTTACCAAAAAAGACATAGGTATCATTTTTTAAAAAAATCTGTAATCAAACATTGCTTTTGCGCGGATATTTGTTCTTTCACTAAATAATCTTCGGATACTTTTAATGCGTCAAAGAGAGAGTCTGGAACATTCGGACGCGATTCTACAAAAACGCGCAATATATCTGCTGCTCGTTTTGCATCTTGAATCGAAGGTAATTTTATCACTGGCTCAAATACTTCTACCTCTTCATCAGCAGAATCTTTTTCGCTTTTTTCCGTTATGCTTGATAAAATTTCTTCATGTGTCGAGTATTCAGTCACTAAAACTCCGTCATCAACTGACACAAAATCCATAAAATCTCTGTCGGTAGGAATGTTCATTTTATTTTGTAAAACGCTCCACTCACTTTGAAAATTTATATCGTCCATATTTTCGTCTTCTTCGTATTCATTATCTAGCTCCAAACAAGATGTATCTTTTACAAAACCAGCCTTTTTAAAACAGTTAACAATTGTCTGTTGTGTAACATCACTCCATGCTTTCCGCAGTTCCCGGAGACTGTCGAGCAAAGTAATGCAAGGAACCGAATTCTCTTCCAGACACTGTAGAATTTTTAATACAACACGTTTTCTGTAGTGAACCTTTAAATTTTTTATGATGCCCTGATCCATAGGCTGCATGATAGAAGTTGTGTTCGGAGGAAGAAATTCCAATTTAATTGCAGTTAAGTTATTTGCCGCTGCCTTGGGATGTGCAGGGCAATTATCAATAAACATTACAATTTTTCTTCCAGCTGAGATAAATTTATTATCTATTTTTTTAAGCCAAGAATTGAACACCTCTGAAGACATCCAGGCTTTACTATTGCTTGTGTAATCGACTGGCAAAGACTTGACGCTGTTAAAGCATCTCGGCTTCTTAGCCTTACCGATAACAAGCAAAGGCAGCTTCTCCGTGCCTGACATATTGCTTGCTACCATAATGCGTTCTTTGCTCCGCTTTCCACCCGAACATGGGTCACCTTTTATAGTAAAAGTTTTGTCAGGGACACATTTGAAAAAAAGTCCCGTCTCATCTGCATTAAAAATATCATTTTCATTGTACTCCATTATAATAGTTTTTAATACTTTTTCTTTCCATTCTTCGCAAATTTTTTCATCCACTACTGCGCTTTCGCCACAAATGGTTCGGTACACAATGTTGTGTCGAGTTTTAAATTTGTCTAGCCAACCTGCGCTAGCTTCAAAATTTGAAATGCCGATATTTTTTGCGAAAGTTTCTGCTTTTTCACGTATGATTGGTCCAGATAACGGAACATTTTTCTCTCTCGCTACTAGCATCTACTTTACTAAGGCCTCTTCAAGCTCTGGATACCTTCCATCCTTAAGGCGTTTTCTTTTTGCATTAAATTTTTCGTCAGCAACCGCTTGGAGGTAGACATTTCGGTTTTTAAAATTGTTGAAAGCGTACTTGGAGGCACACCAAACTTCAATGCAATGTCCTTCTTTTTTGCTATGCCTAAATCGACTTCTTTGATCAGCTCAAATTTTTCTTGCAAATTTAAAATTTTAAGTTTTCTCTTAGCCATTTTTTTAAGGTCTAAACTTTGAGGGATAAGCGAGACAGCCCCTCAATCACACGCTTTCTTTAACACATAAAGAAAACAGCAAATTTAGAACGACCTTACAGCTTTGTAGAACAAAACGCTAATTCGAGAAAGAATCCCTTCTGTCGAGACAACAGTCCCCGCCCGACCTTTTCCCCCCAAAAGTGGATATTTCAGTCCTAAATGTACTGCCCCTCCCCCTTTCTCTATTTTTTTCTGTCCCGGGCTCCGCAAAGTCAGAGCTTTGGTTTCCCCCTGTGCAGGTTTTTCTTTTTAAGAAAAAAAAATGAAGCAAACAATACCTTTCGGAAAAAAAGATAAAACATTTAACAAGGTTACCTACAAAATATCGAATTCCTATTTATTAGATCTACTTGGTCTAGACGCCTTTTGATGCAATGCAGTGGCGCCAGCTTTTTTCTTTTTGTTCATACTAGAAGAAAAAAAAAACGATTTTGACTTATAGAGTTACATTAGCATGGAAAATTTGACAAGGTCAGGGGGAAAAATTCGGCTCATCGAATATTTCGACTCAATGAAATTCGGTTTATCGAAAATAATTAACATGCATTCTCCGTTCAGTTGGACGGGAATTAATAACCACTTCGGCTTGTCGAAGTTTTCGACTCATCGAAGTTCGACTTATCGAAGTTTCACTGTAATAATATTGAAACCAATACCATACAAAACACAGAGCAGCATATAATTATGAATGTTCGCAATTTGTGCACAAAAACCAGAGATAAAATTATAAAAGCAAAAGAAAAAAATATAGTAGATTCCTGATTAAGGGTATTAAAAAAAAAATGATTATGTGCAACTATGAGAAAATGTTACAACATAGTTTATCATGTGCTACAACCTCGTATGCTAAAAATCAAGAAATGTTTATCCATTACAACCCCAAATGAGAATATGTTGAAAAGTGGAACATATGTCGCAAAACAAACTGATTCAAATACA
Source organism: Uloborus diversus (assembly GCF_026930045.1). Classification (NCBI taxonomy): domain Eukaryota; kingdom Metazoa; phylum Arthropoda; class Arachnida; order Araneae; family Uloboridae; genus Uloborus; species Uloborus diversus. Next base: position 17,834,908 of record NC_072734.1, read on the forward strand.
TCCTAAGTTTTAAAAACAAAATCCTTTCTGGTCATAATATTCCCAGACCCTCGAACATCTTAGCAATTCCAGATGTTACCCATGACAACACTACTCCAGGGCTGTCTAGGTTAATCCATGACGCATGGTACGCTTCGTAATGTTAGAAATAAGTTTTTTTGTCGAGGGGAGATATGCCTTCCAAAAGGGGCACTATAGACATAATAACATGAGTTTTGAAAGCATGGGCCCTAAGTCGTACTTGGAACAGCAAATGAAAAAGACAACTGAATACCTACTAAACATCAGGGTATATTTTAATGGGGTTTTTTTGGGCAATTGCCCACACAGTCAAATAAAATTGGCCCCACAGTCAAATAAAATTGCCCACCTAGATTTTCCTAAATTTTTCCATGGGTTATGTGTTTCTATATATTTTTTATTTTTCTGTAAAAAAATGGAAGCGTGACCCCTAATAGTTCCCACAAGCAAAAGTTTTTTAAATAAATAAAACTCTTAAAGAACGATGTCTCACACTCCAAATAGATGGCAGCACATAACACGTAAACAGAGTTTTGTGGAACATAAACTGCACATTTACAACCCCCCCCCCTTTTCCGTGGAAGTTGGACAGTCAAATTTCCTTAAAATATGCCCTGCTAAGCATAAAATCAAAACTAAGTACAATCCACTGATTTCATACTTCAAAGAAATTTAAATTTTATTTTGTATTTATCACAAATTAGAGTTATGGTCTGCAGATCTTTTCCAATCAGCTGTCTGTTGCAGACCATTGCAATTGATTCTGCCACATGGTAAACACTACATGAACCATACTAAGGCTGAAGGTCACAACCAGAGCTTGATGGTATTACAGTGCCCGCCACTTATTAAAATCACATTCGTTCTGAGGACACTTGATTTTGTAAAATCGCCGATTTTATAAACCGGCATACCTACTCTCACTTAAAAAATGAAAGGTTTTGAAATTTAAATACAACTCTAAAAACAAAATGAATTATTTAATTAAACAACAATACAGCAATACTTTACTATAATGGAAAAGTTAAGATTCAATATAATTTGAAAGTTAACAAAATGTTCAAAACGTTCTGTAACTTTCTACGTTATATTTTCCTCTTTGCTCTATAGTTCATCAGAGTACATCAAACACTTTTTTGACGTCTATTAGAAAGGGCAAGTTAGACACTGAGATTTCCTCACCTTCTGAGATTCCTTGACTTCTTGGTGCTTCTTTAGCAATATTTGACGTATGATGTCCAAAAGTTTGATTTTATAAAACAGCAATAGTGATTTTATTAAAGTTGGTTTTAGCATATTTTGATATTGCAATGATTCTGTTCTTCCAGTTTTGATTTTAAAAAGCGGCCGATTTTATAATCCAGTGATTTTATTAGTGGCGGGTACTGCATGCCGATAAGCAGAGTAGAAGGTCTGTACAGCTGGCATTTAAACAAGACTGGCCATGAATAGGAATGCCAATAATCAAGGCTCCATCATTCTTACCAACTCAGATAAAATATCATGCCACACAAATCCCTTCTGAATGCAATTTTACTAAATGAAAATTCATAAGTAAACAAATTTAATAATTTCTCTCAAGGATTTCATTCTATTTATCTAAATATTGGCAATACAAGAAAACATGATTTGCATATTTGCAAATATTGAACATTAAAAAAGGAAGATTTAACATTAAATTGGTCCATTCTAAAAAGAAAAAGTTTAAATGGTTAGCAATTCCAACACGCTACAGAAATAAGATCCCAAGTTTTTCAAGCTGAGCTAACTATCAGAATTAAGTTGATGTTGAAATACAGTTGATTTATCACATAAATCAAAGTCTACATCAAAAAATCAATTTCTCACACAAGAAGTCCTATTTTAAATGGCAAACCATCTAAGTGTTATCACATCAATAATAACAAAGTAATAAGAATGTTACAGAAAAACCTAATATGAAGTAATCTTCAATTGTTATGGTATAATTTAATAAATTCATAACCAATTTTACATGTAACTCAAACTAAATAAAAACTATATTTCCAAACGATCATACTCTAAGTTCAATAAAAAAAAATATTAACATAATAATAAGAAGATAAAAGTAACAAAAAAACATGCATACAAAAAATATATTAAAGTTTCTAGATCTATATATCAATCATCAAACTATAATTAGAAGGATTTCTATTACTTAAAAAAGAGGGAAAAAGAAAACTGTAGTCAGTAAAATTTCGAAGATTTAATTTCAGGAAGGCCAGAAATGAAAGAGAGAGAGAGAGGGGGGGGGGATAAAACATATCAATTTATCTTTTTTTTAGTGTTCGATTGTAATTATTACTCTTAACAAATGTACTTAATAAGGAATAAAGTAAAAGCAAATTGAAACATGCCTTTAACATATAAATAGTAATTTCACTGCAGGGAAAAAAAAAAAAACAGAATTTTGGTCAAAAAAGAATCATTGATAAAATAGTTTTTAATATTCAGGATTTCATTGTACATATTTTTTTCAAACTACAAAAAGGAAATTTACAGCTGTATTACAATAGTTACACAATTTGTTCCACAAGTATAAAAGAAAACTTTTACTGCTAAACTAAAAGCTGAAGTTTTGTAGAGTAATAAAGTTTTGGGATATTTTTACCATGCCTTGATAAAACCACAATAAGAAACATTTTACTAAGATACATATAATTCACTATGTACTTTGCACCAATTCGTTTTATGTACACATAAACTAAACATTATTATAATTAAAAAGTTATGTACATGCATAGTTTTTATAACATCATTGTCTTTTATTTTTAAGCTATGATCAAACAAAGGTCAACAACAATTGATTGTATTTTCAACAAAAAGTAAAATCTTAAAATGACATCAACAAAATATTAATAGCATAAAAGGATACAAAAACAATTCAAATTCTAACAGATAAGTCTCGATTCACCCGCCAAGTATTAAACAAGCTTGTCTTTCTTTCATGGCATTTTTGCAAGTTTTAAAGTAAACTTTTATCATGAAACCAAACAATTACTCTTTTCTTGGACATTACCATTGGCCTTTTCAATTTCCATGATGATTGTTTTGAAGATATCAGTAACACTCTAGATCAACAAAATAAAAAGAAAGAAAGGAAAAAAAAAACATGAATTTTAACACCAACATGTTTTACATGAGAAAAAAAAAGTTTTGAAAAGGAAAAACACAGTTAAGAAAAAAAAAAGTACCAAACTGCAGGAGTTTTTACAAATAAAAATTTGGAGATTTTAAAGTCATTCTCAAAGCTAAGAAATGTCAAGTGGCGAATTCTGATGCCTAGCACTTTCTCATAGCTTTTTTTAACAACACAAATTGTTACTTTTCATTTTTGTGGCAACTTCCATTGCTTTATCCCCCCCCCTTCCCTCAGTTTTGAGGATGTAATTCTAGCATATGTTCTCCAATAAAGTGAACTGCATTTTAATGATTTATCAATACTTGAATAACAGTCATTTCTATATGGTGTTGCATGGAAGGTCATTTAGACTAGCAGTATGTAACCCGTCAACGGGATCAACCTCAAGTTCATTTTTAATTGATTGCAACAACATTCTGCACCATGTTATTTGTCAGAGTACGATTAATAATAAACCTTATTTTTAGGAAAAAAATTATGCTCAATTCCTTACAGTTATTCAAATATTTTGCAAAAATTTTTTATGATCATTGAAGTGCTACAATTTTTAATTTTCATGAAAAACAATCTTATTACCTTTTGTTCTTGAAAATAGTCCAATTAAGTTACTATGGACCTACAAATAAAACTTCGTATGTGAGGCTCATCTGAAGTCAATCTTAGTGTTTACCCAAACTTGGAAAGTAGAGCGGCAGTTAATTTAGGATGCCTAACCCTAATATACTGCTGTGGGCTGTAGTGCAGCAGAGATAGTAGGGGTTGGGGTAGGTTTAAAAATATAGGGCATACTTAAAATATAAATATAGATGCACTTTAGTACGACTTTACAAAATATACCGTATTACCCTGCATTATCTGGCATGCCAGAAAAATCGTTAGGGGAAAAAAAATAATACTATAAAAATTACACATTCAGCTTAAAAATGTATATAAGTTCTATACATATCTTATAAGAATAAATAAATAGTTTAATTTTGTAAAAGTATTTACTAACAATGCCATTTGTTATTTTAACAAGAAAAATATTAAAATAAGAAAAACAAAGTTAAAAAAAGCACAAATTTGCCAATTACAGCAGACACGTGTTTCGGCGTTACAGGGAACGCCTTTTTGAATGCAAAAAGTAGTGAGCTTATGGATGAAAAGACATCTGACAAAAGCTGCATGCTTATCTGCTCTTGGCTTTTGTTGGATGTCTTTTCATTCATAAGCTCATTACTTTTTGCATTGAAAAAGGCGTTCCCTGTAACGCCGAAACACGTGTCTGCTGTAATTGGCAAATATGTGCTTTTTTTAAAGTTGTTTTTCTTACTTTACTGTTCAGCACAAAGGTATTTATTTATCTTAAGAAAAATATTGTTTAATAACGAATAATTTTATAAAAATTAAATTAAAACTAAGTAAGCAAACATTTAAGCAGTAAGTTACCAACCCTAAACCAGTGCTAAAGAATTTACCATAGCTATTCAATAAATACAAATTAAACTTACTTCCTAAAAGCAACCTAAAACAATTAAAAAAAATTATGAACAAATTGCAGAAACAATGATTGCTTCTGAATTGATTACTTTATTGTCATATACTAAATCTATAATTAATGACCTACCATAAATAACAAGAACATATTATATGCAATACACATTTTTATTTAATTTATTTTTTTTGAAAGAAGGTTACTTTCGGGATTTATCCATTTTTCTTCCTTACAGTGGTTTTCTTTCTGATTGGAAATTAATGGGAAAATTTACTTTTGTTTTGTTGCAAAATAAACCTTGAATTATCGGACATGCTGGTCAACGTCGCTTTTTTCTGGCATGCCGGATAATGCGGGGTAATATGGTACACAGGGACAGAATAAATGCAACTTAAATGAAAATGTGGGTCATTTTAATATGTTAAAAGAAAAAGATGGAATTCAACTTTAACAAATTCATTTCAATGTCACAAGATAAGAAAAACTCTTGACATACCTCATTTTGTTTCGCAGATGCTTCCAAAAATTCAGCTCTCATACTAGTTGCACACCTTTTCCCTTCTTCATATGACACTGTTCTAACAAAGATCAAAAAAGATAATATGTAATATAAAATAACTTTATTTTAAAGCAAAAAATTTAGAGTCAGAGTTTCTCCCAAGAGCTAAAGGAGAAAATACGACCTATAATTAATCAATATTGTTGGAAGAATTTGGCACTCTAATAAATTTCCTACTTTGAAAGATTCCATATTTCAAAAAAACCTATTTCCATTTGAACATTTCATAAGTTTTCTCTTATCTATGGAGAAAAAGGGGACTTAATTGAACCAAGCACTATCACCAGAGGTCTACTGTACATAATCTACAGATGAAAACCATTGACTATACGGCAGCTAAGTACTGAGAGCATATGACTACTAGTTTCATATATGATTGCCAAAATGGCAATTTAAGTGGACATTGGTTTCAATATTCTTTCAGCTGCTTTTTTGTTTTACGAGTTGAATATCTAGTAAGATTTTTAAACGCTTATCATCGGAAGTCATCTTTGTTAAGAGTAACTTCAATATTCAAATTTCTAAAATTGGATTTCAAATATTTTAGCCTTAGAAATTTTTTAATTCTGAGGTAACAAAATAACACAATAAAATGAATGATTACGTGAGAGTTGTAAGCTATTAGTTACATTACAGTGATGTGATACAAACAAAGAATGAATTATACTTAAATTCTTATTTATTTAAGTATAATACAAATACAAAAGTGACAACCAGCAACAGGCTCTGGGCCCAACTAGGCTGGTCCTAGTCAATTTACAATCTCCAGTGAAGATCAATGACCCTCTTAAAACTATCTACTCCCTTGCTCATTACCACCTCTTCCGGTAAGCTGTTCCAAGGTTCCACTACTCTGCTAAAATAATAATTTTTCCTAATATCCATGTTAGCCTGATGTTTGAATAGCTTAAAACAGTGACCCCTTGTCCTGTTTTCAGAGCTAAAATTTAGCCCCATAACATCTTTCATTTTAATAAATTTAAACAACTGAATCATGTCTCCTCGGTCTCTTCTTTGCTCAACACTGTACATTTTTAGCATTCTAAGCCTGGAATCATAGTCTAAATGAGAAAGTCCATTTATTAGCCTTGTAGCCCGACTTTGAACCCTTTCCAAAACATTAATATCTTTCTTAAGATAAGGAGACCAAAAGGGGACAGTGCATTGAAAATATTTACAATTACATTTGCTAATTCCTCTGCACATTCAACTAAAATATTTGGATAAATATTATCTGGTCCCGGAGCCTTAGTCTCTTTAATTTTTTTTCAAATGAAGTAAAATATCTTTCCTGGAAAATACAAAGTCCTGAAGCTGTACTATAGCTTGTGTCTTGCTGGTGTCAACTGTTGAGATACAGTTGTCGTTAAAAACACTCGAAAAAAGTTATTAAGAACATTAGCAATATCACTATCGTCCTGAATTAAAATTTGGTGCTCATCAACAGTGGCCCAATATGACTATTTCGAACTTTCTCCGAATTAGCGTATGCAAAAAACCTCTTAGGATTCCTGTCTATGTTATCTGCAAGTATTCGCTCCAACTCTCTTTTCTGAATCCGTACCAAATACTTAAATTTATGCTTTGCCTTACAATATTGGAGCCTATCTGCACAGTGACCAGTTTCTTTAAACCTATGAAAAGCGGCTTGCTTGTAATTTAGAGCGTCTTTGGTTTCCCTGGAAAACCACATCGGTCAAATTTTTGTGTTGACACCCTTTCTCCAAAAAGGAACATGATCCCCAACTCTTTTTATATATATTGTAACTTTATAGTATTATAAAGTTAATTATGACTGTAAAGTTAAGATATAAGTTATATATATATATATACATAGTGATGTAAAATACCCGGGTATTTATTTTTAGGGATAAATACCCAGGGTATATACCTGGGTAAATATCCAAAATGGGTATTTAGCCGGGTATTTATTTCAAAAATTTATATCCAACTAAAATACTTTTCTGTTTGTATTCCATTATGTATATGTAACCAACCATATACAAAACAATAAATTTTTGCCCAAAAATTGTATTTTGATCACATATATTTAAAGAATTATTGTATGAAACAACTTAGCAATCTAATATGATATTCACATTAAATGTGTTGGATATGCCTACTCAACGATGCTAGCCAAATTTCAGATATAAAAAGCCATTCTACAAAAAGTAAAATGCTTAACTGGTTACAAAAAAAAGCAAACATCCTATTTAAGTTTTAGAATAGTTCATTCTGACAGTTTTTTTTTTCTTTTTGATAAGATTTCATTAAGCTTTTAATAAAAAAAATATAATACATAATTTTTTATATTTTTTATCTTTTTCATTTTATGGTTTATGTTTAAAAAAGAAAATCATCACCTTTTGACACCACCCAAAATTTTTTTGCAAAATGCGCAATTACTAGGGGATTTACCCTTCCCTCGGATGAATACCCCCCCCCCCAAAAAAAAAATTACCTTCCCACCCTACATCAATAATTGCGTGTATTAAAAATAGTTTGAATAAATCTTCATCATGAAGTACCCGGGAGCAAATGCAAATGAGCAAGGCAACAGAAAACTATATTTTGATTTTTTTTTTTGTTTATTAATGTGAAAGCTGTTTCTATATTTGCCACGTTATCGCTTAAACAGCAATAAAATAAATAAATAACATCAGTCTTAATAACTTATTAGTTTATTCTTCAAAACATCCCTCATGCTTCCTTTTTTTTCATTTTGGATATGACTAATATAGATTGTGATTTTGAAATTCTGAAATTCATCGTTGAACTGCTTATACTTCTACATTATGACATTGAAAAGAAAGATTCTTTGTTTCACGATGTGTTTCTTTCATAATTTCATTAAGTCTTTCAATAAAAAATATTATAAATTGTGTAATACATATGTATGTATCAGTTTTACCAATTATTTCATATTTAGGTTTAAAAAAAAATTCACATTCACTTTTTGCATTTTTTTGTAAAATACCCAGTTTTTGGGTATTTACCCAGGCCTTGGGTAAATACCCGGGTAAATACCCAAAAAATATTTACCTACCCGCTGGGTATTTACCCAATCCACATCACTATATATACATAACTTTCTTATTTATTTATTGCACTTTGAATAAGAGAAGCAATGACATTTTCTGAACAAGTGAAACATCAAACAATAAATAGAAAATTGGTATACATATAAAAAAGATGTGTAGAATGAAGTGTTGAGAATGCAAATGCTTATTTAGTTTTGATTCAGGTAAAATTACTTTCAGCAAAAAAAAAAAAAAAATCTGCATATATAAACATTTGCTCATGCCAAGGGATTTTATAATATATGTTAGTGCAAACTTTCATTATATAGGCCTATTATAATATTCACCTTTGTAATGTAAACTCATCTACACATTTTATACTTTCATGAAAGCCTATAACTTATAATTATGATGTACATAATAAGATGTTTTTGACACAAACAGACATGAAAAGCCAATTTAAAAATAGTTGGGGAAAACCTAAAAACTAGTTCGGATTTTTAGATCTTGAATTCAAATGATATTTTTTGCAATTATGAATTGCGAGGGGACCCTACTCGTTGGGTCTCTGGTTTCTATTTTGGCTTTTATCGCAACTAGAACTTGAATTCAAAGGATCAAAACTCAAATGAATGCCAGTGGCTGGACGTTGTGTGCTGGATACTGTTTTTGCATAAAAAGGAGTAAAATTGAGAAAGTAGTTTGTAAATAATTTGATTCTGAGGCACATGGACGCCTACATTATAAGCATAGATATATAAAATGAAAGGACTTGTTGCCAACTCAACAATAAGTGAGTGCTAAATTTGTGAAATTTTTTTCGGGAGAACTCATCTTGGGGTTCGGGGGGACTCACCAAAAAAAAAAAAAGATTATTCAAAACCAATTAACATTACATTTGCAATTTTACACAGACAATTAATTGGGGGAGGGGGGCTGCCTCACTTTCCCCCAACTAAAGCACTGAGTTGTCACCAAAATCACATGTTATTGACATAGTTATAATCTTGAAGATATTGATCATTCTATATTTTATTAATCAATTTGTTTAGCTAATCTTTAAGTTAAAGTTCGTTTCTGAGCAAAAATATTGATATATACAGGGTTCATAGCAAGTGGGAAAAAATCTATAGGAGTTTAATAGCAAAATATATACGAGTTTAAAAGGAAAAATATAGAAGTTAGGTAGAAAAATATATAGGAATTTCGAAAAAGAATAGCATCTGGTATGTTTGGAGCACTGTATAAAAAAAAAGTGCCATTATCAATACAATTCTATTTTGCATGAAGTCATAGCAATGTGAAGAGCCACAGATATGAGAGCAAATGAATGTTTGTACCCACGGTTGCTAATATGAATTATGTTTGTTTAAGACAATTTTGATTCAATTAAGTAAAATTGTGTGTGCATGTTTTTCATATTTTTTTTAACGAGGGATTCTTATACAATTTCAGAGAACTTTATTAAATTTTTGGTCAAACAAGATATCATTAGAAGCATACCACGAATTCAAATTATCCGTTCTCCGACTACAAAGAATTTAATCACAAAACTGGATTAAAAAACAATTACAAATTTTAGATTTTAACTTATGTGCTTCGAAAAATGCACCTCTTATTGATGGCTAAAACTAGGTAATGATTAATTTGGACATTCTTTTTCCAATGTCGTAAATCTACCCTTAGTCTATCCCCCTCCCCCCGCATTGGTACCTCATTGTTTCAATGCTAACACTAATGATGAAAAGTCCCGTCAACTCCATGTCTCTCTCGTCTCACTGGTTTTGTTGGACATATCATAAGACAATCATTACAAAAAGCATGCAACACTCTGCCTCCCTTTCGTTTCACAATTTACAAAAAAAAAATAAAATACTTTTCTAAACGAAGGCAAAGAAATCATATGCTTGAAATCATATGCTTGATTCATTTAAGCGGCATTTTTGATTCAAATATTCTGCAATTTTTTAATGTCAAAACTGGATTTCATTTCGTTTTCGAAGAATTGATTCTTAAAAAGTGGCTGATTCGATTCCCCGTCGATCACTCTAACGGCATTATCCATAACTTGCAGTTAATGTGTGTGAATATATATGTACACACACATGTATAAAGGGTGAATTTGACCTAATCTGCCAAATGAAAAGGGGTGTTAGAACAGTTTCTGAAATTAAGACCGATTTCTGAAGTTCTCGGAAAATCTACACACAAAATAAATACATATTTGAAAAACGCAGACAAAATCCCATAAAATGACTTTTTTTTCATCGAGATAGTTGTTACATTTTTCAGGGAGCTACAAGCTTTGAAACATTTGAAGAACTCAAAGTTGAATTGATACCAAAATCTATGCACGGCATTTTCAAAAACAATCGTTTGAGCAACAACCAGTCATTTGAACTACATGTAAGATTATATGTGACAAAATTAAAAGCTTTCAAAGTCTTTACAGCAGTACACTTAATGTTAACATATTATACTATTATAATTACAAAGTAAACTCATTAAAAAAGAATTAATTGAAAAGAAGTTAAAAGTTGCAAGCATATTTTGTATGTTGTTTCATAAAAATAATCAAACAGAAGTTTAGTACATATGAGTCATTCTTCAAAAAGTGTAACTTTTCTGTCCCACGTCTTTTACAGTAAAAACATTAAGGAACAATTAATTTAACAATGATTTTTAATTTTATCGAAAATATATCTAGAGTGAAACCTCTGAATAGCGGACAGTCAAGGGACCAGAAGTTTTGTCCGTTATTGGGAGGTGTCCGCTATTAGGAGGGACTACTTAATTTACCTTTTTCAAAATGGGTTGTTGTTCCCTTTATAGGACACAATCGAAACAATTGCGAAAGGTTTACTACACTTTACGTCAAGTGTAATTAATCTGTTTTTTCTTAATAAAGGTATACTGACAGCACACACTTGTCTTAAAAAGCATTTAATCATTTAAAGTAATCAGTTAAAACGGTTTGACACCTCTTTTTTGCATTACAAGCCTGTTTCTTATTATAAATATTTAAATCATTAACCTTAGCAAGTCCTGCAATGTCCCCTTTGCCCAGGAAAAAGTTTTTCAATTCTTTACTGTGTTTCAGTGCTTCCAAAAAATCTCTAATTGTGCAAACATCATTTTCAATCACAGAAAGTTCATCTTCATCATCGTCAGAAAGAACACATAGTTCAGTTGTGTTGTGAGAAATGAAATTTGAAACGTTCAAGTTCTCTTCCTCAATCCACAAGTCTTCATCAATTTGATTGTAGTCTTCAACACTGACTTTTGAATCCAAATGAACTGCTCCTCCTAATGCACTGTCAGATATCATTTCACTCTTAAACGAAAATCCTGCCTTTTAAAAACATTTTGAAATGCTCCCAGGTTCCACTTTTTTGAGAGCTGATCCACGAAACAGCATCCCAAACTGTTACAGATTTTGCTAATTCTTCACTAGATTTACATGAAGAATTTGTGAAAGAATGTGCCTAAGTAAAATCTTTCTGTAACCTACTTTAAAACTCCGAATAATACCTTGATCCAAGGGTTGTAATACAGAGGTGGTGTCCGGTGGCAAAAATTCTAACTTAACATTTTGCAATTTTAAGTCATCAGGATGACGTGTGGCGTTATCTAGAAAGAGAATTATTTTTCTAGCTTTCTTCTTCATCCTTTCATCCAAATCCACTAACCAATCTTTCATTATTTCAGTCATCATCCACGCTTTCTTATTTGATTTCCTGGACACCCTAAGTTTATCTACATCAATGTTTTTGAAACATCTTGGTTTTCTCGCTTTTCCGATAACAAGAGGAGTTTCAAACTCGGTGATCATATTGCAACACAGCAAAACAGTGAGACGTTCTTTAGATATCTTTCCTCCGCTACATTTCTTTCCCTTTAAGCATAAGGTTTTGTTTGGAAGAATGCGATAACAAAGACCAGTTTCGTCGGCATTGAAAATATTTTTCTTATCATATCCTTCGCACACCGATTTCAATTTCTCTACCCTATCCATGACATGAGCTGGGTCTACAGACTTCTCTTCACCTCAAATGGGTTTAAAAGAAATGTTGAGCCGTGTTCGGAATTTTTCAAGCCATCCATTTGACACCTTAAAAGAGTCCATCCCCAAAGTTTTCCCGACTTCTATGGCTTTCTCTTGGAGTAATACCCCACTTATTGGGACGTTCTTTGCACGAGTAGCTCTGAACCATTTCATGACAACCTCGTCGATTTCACTGGTTTCTGTTTTGCAAAACTTTACATTTTTTAAATTTTCATTTGAACTCACAATTTTCTAATTTCGACTTTATCTTTTAAAATTTTGCTGATTTGAGTTTTCCCAACTTGAAAACGATCGGCAAGACAACGCACACTTATTTTTTCTTTTTCGGCAACATCCAAAACATTAAGTTTTTCTTTCAATGTCAGTATCTTTCTTTTAGTTGCCATTTTAAAACTCAAATAATATTGTCACACAAAAAAAAAAAAAAAAAAAAATCAACTAAATCAACACGCCTTTAGGAAAGTTTGCAACTGCAAAGCTACGATTGCTGCATGAAAAGCAGGTTCGCTTGCCTCTCAATTCATCTCAGGGTATGAATATTCCATTACCAACGGCGGCGATTCCCCTTGTTTATTTTCAGCCATAGTTTAAGTTGTGAGATTTTTGTCGAAAAACAAGAAGATAGATTTTGCTTCAAAAACTTAGTGTGGTTATTCTGACTTCTCACCTCCATAAACTTGAATTTCAGGGATGTTAATGAAGGTAAAAAAAGAAATGAACATGTTTTCATATGCTTAACATGTGCAGATTAAAGTAACAAAGAAAAAAAAATTTCCCTGAAAAATGGATCCATTAGGCCTATATTAATGGAAAATTCCTCACCTCTGTGACAGAGCTTATCAATGTCATTATTTCTGAGGTGAAAATAAATGATGGAGGGGAAATAGATCAATAATTTTTTAACATACATTTGAAACTACTAATTAAGCCGTACTTGAATTAAGAGAGCTTAATATTATGCTCCCACTAATCATTAAAATAGCTGATTGTTTGCACGAGTAACAAAATTAATACTTTGACATTAAATTGGTCTCAATTTTTAAACACATTGAAAGTTTCTTCTTTTTTTTTTTTTTTCATTTCCGTGAAAAAGGCATTTTTTAATTTTTTTTATTTATGAGTAAAATATTTGGAACTTAGCTGGGCCATTGTTTATGGTTACTTCTAGTAGGTAACACTTTCATGTAAGAATGAAAAAAAAAAAAGAAAACAAAAGGACTTCAAAATTGAAAAATATTTGCTTTCAAAAGTTATGTTTCCTAGAGAATGACATATATGCCAACATTGAAGATGTAAGAGTGCACAGTGCAGGGGAGAAAGAAGAAAAAAATGGATCAAAGGTTTTAGCATTTTCGAGTTGCATTTCACATCTGGCAAAACAAATATAGGAAACATAGGAGACTATCTGAGAAATTGTGAAAATATAGGAAATATAGGAGGACTATGAGCCCTGTAATATAGTTAGGGCTTATTTTCTATAGGGGCTCAGAGAAGCCCCAGGTTGCTGATATACCAGACCATAAAACTCATACTACTCATATTCCAAGCCGGGCCCTCCCAAGGGCTGTGTCCCTAGTTTCTGACTAGGCTGACATGGCCTCTTGTCGGCCCTGCAAGAGCCAAGCTCCAGTACTTCTTTTCAATTTTAGGCATATTTTAACATTTTAGGAAAACTCAAGCTATCTACATGTTGAAAAAAAAAAGGCTGTGAAGTAGGGCTCTTGCACTTTTGGAAATGAAGCTCTGTATATAGGGGCATGCACAGAAATTTAGGGGCCTGTCACAAATGTCTTTTACGCTGCTCTTCACTGTTAACTCCAATGCATGGGCATGCACAGAAATTTTGGGGCTTGTCACAAATGACTTTTACGGGTCCCCCTCTATAATGTTTACCCTATGTCTCCATATATATTTCACCTCTCATTTTAGAGATCTCGAGCCCCCTTCAGGCTGGGGATAACAGGTGTAACTTTTCTCCCCCCCCTCCGGTGCATGCCCCTGTCTGTACAAAGTAGAACTAAGTACAAAAGTTTTTTTTTGAAAAACTAAATTTGAACCTAAATGGTATTTTTGGACCATTAAATGTTTATTGCTTATGTCTATTTATAAATTAGTAAATAATCTTACCTTTCCATGTGTAAATCAACTTTATTGCCAACTAATACAATTGGGACGCTGAAAAAGTAAAGTGTATTAACTTCAAACAATTATTTTATTCATCTTTTAGTTTCCAAGAAATATATCATATTTTATAAATTAGGACTAAAAAACTTTTTAAATATATAAAGAAAAGAGTAAAATGCAAAAAAATCCAGTTACATTGCCTGCAGCTATAAAATAAATTAAAACTAACATTTCAACTTACACAGTCAATTAAACAAAAAATAAACTTACTGAACTTTTCCAGTCATATCCAGTAGGCGATGATAGATTTTTTCAACAATTTCAAAACTGGGGCAAAAAGAGAAAATAAAGTTTTAAATTTAAACAAATTAACATTTGTACATGTACAAAATTCACATAAAGGAGTTCAGTATGGAATAAGCTACTATGCTAAGTAAAAGATATATATAAGAACAAAAATATTTTTTGAAATGTATTTTTTCTCTTATGCTAACATAAACATTTCACTAAGTATTTTTTAATCAAAAATTAATTTAAAATAAACTACAGTGAATGTTTTGAAGTGAAAATTAAGGTTTATTATCAAAACAATCTACATGCATATAATAATTATTTAGACAAAAAAAAAAAAAAAAAACGAAACGATAGACAATAACGAGAAAAAGTTAACTACGCACAACACATAAAATATATAAATGATAAAAACAATACTTTTAAGCAAAAAATTAAAAAATTATCAAAAAATTGTTTTACAAACAAGGTTACAAAAAAACCCCTCTTTTTTGGTGCATAAAAAGTGAACTTCCAAAGATAAGCATTAGCTTTTAAAAGAAGCACAGAATTAAAAATCAATAAGTTATAAATAGAGCTCATTCAATCTTTCTATGGTTCTTTGGCGACTGCTACACTGTTACTTAACGTGAGAAGCTAAAACTTTTTGTGCTTTGAAAATAGGGATCCTTATAACTCCAAAACACCATATGTGCAATAAATTTTGCAATTTCCTACTTCAGTAAGAACCATTTTATCGTTTATTTACTATTCAAAACAAATATGAAACTCTTTATTCAGTAATCTTCTGATTATCCATGGAGTAGGGTTGCATGGTAACCGCAGATAAGCAAAAACCGCAGATAATCCGAGTAATAGCTATTGTATACTACAGTAGTATTGTTATTTACCTAAAAAATATGAATAACGCTCACATACATTCAAATTATAGCTAAAAACATTTCTACCTTGCTTTCAATAACATTGAATGTAAAAAATATACATACTGTCTGACCACGGATTGTATGGAAAGACAAACATCCGTTTTACAGCCGGAAATGGACGAATCTATTATTTTTTACCGATGTCAACTTTTGCAGAAACAGAGTCTCATTCAAATGAGCAGAATAAGCGCATCAAATTTTTATTTTCCCCCCTTATTCACATAGATTTGTCTTATCTGGAAGCTTGAAAATTCCATGCAATCCGTGGTTGGACAGTATATGAAAGCCAAAAACGAACGATTTCAAGAGAACAAAAGGAAAATAAACAATTTATAGACTACAGTTCAAAATTTTACTTAAAAGAAAAATAGCAATAAGTTGAAAATAAAATAAAAAGATTCCTTAATGATTTTTTTAAGAAAAATTGACTGTTAGTTAAAATTAATCCAATTCTGATTCTCTTGTTTAAAACAAAACTTTAAGGAATAAAATATCACCTTCTTGTGGAAGTTATAGAATAAACTAGTACATAGCCATGAATATCCATTGAGTACGACTGTGGGAAAATTGAAAACTCATCCTGAAAAGAATTTTCTAATTAGAGAAAGTTTCAATATTAATGCATTTGTATGATGAGTTTATAGAAACATACATTGCATGCACAGCACAAAAAGGAATATACGACAGAGCCAGCTGATGGAAACGGTAATTTTTGTAGACACTAGTTACTTTTGCATTGTTTTAGCCTTTAAGTCTTACTCTCATGAAAGTATTTATTCAGATTATTTCATCAAGATGCTCAAAAGTTGTACAGTAAAACCTGTGAAGTTGATTACCCTTGTAAGTTGACCACCTGTGTAAGCCGACCGCTTTTTTCAGGCACGGAATTAGCTCTTATCATATAAATAAACCTTTGTAAGTTGACCACCTGTTTAAGTTGACCACTAAAGTAGTGCACCGCAAGTGGTCAACTTACACAGGTTTCACTGCATTAAGAATGTATACCAGCAAAATTAATTAAATGATAAAATGTCATAATTATCTCCACTATGCAACAGAAAATTTGCAGTCTTACATAAAATAAGCAGGATCATGAAAAAGCAATATAGATAAAAATGCATATGTATTATAATCAACACTGAGTCACCAATGTTAATTACAGTAACATTTCAATTATCTGAAACTTGCTGTGAGCCTACATTCTGTTCTATTTTTCTTCGAAAAATACTTACCGTATTACCCCGCATTATCCGGCATGCCGCAAAATTCGGGGCTCACCAGATTTTCAATAACACTTGCCTGATCCTTTCCGGCATGCCGGAAAAATCGAGGTTAGGAAAAAAATAATGCTGTAAAAAATATATGTTCAGCTTAAAAATAAAGATAAGTTTTATACATATTTTATTAGTATTAATAAACAGTTTAAATTTGTAAAAATATTTACTAACAATGTCATTTGTTATTTTAACAAGAAAAATATTGTTTAATACCAATAATTTTACAAAAATTAAATTAAAACTAAGTAAGCAAACATTTAAGCAGTAAATTACCGCTCTTAAACCATTGCTAAAGAATTTATTATAGCTGTTAAATAAATAAAAAGTAAACTTGCCTCTCTAAAAGAAACCTAAAATAATTTTTAAAAAAATTATGAACAAATCGCAGTAACGATGATTGCTTCTGAATTCTTTACTTTATTGGCATATAATTTAATCTATTAATAACCATAAATAACAAGCCACCCACCATAAATAAACACATATTTTTGCAATACACATTTTTTAAAAAGAAGGTTACTTTCGGGATTCATTAATTTTTTTCCTTACAGTGGTTTGCTTTCTGATTGGAACTGAATGGGGAAATTTACTTTTGTTTGTTGCAAAATAAACCTAAAATTATCCGGTATGCTAGTCAACCTTGCTTTTTTCCGGCATGGCGGTTAATGAGTGGTAATACGGCACCTTTAAAAGTAATTTCAAAACTGTACTTAAACATGTTTTTTTTTTCCAACATTAAAAGAAGAATCAACTAAATGTGCATAAAATCCACAAGCTTGCAACCAAAAATAACATCATTTTTTGATAGTTAGTGTGGGTAAATTAAAATTATTAAAAAAAAAACGCTTTTCTAGTTCATTTGTAACCAAGTAAAACAGTAAAAATTTTACTTAATTCAGTCCTAACCACTGATTGAAATATCGTGTAGTAAAGATGTTCTTTTTCGAGCATCTTAGCAAGTAAGGATTTTTTCTTTTTTAAATAGGATGTAGTGACTAGTGAATTCCCAATTATAGTGATCTCTTAAGCTGGTCTGCAGAAGGTTTGCTATAGTGGGGGTTCAGAGGAGCCCCACTATAGCCACTGGGTTCAAGGCCCAGTGTTTTAAGATGCATAATGCATAGCCACCGGTGTTTTAAGAAACATGGAGCCGCTCCACTGCATTCAACAATCGACTCAAACGTATCTTAAAACACCAAAATGATTAGAATAAATTAGTCACATTCAGAGCCGCCAAGAGGGAGGGGGGCAGCAGGGACAAAATCCCCGGCCAGAGCAGAAAAGGGGCCCAGGCGTGTCTTGAAAAAGGAAAAAAGAAATTTTTTTTCCAGAGTATATGCTGCTAACTGAACTTCTTTTCGATGTTGGAAAACAAACATCTCTCATTCAACATTTTAGCCCATTATTCAACATCTGCATGTTTACAGCATCAAGTGCTTATGAACCAGTTCCTTAGCGGACTATCTTGCAGAGACCTTTCTATTGGGAAAGAAAACAAATAGTAGCAGAACCACCATGACAAATAGCGCTCTTTTCGTCGTGCATTTTCCCCCTTTTACCTGGGCCCGGTACATGGTTGGGTGACATCACGCTAGGGGTTTCCAACTTGTGGGCCTGGACCCCCAAGCATTTCTCATGGGTTTGCAACATGGGTTCCTTACATTTAAAAATATATGACTGCATAGTTAAAAATTAAAATACATAGGACAAAATAACATTTTAGAGTAGTATCAATAGGGAGTGGTGGCGAATCCAGAACAGCTATAGGACTGCAGCACCCCGCCCCTTCCCCTTATACCAGAGTACCTGATCCCACAACATCCTCTAAGTTTAGGTTTCATTTGGTTTTCAGCGACTTCCAAGTCAACGAATTTCCACGAAAGAGTTCCGAATTCACCTCCCTTTAACATCATCTAAAATTGTCTAAAATTCCGTTTTTGGAATTTTAATTTTGAATAATTTCTGTGAGAGATTCCCTAGTTCCCAGCCTTTATCCTGAAAGATGTCCTGTAATTGCATTTTTAGGACTTAATTTTGGGACTATTCCAGAAAGAGTCCTGAACCCCATTCCATCTCCTAACTTGATTGAAAATAGCCAAGAAATGGGTTTTTAGGATTTTAAAGTCAAAAAACAATTTCAAAGGAGGGTCAACTAAGAAATTCTGGATGAAGGTTCTCTGAACATTTCTCCTTGTCATCAAAGATAATTTACTACTCTGTTATTGGGACTTAAATTTCCAAAAAAATCCTTGAGAGTACCACAATCCTCTGTCCCTCCACATCACAAAAACTTGTCTACAATTTTGTTTTTGGTTTTTCAATTCCGAAATTGTTCCGGCAGAGTCGAAGAGGCTCCGAATCCAAACCTTTTCCCTACCGTTTACAAAGAGGGCTTATAATTGCATTTTTAGGACCTCAAATTCAAAACTTTTCCGGGGAAAGGTTGCCCGAACCGAACCTCTTCTGTTTCCAAAATTTAACAAAGACGGTTCATAACTTAGCATTTTTAGTATATTAGAGAGCATCCCCGATTCTCCTCTCCCCCTCCCCCTCGTTAAAAATCGTCAAAACTTCTTTTTTAGAACTTCAATTTTGAGAAATTTCAAAAGCAGAGTCTACGAGCTTTAACCCTTCAGAACAGTCAATGAACCTCTGCTTTTCCCAAAATTACTGGTGTTCATGTAAAATGCAATTTTAGAACTATAGTTTCGAGTATTTTCCGGGTGAGGGGGGACCTTTGCGAATGTTTACACTTATGACTGTAGGTTCATATGGTTATTTCTCTTCCCTCGCTTGATGCAATTCTTAAAATTTGATTGTGAGATACTAGTGATGATAGTCCCCCCCTCCTCCAAACAAAAATCTATACCCTCTCTTATTATATATACGTTTGAAAAAAATTGAATGACTTCAATAATTTTGAAAATGTAGAGCAGGATTTCCGCTACGGTCGCATTTTTCGCAAAATGTAAAAATATTCTGTTTAATGTTGCTCTATTTAACGACTTTCTCTGCTTAAAGACCGCTTTTCATGGTCCCAGATGGTGTACTATAGTTTTAAAAGCATTCTATTTAAGGATGATTTCTACTTAAGGACGATTTTTTGTGGTCCCTTGAAAGTTGTTAAACAGAGAGCCAACTGTACTATCTCAACTAAGTAAATAACGCAATGCATTTTTGCTTTTTAGCTAAAATAAAAATATTTAATTCTGTATGTATTTCTTTAAAGATATCATAAAAGAAATTTGAATTGAAATTTTAACTGGAGATGAAGGCCTTTTGAAAGATGAGAACGTGTAACATTTCAGCATTTTGCTAAACTTTTTTCCTCAGTTTTATCTGTTATGCTATAGAACTTTTGAACTTAGCTTGAATCCTGGTGTCGAGATGTTTGTTTAACATTAGATTGGTTAGCTTTTTTTTAATATTCTACCAGATTTTTTTAAATATTTTTTAGAAAGAAAATTACGAAATATGATTTTGTTTCAACACTGTATTCTGACTCATGGTATGACGCTTAGGATTACTATGAAGCAGATGTCGCAGTATAGAAGGCGAACTTGAGATTACTGAAATATAAATAAGAGGTGAGGGCAGTCAACAGGATTTTTTTTTTTTTTTGTTTTAGTAATTGGAGGGGGGAATGCAAGTCAGTATTTTGCCCCCTTGCCTGGTTGAGCTCTTGGTGGCCGTAGTCACATCAGTTAACTTTAGTAACAGCTCCTGTGTGATAAAAATATGTAGGACACCTAAGGTGACCATTTATTTTTTTCCTTGAATTGGGACATTTGGCAGTTTCAGATATCTGCTACATGTGCAAAAAGAAAAGAAATTATGTAATTTTTTTGATGTAGATTTGCTTGAGTACATTTAGTGCTGATTTTAAATAAGAATGGAATTTTTGGTGGAATATCATACAACAAGGCTTAGCATGCAGCTCTCTTTAAATATAGTAAGCGGATGCTTTTGCATGAAATCTGAAAATGAAAAAAACTACAATTTTGAAAATTGTAAGTCAGAGAGCGGTTAAACCCCTCCCCCTAATATCACTGAACATTGCTTAAAAAGGACACTTCATTCTTTAGGACAATTTCGAAAAATTGGGGGTAGGGGTGATCAATTATGCTCTATTTTTCCAAAAAAAAAAAAAAAAAAATTCAATCGGGGCCAGCCCTTTAGTCCTATCCCTTACCTTAATGTCAACAAATATCCCCTATAATCGCATTTTTAGGACGTTCAGAGGAAGAACCCCGGACCCTCTATCAAATGGGGAAAACTTGACGGGTGCCCCCTTAAAACTATTATCTGGTTGCACCACTGAAACACGCTCACTTACCTGTCAAAGAAACAATTTTTCAAAGCCTGAGGGGGGGGGGGGAGAATAAACTCCCAGCCCTAAGGGTGCCCATGTGCAAAATTTAAAGGGGGGGGGGGGAGGCTCAAAATTTTTTCTCATGGTTTAGTAGGATATTTTCCCCATGGAAACTGATTTTAGAACAGATTAGAGATATTAAAATTTGACATTTTTAATAACTTATTCGTTAATGACTGGAAATTTTTTTTATGCATTTTTGCAAAGAAAAAAGCACTAAAAGCAAGGAAGTTCTCATTTCTAAGGGGGGGGGGGGGGTTGAGCCCCCACTTGCTCCCCTATATGGGCGCCCTTGCCCTCCCCCTCTCTACATTATGGGTCTTGGGGATGACTTTTAGGGTTTTAAACAGTAGACTATAAAGACTTAGTTGTCCCCCTAGCCCCCTGTAGCCCTTTTTAGTACTACAGCAAACATCAATTGAAAAACGCGACCTTTCACACACGTTAGTTTAGCATGGTGCTAACGATAAGGTAAGATAAATTACTCAGGTTTTTGAGTACTTAAAATTCAAATGCACAACCTACCTGCCCAGCAGTATCAACAAGCTTGAGAAAATACTCTTGGCCACCAACTTTAGTATTCTTTGTGAAAGCTGTAAAATGAAAAGATAAATGTAATAACATTCTTTCACCAACCATAAAAAATAAAATAAATAAAAAAACTTTCAAAACAAAACTTACTGTTTTCAATGGTTGGTTCATAAGAATCAACAAATCGTGCTTCCACATATTGTATAGTTAATGATGACTTTCCTAAGAAAATTTACTTATCAATCTATACTGCTTCATGATTAATGTACAAAAATATTGAAAATTGTGGTGATAAGACATAACTTTTTGAAATACAAATAGCATATTTGACAATGATCCAATATCAATGGTGGTGACTTATAAGGGGGGTTTATTGACACAACACTTAAAACTTTGAATAAGTCTTCATGCAACAATTTTAAAATCAAGTTTTTGTTCTAATACAAATGTTTCTTAATTAGCTTGTTAAGGTGAGAAATAGTATTCCATTTACTACACACTCAAAAACTAAAATTAAAACTTCAAACCAGTCTAGTTTAATAAAATATGTTGAAAACTCAGCAAATTTGCATTCATATTCAAATCATTTTATCAATTTGAAAATTGATCCTTGCTTGATAAACTAGTAAATGTTATGTTGAAAAATTGAATATGCAAAAATGAAAATAATTGTGAAGAATTTGAAACACATTTTCAAATCAGAAATTTATTTTCAATATTTTATGGAATTTCAATTATTGGGCATGGGAAATGAAAAAGTTACGTTAAAATATCAAACTAGTGTGATTTTTTTACCTTTCAGTAAAAAATAAAAAAAAAATTGTTTTTGTAAAAAAGTGCTGTTTGAACTTCAAAGGGGTAAGTTGTTTTTTTCCCCTTTTTACAACTGGAAGTTTTATAAAAAGTGGGAGGGGTCGGAAAACCGAAACTTGAACTAGAAAAGTTAAACAACTGTAACACAGGCAATTAAAGGTAATTATACATCATGAGCTAAAATAAAGTCACTTACGAACTGAATTTTCTTATTTTTTTTAATACCAAGATACATACCAGTTCATTGAAGTTATCGTTAAATACTTAATCAAACATATAACAAATTTGAAAAAGTGAGATGCGTTTTTATATAAATGAATTCCTATAGTATAACAAAAATCTTTCGCTCCTTCCTTATTCTAATTTCTAAACGATGGATTCAAAGTCGTGCTTTTATAACTTACCTACGGAGCGGTAGCCCATAATCGCTATTTTCCTCTGTTTTGGAGGCATTGTTGACTAAATTACGCAAAACACTCCCTTATGATGCACCGAACATTTCTCGTTGAAGTAAGATGATATATTCTCGGAACTATATAAGCCTGTTAAAATATTTCAAGTTAATACGCATGAAAAAACAAACAAACAAATTAAGTATGTAAACAACATGGCGTTATCGATTATTTAAATGCTGGAGCGTAGAATACACGGAGGTAAACAACTGGGAAATTGTTGATGTTTGCATTGTAGCGTTAAAGAAGTTATTGATCATAACTCCACCAAATACAATTTAATCAATCAGTGGCAGTGGTTGGAAAAACTACATTTTTTTTTTGTAGCGAACTACAACTACAACTACTTTAGCACAAATGTAGTTAACTACAACTACAACTACTTTTTTCAAAATGTAGCAACTACAAACTACTTTTGAAATGTAGTCGCTGCTTCGCTACTTTTTAAAAAATAAATAAATAAATAACATACACATACACACCGTTTGAGATTGAATGAAAAAATTAAAAAAAATTGTTCAGATTGATATATTGGCTCATTTGAACATGGAATATTGCTATAAATTATTTATTCTTTCTTTCCTTTAAACGATTCGATTGAAACGATTCGGCAATCCAAACATTTTTTACCATTTGCACGAATATTTCCTGCAAGAAAGAATTTAAACGTGGAAGGAATTCAACCTTCAAATTTTTAATCCTTTCCTGACAGTAAATAGTATTTCATTCAAGAAGTGCAACTCGGCTACTTGAAACTGAGATAAATCCAGTCGTAATTTGATTTAAATTTTACATAGACTACACATACAGATACATAAAATTGATTTAGATGGTGAAATGCATCTTTTAAAACAAAAGAGAAAAACTTAAATTTTCATTATATGAGTTAATTTTAAAGGAACTTATATTTCATAGAAATTGATTGCTTTTGAGCTTCAAGCTAGGGTTCCGGACCTGGACACCATCTCTTTTCTTACGCCCCTGATAAAATGAAATAAAAGCATTTTTCTATTTTACCAAACAACCTTAAAAACTCACAACATTTAATAATTGACTTTTAATTTGTTAATATATCAACACTCAATCAGTAAAAAAGACAAAATAAAGAAATGGGAAAAATATCCCAAATGGTACTACTAATTATCCAAAACATGACTAAAAATACTTACTTTACTTCAATGTGCAATTTTTAACAACAGTGCACTCGGGCTACAAGGCAATTCGACTAACGCGAAATGTCTATAGAGCGAGTTTTACTCGAGAAACGAATTTTGCAGCTGAAGCGAATTCCTTACCCGCTACACGAAAATTTTCAGAGCGGAAGCGCAGGGCTTATATCACATTCTTTCTTGGGTACTAAATATTAGTTCGACTGCACATGCAAATGGCATTGATACCGAAAGCTTTTTGCTTAACGGGCAAAGTTTGCATGAAACGGAAAAAAATCGTTTCTTTCTTTCTAGGCCATGCTCTATTCAAGGCGAATATTAGGAAAACGTGAAAGTTTCTATGCTAAACAAACTAATGGCGTCAAACAGATACAACATATGGCGTCAAAATTATATGTCAGAGGTCAGCTCGTACGAATCTGATTGGTGCAAGTTTTATTCGCGTAAGACTTGCACCAGTCAGATTCATTTGAAAATGCGTTTTTTTTTTTTCTTTTTTTGAAACTTTATTCAAAAGAAGTTTCCAGAAATCGCTACAAACTACTTTTTTTTGTAGCGAACTACTCGCTACTCTACTTCTTTAAAAAAGTAGTGCGCTACACTACAAACTACTAAAAAATGTAGCTACTACAGTAGCGTCGCTACTTGTAGCGCGCTACTTCCAACCACTGATCAGTGGCGTATATATATTTTTATTTTGGAGGGGGCCCATACGACCAAGATTAGCTCCCCCCCTCCACTTTTTTTTGGAATTTCAATTTTTTAGGTGAGTGGGGAGCAACAGTGCCCTAATCTTCTTATTTTGTTCGAGGTGGGGCAAGGACTTCATTCTGTCACCAGTGGCGCATCCAAAATAGTTTTAGGAGAGCACTCTCAAAAAATTCTCGCTTCTGCTGGAGGGTGGGGGTTAGAAGGGATTAGGGGGTTCTCCCCCGGAAATTTTTTGGAATAATAGTCCTAAGAACGCAGTTTTATTAGACGGTCTCTGGTGATGCCGCAGCGGAAATTTTTAGAAATTGAAATCTTAAAAAGGCTATTATTGGCTATATTTGTTAACGTTAATGTAATGATAGGAATGTGACTTTTTGAAGTTGCCCCCGATTAACTTTTTTTTTTTTTTTTTTTTAATAACAAAACCTATCACCCCTATACCCATTTTATCCAAATGGACTAAAAACGCAGTTTTGGACTAACTTCGATGATATTACGGGCAGGGCGGTTCAATGGCTCTCTCCAAAAACTATTTTGCAATTAAAGTCCTAAAAAACGAAGTTTTAAAGAGATATTCATTGATTCTATTGGAGGGATTTAAATGCTCTCCTCCTTTCGAAATTATAGTATTTTCACTTTCATATTTCATACGGGAGCTGTTGGACCCTCGTCCAAAATTTTTTCGTAATTGAAGTCTTAAAAGCGCGACTGTGGACCATATTTGGTAACGTTAGGGGTTCGACCCCCTAAAAATTTATTTTAAGGTTCTTTTCAAAAGCAATTCAGATTTTCCCCAACATAGGCAATTTTTTGAAAGGAAGAGTTCGAGAATCCTCCCCTGAAAGATAAAACGCAATTTCAGGTCATCTTTGGAGACGTTTAGAGTTAAGAGGAGCGGCTTTAGAGATCTTCCCCCTAAACTTTTCAAAATTGAAGTCTTAGTACAATTTCAGACTATTTTTGGTAGGGTGTTGGTTCGGAGACCCAATTTCAGAAATGTTTTGAAATTGATGTCTGAAAAACGCCTAAATAAATGCGTTTTTAGAACATCAATTTCCATTATTACTCCAACCGAATAACTAAAAACTTATTTTAAATTTCTTGCAAGGAACGAGAATTAAGAAAAGAAACATTTGTAACACCCTTCTTCTCAGACAGACTAGGAAAAAAAAGGGAGGAGGAGTGAAAGGAAGAGAGGGGGAACTTAATTTACTAAGCAATAAGCAGCATCTGTTAAAAAAATTTTAATTTAAAGATTTCTTTTTGAAAATAGAGATTTTTTCCCCCAACATTATTTGCTTTTCTTTTTATAAAAATAACTTCGCTTTCCCAAGGCACGTTCTTTTCTTGAGTAAGGGGTACGTATCCCCTGATCCCTTCTGAACGCCATTGCCTGGTGCCCTCAAACACGGCGGGGTTCCCAAACTTTAACGATTCGCGGCACCTTTGAAGAATTACAATGTTTTCACGGCATCCTTGTCTAGTTTTATGTACAAATTATTGTTACTATGGCCACTTCAAGCCACCCCTCGCCTCTTCCTGCAGCACCCAGCACGCAAATCTCTGATCTAAAGCACTATAATAATCATTATGACTATCATATTTATTCTTTTTTTTTGTAGCTAAAAGATAGGAAATTATTTGTGAGTAACTAAAATCAGAAATAACTACTTTTATTTAAATTTTTTCCAGATTTTAGAGAGGGCTCGGGCCCCCTTAGCCCCTCTCTTATATACATCCTTGATTTAAGTATGCACAATAATAGGGTTTATTTAAAGTTGGTGAATAATGCTCACGTACAGGTCTAGGAGTAATGGGCCCCTTTAAGGATTCAAAGGTAGACTAAAGCTATATATTTCAGAATTTGGAAGGAGCACTTTTGACGCTTCTTCCTTGAAATTTCATGAATGATGCCCTGATTTTACAATTATTTAATGGGCTGCTTGAAAACCAATACGATGTTTTACATGAAATAGTTTTTATGCACCAAAACAAATTTATTTGATGATATATGAGTATCATTTTATTGCGTTAAACCACGGCCCCGCATTTTAGGCGCAGTGTTTAAGCAAATGATACAAAATTGCAGAAAAATATATTTAAAATACAGCAGCGAAATATCAATTTCTGGGAGAGCTTGTTTTTCCGAGTTAATTTTTCCAAATTAACACCATCAAAAAGATATCGCTGTTTTTAGCACCAGGCCCTGATTACCGCACTGGCCCATGAGACCTGGGGCCCTTCTGCCAACCCCAAGGGGCCCTAATTACTTTTAAAAAGTGCACAGCATTAAAACTATGAAAAATAGAAACATTAAAAAAAGTTAAAAAATGACATCAATTGAAAAAAAAAGGTTCTTGAAGGGAAATTATTCATTCTGCCAGTAGCGAATTTACTATGTCCTTACCTTAAGAGTGTTCCCATGTCTCATTACCTTGAGAGAGGCTTTAAAGGAGGTTCATAAATGCACGTGATAAATGATTAATATAGTTCTGTGATAAACAAAGGGGGACCCCCAACTAAATCAACCACTGTATTCCGTTATTGAACCTTCATAGGGCCTCCAAATTATTGAGGGCCTAAGGCTTCACTTTTAGTTAGTAGCGGACCCTTCTTTAGTACGGGTTCTAAAAAATTGTAATAAGTGTAAAGAAAATGAGTTATCACCGATTTTCTGAAAATCAAGGAATACTATTCAAAAAGGCGTATTTCAATCCAAATGAACGGTTAATATTTCTTTTGAAAATTTGTTCAGTTAAGAACAGTGACGACCAGGGCTCGATTAAATAAAAGTGAGGCCCTAGGCCCACAATAATTTGGAGGCCCCTGAAGACACTATAGCGGAATTCAGTGGTTGATTTACAGGCTTGGAGTCCTATGGGAATGCTTTTTTGGGGAACCTTTTTGTCTATCACAGAACTATGATAATCATTTACCATGTGCATTTATGAATCCTTTTCGGGGTTCCTCATAATTGCGACATGGTAAATTCGCTACTGGCAGAATTTATAAAAGTTCTCATTTAATGAAGTTTTTTTTCAAAATTAACAGATCATTATTTTAAAAATAACTTGTATTTTTTGTATAGTTGTAATGCTATGCATAACTCTTTAAGTAATTTGGGGCCCCTTAGGGAAATGGGGCCTCAGGCACAGGATTAGTTGGCCTGTGCCATAATCAAGCCCTAGTGACGACATTACATATCGTAGTGGGTGGCACTACGCAAATAAGAGCTGTGCCACCGCCTCACAACTCATTTGAAAAAAAAAAAAAACATTAGGCAGGGGGCCGCCCACAAACTCCTTATGCACAGGCACATAGCATATTCGGTAGTAACGTCCCGGACACCTTCAGCATTCTGAGGTTTTTACCAATTGTTTTGCAGATTGATATTTGGGTTGAAGACTCTTTGGCTACTTTTCTACGGGTTCGTCAGTCTCATGTTGGGTCGTCTTTTTCAAAATATTTTTTCCACTTTGTTCTCCTCCTAGACAGGGTCTGTCAGTGCTTTTAGATCTTGATTGATGCAATGAACCCACCTTAATCTGAACTTGCCTCTGACGCGGGTTTGCATTGGTTTGAAATGAAAAGACTTTGAAATGCTATTATGGAAGAGAGGTTTATTCTGTAGACATGTTCTGCAGTTAGCTTTTATATGGTTGTTTACATTT
Organism: Uloborus diversus; assembly: GCF_026930045.1. Taxonomy (NCBI): domain Eukaryota; kingdom Metazoa; phylum Arthropoda; class Arachnida; order Araneae; family Uloboridae; genus Uloborus; species Uloborus diversus. The sequence goes on from NC_072734.1 coordinate 17,863,542, forward strand.
GCTTCATTATAAAACATAGTATAGTACAGTTCCATAACTAAATCTGTGCCTGCTAATACCACTGCTGTTTACTAGACCCACAATCGTTCTCAAAATTTTTCTCCCCCCCAAGAGATTGCAAGCCTAGTCCTCATGAGACTTGTGATATGTTCTCATAGAACTATCGGTTGCACCAGTTGGTTGGTTGATTTGATGATGTCAGTGGTTAGTGCAGTGAGTGCCCATAGGATAACTTCATTACTTTTCATTAACAGGAAGCTCTATTACAGTGGTTCCCAACCTTTTTTGGCCCATCGCCCCTTTCAGAAGTTAAATTATACCTATCCCCCCCCACGTTCTTCCTTTAAAAACAAATTAGATGGCGCTCATTTTAGTGAAGATTAATGTTATTGAACGCCTAATTTTAGTTTAAAGCTCCAAAAAGTGCATGATAAACCAATAATTAGCTTTAAAACTGAATTTTTTTATTCTTAACCCCTTCCCCTCCCCTCCCCCCACCAAAAAAAGAAAAAACGTAATTTGAAGTGCTTTAATTAACCAACGTCATTTTTATACTTATCAAAATTAAGAATGCTACATTTTTCAGTAACATGCTTTTTTTTTTAAATTGAAAATTTTAACTGCTAAGATTTGTTTCTTTTTTACCTTTTTAATGGCTGCCTTGTGCTTAATGGAACTCCATTAAAGCTTTGATGTCTGGCTTTATATTAGTGAGATTTAATCTGAGGTCCTCTTTGAGGCAGATGTCCAACTTATTTCTTTGCTTAGTGAGAAGCTGCACTACAGAGCTAAAACCTCTTTCAACTAAATATGTTGAGGGGAATGAGATGAGGAGCTGTTCAACCTTTTTCCAAAGTTGTGGGTAAGTACCTATAAGCTTCACCCAGTCAAGTTCGTAACTGTATTGCTTGAAAGTAATTTTTGATTCACAATCAAATTTCAAATCCATAAACTCTGTCTGCAATGATTTTTCCAGTTCATCCATATCTTCAAAACTAAATGGGTCTAAAATCCAGTCAGAAATTTGTAAGTTGATCAAATCTGCAAACCTTGATTTATTATTCTTTTTTAACTGATCAAGTTGATCAATAAAAATTAAATTTTTTTCTTCAGGAAGTTCATCATCCACGATTAAACTTTTTTAGAGTCGGAAACAGAATAAATACTTTACGGCCGAAACATGCACAATTAAACAGAAATTCACTAAATTAAATCAAACAATAGAAACTACGTATGGAGGTTTATGCGGTGATTGCAAGATTCTGAATGACAACTGATAAGTAAATGCAAAATCCATTCCTACACACATCCATCCACTTTTCAGGCGTTAAATATATGCTGGCGCCAACGGTCAGACAGTGCTTACAAGATTTTTTTTCTTCCTCGTGAAAACGGCAAGAAAATAAAGGATATTATTTTTCGCTTTTGGGATTTTTTTTATCCGAACAGATTTGATTGAGCTGTAAATCATACATGCCTTATTTTCTGGGAACGACTTTTTTTGATTTGACGTGCCACATGCTTGGTTCTGTATTACACAACATAGGTATTCTAAAAGGTATTTCTGAATTGTGCACTGATTTGTTTTAATAAATATAGTTTTTGAAAGGTCAAGAATTTTCCATTACCAGGTATCTAAATACCGGTCGCCCCCCTATCGCCCCCGAGAAATTTATCGCCCCCTAGAAGAGTTTGATCGCCCCTTTGGGGGCGATCGCCCCCAGGTTGGGAATCACTGCTCTATTAGAACACACCTGGTCAGTCGCAAGTTACTCTATTCAAACATATCCTTGATCAAAGCCCAAGTTTTCTGTTCCATAAGCGAGCACAGGTCCAATTGTTTTATATGACATGCGTTTGATTTCCTTTATACAAATTTCGCTTGCAGAACATCTGTCCATTAGAACAACAATTAGCAGCAACAGTTCATCATTAAGTAAGAGAATAAATTAGCGTTCTTGGTGTTATCATAAGTACATTTTTTCTTTGTTGTTTTTATGTGCTTTGGTACATAAAATACAAGTAATATTCAGGGGCGAATACAGACAAATCTTTTGGAGGGGGCCCGGGATTGAATTGCCACCCCCCCCCCCCCACATACGATGTTTCATAAGAAAGTTATCATGACTTTATTTTTTAATTTTTTTAGATCCCTTCAGGCCAATGAATATACTTTTCTAAGTATATAAATATTATCCACTAATGGATGTGGACATAAAACATCTTAAATGTTTCAAGCCAATAAAAAACTAAACCCTGTATAATGTCCAAGATGCTATACAATGAGAGGTTTTAATTGGGAATATTGTCATTAGGATTATAGCACGAGGGCAAGGTTATTAAATAATCCCATACCTCATTTGAGTTTTTTTTAATTAATTTACATTTAAATATTATATGATAAAGAAAATCATAGTCAACCAATAATTAACATTTTTAATAAAAATGTTAAGTATTGGTTCCATTATAGAAGAATCAATGGACGAGTCGCAATATTACGTTCCCTTGAATTCGAAAACAACCAGCAAGTTAAATGTATTCTGTCACTCTGGCCTTTGACTCCAGTATTACTGCTTTAGCAAACAAAAATATTTTTATTCAAAATATACTGTGTGTGTGTGTTTTGTGTTCTTTTTAAATAACTATATAAAAAAATCTATCAAGGAGTCATTTAAAAATAGTAACATTAATTCATCCTTTTGGGGGGGGGGGGGGGCACAGCCCCCTAAAACCGCTATTGGTAATATTTAATGTTCAAACTGCATATAATTTCAGTTTGTATGACGTTTTTAGTATAATACAATCCTTTGTAAGCAATTTTTATTATACATTTTAAGTGTTTTTTTGGATTACCCATGATTTTCATTATTCATAGTGACTACCCGATTTGGCGGAAAGTTGGGAGGGTACTGTATGTGTACATACAGTGGCTCCCAAAAGTCTTCGTACACCTACGACTTTCAACGAAATAGGCCTCTATCCATTGGTTAGAATTAATATTTCGGAATAGGTATTTATTTATAAGATCTATGATCAATTGTTAACAAAACTACATGAAAAGTTTTTAAAAAATATTAAAACTTAATTTTTTAAAAATCAAGAACCAAAAAGTGCCGGAAATTTTATCTCACAAAAGTCTTCGTACACTTTACAAAATGTCTATATATTATTGAATAATCTAACTTTTGATTAAGTTATTAATTAGTAGAATATCATACAGTATTCATAACACCTTTTAAACGTCTGGGAATAGATTAAATTCTTTTTCTTTCTTTCTTTTTTTTTTTTTTTTTTTGCGTAATTTCTGAGTAAGTGTTCAACCACACTTCGAGTCTTTTACTGTTTCTAGCTCTATTTTCGTCTTAAAGCCCTATTTTCGTAATCTAGCCTTCAGATATCTCTAAATACGTTACATTAAGTTAAAATCTGGAGATTGAGGGGGTATGTTCTAAACTTAAGGACAATTTTTGAGGCACTAGACGCAAACGTTGAAAACCGTGTGCTTCTTATCGTTATCTTGATAAAAAACAAAGTAGTTCCCAATAACCAAATTTTTGGCTAAGAGTTCAAAATTGGTTTTTTAAAATATTTAAAGGAACAGCATGATTCATTATTTTATCAAAAAATTACAAACTACCAAGTCCTGATGCTGATATGCACCCTCACGCTAGAACACCTCCCCCGTCCTGTTAACTGATCCAAATAAGTTCTTAAGATTAAGTTCCTAATTTTTTCTTCTACTTACAGTTATACAACAATTTAACCAAAAATGTTGAATTAATGTTTATCTGTAAGTAAGACATGATTCTAAAACGATTTTAGCTTATTTATCATTGATTTTGCGACGAAAAGCGTAAGCTTTCTGTTTTACGCACGACCAAGAAAATTTCAGCGGGAAGAAGTCCCATTTATTCCAGCTAATTAGAGAACTTGGCGAACAATTTTAGGTGAAAATTAAATGTAAAATGTTACATTTAACTCTGCAGAAACTTTTACAGCACTCAAATGTGTATCTTTCATAATTTTTTTAACTTTAAATCTCCGATCACGTTTTGTCAACTTTGCCGGTTGACCTTTTCTTACCTTGTTTTCGATCCGATTCCTTTCTTTAAAGCATTTTATCAAGCACTTTACTATACAAACAAATAAATTAACTAATTTAGAGACATTTCAAACCAATTTACCACTATTGTGGGAAAAAAATTCAAATTTTGAATGGTGTTTGCTGTTTTTTACGTATACCAGCCTTTTTACAGTAATAAGCACAATATTAAGGAATAAATAAACAAAAAATTAAAGCCAAATGACTTATAAGGGTCAACACAATGCAAAAATATTAATAAAACGACATATGCTAATTTTAATCATGAATTTATTCGAAAATATATGAGTGTACGATGACTTTTGTGTCGTGTTATTTCTCTGTCTCTTCGTTTTCTGACCCATTTCGAAAAGAAGATCCGTCAATATTTTGAAAAAACCAATGGGTTGTATTTAGAATGACATAGGAATGATGTGAAAAAATATTGGACTTCATATTCGAATTCAATTTCGAGTTATTTTGGTTTTACTATAAAAATTTCAAGTGTACGAACACTTTTGGGAGCCACTGTATGAATTAGCAATCCTTTCTCCTTTACAGTAGCGTCACTAGGGTTTGGCAGGAGTGGCTCTTGCCAGGGGCACAGCAGCCAGGGTGATGGCATTTGGACTGATTAAAAAAAATATTTTGAAGAGTGTTTTTTTTTTTATTATAGAATTTGAAAAATGCTTTAAATTAAAAAAAAAAAAACTTGCAGAGAGCTACAGGGGGTATATATAATCTACTGAGAAGGAACATTGGGCAACATTGAAAACAATTCTAAAAACGAAAATAAGAAAAAAAATTACAATGCTGCATTCTATTTGTCAAAACAATTAATCAAAATGTTCCAAAAAAAAAAAAGTGTAGGAGGTCACAATGACCTCTGATGACTTCCCACGTGGGCGACCTTGGGGGGAGAGGGGCGCAATTTCTTTAGTTCGCCAGGGGCACTACACTCTATAGTTACGCTACTGCTTCTTCACAAAGAAACAGCACGTCCTTCTTGTACTGGAGGTGTTTTTGATTTTTTAAAAGTATAAATTTAACATTTCAACTAAAGACATTTCTTCAATACAAACTTTTATTCAAAATATCATTTAAAATGGAGGACTTTTGTCAAAACAGCAACTAAGTCTGCAATCAATTCATTATCACTCAAAAACAGCTATTTTTCATATGCATATATAAACTTTTTATACATTTCCACAAAGACTAACATATACACAGTGAAATATAACAAAGTAGATTATTTTTTTAGCACATAAAAAACAAAGTTTTGTGGCATTATAAAACTTTGTGTGTTTAAGACTGTCTATAAAAAGAAGTGGAAAGAAACCCAGCAGTTCTGTTGTTTTTTTAAACTAGATAATATACCACGGTAATTCATTAATTTTTCATTAAAAACTCCAAAACAGATTAATGCAAGAAAAATTGTTACTGATTTGACATCTCTTGATACTACTGTTTGACCACGGATTGTTTGTAATTTGCAATCGGCCAAGTTAAGACAATTTCATATGAATGAATCTAGCAGGGGAGAAGGAGAAATATTTATTGTCTTCATTGAGGCGAAAATGAGTGGAAACAAAATGAGTTGCTATGGAAACAATAAACATAAAATAAAATGTTTTCACTGCATTGGGAAATTTAAAAGCAAAATCGTTAGGTCAAAATTATGTTGTAAACAAAATAAATCAATTATAATCGCTTATATCAAAAATAGCGATGGGATTTTGATCTTATTTATTGTCTTCATTGAGGCGAAAATGAGTGGAAACAAAATGAGCTGCTATGGAAACAATAAACATAAAATAAAATGTTTTCACTGCATTGGGAAATTTAAAAACAAAATTGTTAGGTCAAAATAAATCAATTAATTTTTGAGTGAAATGATAGATCAAATATAGTTTTGAGTTAAAAAAAAATTATTGCAATGAATAAATTATCCCTTTTAAAAAACTGAGTCGAAGCAATTAAGAGGTGCACATCTGTCTTAGAAAAACTACTATCCCTGAAAGGTAATTGACACATTCATTTCCGCCTTTAAACCGGATATTAGCCTTTCCATATAATCGGTGGTCAGACAGTACATAGTAAGTTTATGAAGTTTTCAGTTAATTTCCTTATTCAAACAAAGAACAATAATTCAGAACTTTAAACTGGCAGTCATCTTTAAGGTCTCTTTTGTCCTGAATTTTTCATTCATCAAGGGAGGTCCAGTTCCGATCACTTTGTCTATCAAGGTTGACCACATTTTGCAAGTGAAGGTAAATGAAAATAACTCTGACCTTTACAAGGAGAGAATGTTCTTAGCCCATTAAATTTAACAATATGCTTCTAAATTTTACACATTGTAATTTTAAGCAGATAACTTCTAAGAACAACAAAATGACTGGAACAAGAATTAATTGTTTTGAAGTTATTCTAACATAAGCATTTAACTTAGAATATCATCAAAATTGTGAAGCAGAAGCTTTCATTTCAACAGCACGTAACTTTTATGTCTTTGTAGAAACTGGATGTTTGTTTACGTTGTCATTGAATCAGTGATAGAACAAAAGCATTAATATCATTTTCAAAGACCAAATCATTTCCCAATGAAGGAATTAGAACATACTGTTCTGAATATCATCATTGGTCTCTTTAACAATTTTTTTTAACAAGTGTATTTCTTAGGACTAATTTAAAAAATCTTAATTTTTTTAAAGCCAAATTTTTAACAAACAATAACAAATTTTATAAATCATGAACTGCCAGGTTTCCGGCACTTTCACATTTGTAACATCAGTTGTTAAAACACAAATCAAAGTTTTAATTCTTTGTCAGCTGGCAACTGCTGAAAATAGGAATTCACAATATCTTCTGTGACTTCGGTTAATGAAGCTGGTTTCCAAGTAGGTTTATTATCTTTATCAATGAGAACTAAAAAACAAATTAAAATGATCACAGGGTATTATTTTTAAAATGCAATGAACATAAAAGACAATCATAAGCACATATACTACACCATTGTTTCCCAACCGAGGGTTCGCAAAAATAATAATGTAATGGCGGAATTTTAACATGTTTGCTGTTTGAGATGAAGTCTTAAGATCAAGAGTTTTTAATTCATCATTTATTCATTTGTTTCTTACTCTACTCAGCCTTTGACGAAAGGTTTTAAGTAATATAAGATCACCAAAAAAGAACAAGTTGTAATAGCCCGTATTGTTCGTGCCAGATTTTCTCGTAGACATTTGTTTCAGACATCTCTTGTGTCAGAAAAATATTTTTTAAATTTTAATACCCCTTTGGACAACGTCTCCTTGTGAAAAAGGATAAATAGAGAAACAAATTGAAACTAAACTCAATTTTAGAGTAAAACTGACAGATGTTTGAGCTTTTTTGTTCCACAATTATCCCATTAAGAGTTTTTTCAAAGTTAAATGAACCTCAGCAAAGAATAATCACTGGGTTTGTTCTTTGCTGAATTTCTAGTGAATTCCATTTCCTTTTATTATTTTAGTTCGTAGAAATATTTGTGCTTTTATATTTTGCAATTATGTTTTCATTCTTGTTATATTTTTATAACTATTGCAATATTATAAAAAAAAAATCTTTCAAATTTTATTGTGTGCTATTCTTTTTCTTTCCTCCTGACTTATTGCTTACTTCACAAAGGGTTCGCTATAAACCACATAACACTGTAATGTCATTAACTAAACTTGAGATTAGCCAAGCTTTTGACCAAACAACAAAAAGAGTGAGTTGAAGACTAAGTTACAATGAGAAGGAAGGGAGCTTAAGTATACTACTTGTGGTCATCTCTTTTTTTTTTCTCGTTTGTTTGAAATCACTGAAACACTAAAGGGATGCATCAAAAGAGCATCTGATTCCCTGAAAAAGTTTCGCTTTATGAATTAAAAAAACTGTTTCAATCGAACAAGTAACTGAAAAGCAGCAAATATGCATTCTAAAGACAATGAATCTAAAGGACAGAAAAATAGATAAGATTACAAATTAAAAAAAACTTTCACACATTTAAAATTTTATTGAATAAATTAAATAAATAAAAATAAACTAGCACTAACCAGCTCGAACACCTTCATGAAAATCCGACGCTTGCATAAACTTTTGGCTCATTCTATATTCCATTTTCAAGCAATCTTGAAGCGTCATATTGGCACCACGTTTTATTTGTTGGAATGCAACTTTCAACGAAGTTGGAGACTAAAATTTCAAAAAGACAAAAAAATATTAAATTATTCTAGCACAAATTTTGATATCATTAAAAAAAATACAAATAAATTAATTATAATAAGAATTGCAGTATGATTTTCAAATATCTTATCTTACACATATACAATTGGATAATAATTTATGAATTTCAGAAACATAATTTGAGCTTCTACAAAAAATGTATCACAGTGGGAGGGAAATAGCAACCAACATAAGTTTTTTACGGGCTTCAAAACGTACTGATGGGGTCCTTCACAGAAAAAGCACAGATTTGTGTCATCTGATATTTACATCAAACAATAATGTTTTAAAAATTAATATGAATGAATTCTAACCATTATAATAAAACTGAAAAAAAAAACAAAAAAAAAACTGCATTCTTAAAACATGTCCACAGATGGTGTAGTCAAGAGTCACATCTGTGGACTCTCATTCCTCACTCCTTTCTGGCAATAAATATTTTTAAAAAATGTTAAACAACATCAATAAATAGAATTTTTGGTTTAAAATATTGGACTCAAAACAAAAAAACTTTATGATAAACTTAAATGAACTTGTTACTTACACAGTAACTTACTGCACTTTACTTTTACCACATTTGCTTTTAAGTTTTGGAATTTTTTTGTTTTGTGATCAAAAATCATGTCTGTGACACTAACAGAAATTATAAAGAAAATAAATAAAAAATTTCAAAAGTAATCTCACTCGAAAAATATTTGGACCTGGGACTTTCTCGCGATTTGTTCTCACGTCTGTTAAATTGAAAAATAAGATTTTTAACTCTTTCAGGTCTGAGTTATTTCGACCATATCTCCCTCCAAACTGGGTTTTTTTTTTGGCAATTCGCATGATTTTTTAAAAAATACTTAGAAGATGTGTATTTTAGTAATTTTTACTGTATTACATACTTTAAGATGCTTTCTTTTGTAATAGGAACTATTTGAATGACATGAAAATCAATCTTTAGTAAGAAATTTTCGATAAAAGCATGTTTGAAACTAAAAAAAAAAAGTTCTGCATAGGAAAACATCATTTTTAACCATAAAAGCTTACCCAAACTAAATTAAAAACTTATCTAAATCTTGAACAAATACTGAAAATAGGTTTAATTTGTAAATAAACATTATTTAATAAAATTTGCTTTTGTATGGCACATTTCAAAGCACAAAATCGAATTCAAACCCCTGTTCTATTACGTTTCATGTAGTTATTTCTGACTGGTTCTGCCATTTATATATATATTTTTTTGAAAGTAAAGGGTTTGTAGAGAATATCTAAAAAGGCTAGAAATGTATAGAACTCTTACTTTTATAGCTAAGAGTATTTGACCCCAAGAGAATCTCAGGCTAAGTTAACTTCACCAAAAATGGCAACCCGAGTGACACTCTGGCATAGGCCTTAAAGGGTTAAAAAAATCTCTTTCAATATTTAAACATTTCACTTAGAGTGAGACAGAGGGTGAGAATTTCACACCCACATATTTTCCTCCAATGGGAACCCTGCATACACATATGCACAAATACATTAAATTCATAAAACTAAGCAGGTGGGAAGGGGCAGTTACTCTCACCTGATTCCCCAAATGATGGGCTTGTTTTGGGAATGAGAGTCAGGGACCAGCTGGCATTCAAACAAATGCCTTTCTGCTGAGCCACAGCTCAGACTTTTATTCTTAACTAGCTGTGTCATTCGGTTTTGCACGGCCTACCTCAAAAATAAAAGTTATTTCAAGTGCAACAAAACGGCTTGAAAAAAAAAAAAAAAAAAAAAAAATTACCAACAGATTGCGGAAAAATAACCAAAATGGAAGATCTCACTTCTCAATGATTTTATTCATGGTTATTAAAACTGAGCTTGTGACAAGCGATAAATTTCCGATTGATTATTGATGTTTCTTTGCTTAACAAGTAATAAAATTTTTTAGAAAATGTCAACTTTTACTTAGATCAAGTTCGTTTCCGTGTGATGAAACAATATTTATATAGCTTTAAAAGCTAGAGATAATGCTAATCTGAAAGCTTACCTACATTTTAGCTTAAAATTAGTTAAAAACAGTTACAATTTACATTCTAATTACTTTGGAACAAGTTTGATCTGATAGAGAAAAATCAGGGGTTTCTACAGGCATTTTATTCTAATTTTTGCAAGCATTTTTTCGCTTTCATAGTAAAAAAGTGTCATTTCTGGGTCCTAAATTAAAATTTGAATGGTTCTGTACATTTTTGGCGTCCCCCCCCCCCAAGTTCCTTTTCAGGTGCCCAAGTACCTACCTTCCAAATTTGGTCGAGATCTGACATAAACTGTGGATTTGCATAGGGGAACATTATACATACATATATATTCTCTGTTTTATTTATATAGATTTCACAACATTGGAGTTTGAAAGAAATCTCACAAACAAACGGGATTGCATGAACAAGTCTGCAACACAAAATTATCGAGCAAAATTTTATGCAATAAAAACATGCAAATAACAAAAGTTAAGATATAATATGAACTATCGCTATAAAGAAAAATCACCAACCAATTTGCTTAGAACTTCGTGCTGTTTCCGAGACCATTCGGAACCTTCTTTCTGAAGAGCATTCATAATAGTTTCAACACTGTCAGCTTCAAATACAGTATTCATTTTCCCCATGACAGGTTTTAAAGCAAATTCTTTCTTGTAATCTATCTCACACTAAAAACAATAACATTGATTTCTTGAGTACTTCAATAAAATGAACATCTTTTTACAAACACACATAGCATATTTTAAGTAAAAGTACACACTTGGTTTGGTTTTAATAAAAATATGAAGGTCTAAGTGAGTTTGTTTGAAAATTTTTTGCAAATAATGTTTATTCAATTTTAAAATTATGATAATGACGACCATTTTGAACAATTTATCAACAAAATGACTGTAGTACAGTATCAATTTACCAACTATTCAAAACAATTAAGGACTGTTACCATTCTAATAACCAATCTTTGAGATAACCGATCGTTCACAGAAAAAAAAGCTATAAGAAAAATAATTTGTTCCAGACCAATTAAAGTTTTTGCAATGATACTCAACAATTTTTGTCACAGGTGATTGAAAAATTTTATGCATGAAAATTAAAAAAAATAATAAAATAAAAAATCCTTTTTTACATATTAGACAAAACTTTAAGGGCCTGGGGAGTGGACAAAATATATTTTGATTTTAAAAGATTATTTACTTTCTTTAAACATTTGATATCAATACACAACTTTCCCCGACACTTAACAATTTTCATTAAAAGAAGGGGGAAAAAGGAGAAGAATGTTATCATCTAATTCCCCAAAAAGCAGGAGCAGGAGAAATTTGTACGGCTGCAGGATACTAGAGATTAAACAATAAACAAAGAACATTGTGCCTAAAGCAGGAGGGTTGGTATGTCTGTTTTTGAACTACGTAAAAGAGAAATAAATTTATTCCTTAAATGATATAGGAAATAAATAAATTACAGAATTGAAGTAGTGAGCTAAATGTACATACTTGCTCCTGAAATTTCGATAATATTCTATCAATGTCAGCCAGAGATGGGTTCTCTAATCTCATTAAATCAAGCTCTAAATTTTTCAGCTGAAACAGAATAAATAATTTTTACAGAAGTTAGAAATTCATATTTACATAAACATATTTTTAGATTTCCATTGAAATCTCTACGCTCTAATATTAGCGATGTCTCTAAATGATACAGAATACAATAAACATAATAGTACAGCAGGGGTGAGGGTGAGTTCATGAAAAAATAACCAAAATCTCTGAAGAAAAAGCAGGACGGGGGAGTCATTTAATTTTTTTTTTAAACTTAGGTCCGTAATAGTTAAAAATACATAATTTTATGCATATGTACATTAGTTGCTTTTGACAAACATACATTTCTTAAATCAACAAATAAGCCTTAGTTCCTTCATCAAAATATTGTGTTTAATTAAACTTTTATGAGTTATAAAGTTACTTCTGAGCTCCTATTATATTAATTATCCCCCCCCCCTAAAAAATTAAGCAACAGCCTCACAACAGATGTTCTGTTTGTCATGTAATACATAAAGTTCCTAATCAATATATTATGAAGATACAATACAAAGATTTCATACAATTATTAATACATAAGTGAAATACTAAAGAATAACTAACAAGTAAAATGCATAAGCGAAATGTTACGTAAGTATTTAAAAAACTTAACATAATTGAAACAAAAATAAAATTCAGTCAGTGATTCAGCATTTAACTTCATGACATTTGACCAGGGGTAGCCCCCCACCATAAGGGCAAGGGCACACCCCCCTCAATATCGCAGAGGCCCTCCCAAATGAAACCCCCCTCAACCCCCCCCCCAGGTGGGCACCCCTGCATTTGACATTCTTAAAAAGCATGGTATCTTGTTTGTTTCAAAATTTTTAATTTAAAGAGTTTAACAATAAAGAAATATTTGTTTGTCTTTTAATAAGATAAAATAAACATCAAATGTGAGGAAAATGTAATCCCCATAGCAGATGCAGAGGTCCCAATTTTCAAAGTGAAGGTGTTAAAAGTATAAAAACGGCAACGTCGTATAAATTAATTTATTAAAGTAAAAAATTATTTTATAATACATACAATATTAAAGCTCTACAATTAAAATGTCATTCATTATTGACATAATGGAAGTAAAAATAAAATTAAACCAGAGATTCAAATTTTAATGTAACATTTTGGCTCTCGAAAAAAAAAAAAAAAAAAAAAAACCCGAATTATGCCGAAAAGGTTTAATTTACGATTTTAATGAAGAGGAATTTGATTCATTTGTCCCCTAACAAAGAGTAGTAAGCATCAAAAATGAGAAAAATTCAATTCTGAACTCAGAGACTAACAGATCACATTATTAAAAAATGGGCATCAAAAGTATAGCCAAATGGAAAAAAAAAATTATTACAATAAATTAATTTGTGCTTGCCATTTTAACAGGTCTACAGGATGAATAGATTAATTATCGACATCATCGCCAAAAATTAAGAAAAGGAAAAAAAAAAATCAGAAATCAGGAGATAAAAACACGACAAAAAACATAAGAATTCTAGTGTTTAACAAAAGCGCAAACACCACTGCATCACCCTGGGAAAAAAGAACAGATTAATTTGCAATTTCATATTGGAATATCTTAAATTTTAGAAAATTAGGTTTTTCTGAAAATATTCAAGTTCTAGTATTTTGGAAGAAGAAAATTCCCGAAATTCCATAAAATATGGATTACATTCAGTAGTAAAGATTTTAAAATATTGAAGAAGCAAAAAAAAAAAAAAAAAAAAACCCTTTCCTATGAGAAAACTTACGTTAGTTGTATCAACAAAATGAGTGGCAATTCCAGCTTTAAAAACATCACGACCTTGTAAGCGATATCCAGTGAGAGCAAGAAAGATACCCATTTTTCCAGGAAGTCTTGGAAGGAAGTAACTACCACCCACGTCAGGAAAAAAGCCTTTTGCATGCATAAAGAAAAGATCATTTTTTCAACAGCATAAAACACAAAAACAAATAGGAAAATAAAAAAATAATAAACACAACCTTTGTCTCCAAGTTTGACATTTTAACTCAGATCTTTTATGATTAAAATCCCGGTTTCTAAGCATATTTTTAGCAAACAATTCATTTGGAAGCCCACCCCCCCCACAATTGTTTATTTTATACAAAAACTATACATTGATTATGGCTGATGAGAAATCATCTGATAAAGATGACACTACATTTAGCAACACAGCTCATCATCTTTTATACATATAATAAAATAAGATGTTTGTTGGTAGTGTGTGTGTGGCGCGCTTCCCGGGAAAACGGTAAGGCCTAGAAAGATGAAATTGGGTATACAGGTGCAATTTTTGCCAAAGATGTGCAAATCGGGCTTTGATTTTTGATATTTTAATTAGAAAAAAGTTATTTAATGTTATATGTGTTTTTTTCCACTTTTTACCTCACAGACAAACATTTTTTGTACTACAGCGTAGGAAATTTAATTTTAAATATGATGAACAAAAGAAAAATCGTAGATAGAGCAAGTTTTGGATTTTTTATGAATTTTTGAAAAAACCTTTATCTTGCATTTTTTCCTGGGTTTAGTTTTTTTTTGAAACTCATCCTGCAAAATGTACAAAAGCCTCTTTTCTAAAATTTAAAAATGTGATAGTGAGAACAATTGACTCTTTTTAGAAAAAGTTAAAAAAAAAAAAACAATAGTTTTTTCTTTTTTACAATTTTTTAAATGCAGAACTCCCCGCCCATTTTTGCATGCCCGCAGAGGGGTTGAAAAAAATTCTTTCTTTCTGCTGTGACGTCACAACCTGGATTTCGATTCGGTATAGAAGAATCGAATCTCCATCGCTACACTTTTTATTATTTCTTTTTACAATTGCTTACTGCTATATTTTTAACGGTAGCGCTTGCATTTCCTTATACTTTTTTTCACTTAGGGGTTTCATTTCTTTCTTTTTTTCGATCCCTTCTCCTCTCCTGCCGGAAATTGTGCTTAATTATTTTACGTTACATATTTGCGCCCATTTAATTCAATAAAAACAGTGAGATTTTTTTTTTCAGAAACGCTACTTTTTGCACACTACAGGGAACAAAAGATAGAACTTTTTTTTAATTTTGTGGTTTTTAATTAAATAAATAAAATGCAAGGTGCATTTGAGTGATCTTTTTTTTTTTGTTGAGAATAGGCGGTTAGGTAAAATAAATATCGTATAGGTAGATAGAAGCCGCCGAAGGCGGCAATCTTAGCGTGAAACGGTGTATGGTACAAAACACAACTGGAGATAGATACAGAATATATATATGTATATATTTGAATTAAGTTTGATATAGATAGATATAGATTGATAAAAAACGTCGCACAATTTATTTAAACAGCCGCCTAAGGCGGCAATCTTGGGGTAAGAAGGTGAATGGCAAGTAAGCCAAACACCCACCATAGGCAGTTGTTTGCATAAAAAGGCGAATGGCAGAAAAAGGCGAACTAGCTGTTTGCCGCAGACAGGTAGTAAGAAATAAAACAAAAGCATTTAAATGTTTCAGAAATGTTAAACTTAACCATAAAAGATAATCCTAACTGCAGTTTTGCATCAAATAGAGTGCAGGTGCCTCCATCTTGTGAGAAAACTGGGAGTACAGGCAATTGGCATCCACCGATAGTGGTACTACATGAAAGAGTGGATGTAATGCCAGGGAATAGCACTAGGTCTGCAAAAGGCAATGCCTCTACCACAGCTCCATTAGAAAAAAATTAATTAAAGATAATTTGGGATTTTTATTTAAGTGTGGGAGCAAAATTATCTCAAAGATTTAGTTACAATAGCAGTTGTTACTAAATTCGCACATACTCATATAAAATGTAAAAATTAATAAAATATAATTAAAGAATAAATTTATACCAATAGCTGCTTCTGGCATAGCACACACGGTTCTTTCAGTGCATACTCTATATGCACCATGTACTGAAATTCCAATGCCCTGTGAAAATCGTTAAGAAAAAAATCTTAAATTAATTCAAACAACATATTCAGTATAATACAAATTTGTAATATAAACAAAAGATGTAAAATTGAATGATTGGAGAGTCCTGTTGAATACTAACAGCAAAAGAGATAAGACTTCATTAATAATATTGTCGCCTCAGAACCAGGGCTGTGGAGTTGAAGTCGGACTGATTTTGGGGTCAAGGAGTCGGAGTCATTTGAAAACATACCGAGTCCGACTCCGGGTTTTTTTAACTTTCACTGACTCTCCTTGCAATTTTTAAAAACTGACTACCAATTTATTTGATTACGTGTACAAAGGCCTACTTATAAGAAAATAACTCATTGTGGTAACCAGGTGGTTTGATTGTTTATCGAACTTTTTGTAACAGCTACCTACGCCACAGTCTCCTAGTTTGATTATTTTCTAACTTTCTTTAACTGATATCAACTGTCAGCAAACAGTTTTTTCGCCTAACATTTTCTAAGTAATCACTTTCATATAAAAATAATTATATATCTTTTACCTCAATCTCAGCTATAAAATAGTAAAAGGAATGTATCACTTGAGCAAGTCGGGAAACTTCTGACGGTGCTTGGTAAATTCAAATAAGTGTTGGCACGAAAGAAAACGCGGATCCAAAATATTCAATAAAACATAAATGTTTTGTAAATCTAAAGACTTTATCTAAGAAAGCTTGGTTATCACTAAAAATAAAATCAGTATATGATTTATTGGTTATAACACTCAATAATTGCAGTTAATCCTAAAATCTTCATATTAAGGTTAATTTAAAGCTGCCAATTAAATTAAAATTAAGCCAATAAATGTAGGTATAGTAAAAGCTATTCATACAAAGCTGTATACCGCCACATCTTGTGTAAAATTTGCTCCAGACGTACATGTACCCGACCTTTTCCTGCAATACAGTGCAATGTTTTCGTTGAAATTTTTAAGATGAAATCTAAGATTTATAATTGGGGAAATGTTTCAGAATTAATATATTTCAGTTTTTATAGAAACTGAAATTAAATTGAGCTGTCACCCACCAGATGGGAGTCACCTGGGAGGGGGTAGGGGAACACCTTCTCGAAAGAAAAGTTTTTAACAAAGCAAAAAAAGTTTTTTTCTCTCTCAAGTTACAGTTTGAAAAATTAAAAGCACAGGATTTCATTAACATTGATTTGTTAAACATTAAAGGGAAGCAAATTAATCCTTTTCAATTTTTCAAAAATGGGATTTCTAAGTGATCTCACTTTAGAAATTGCAACTATTGGATATTTTGATTTTCAAATTCGACTTCTAACAATGTATGCATATATAAATAAGGGTATTTATATAATCCCCTCCTCCTCCCATTAAAAAAAAAACTAAATTAAAATGTGCATTGCACAATTATGACAAAGTATCCTCATCCCCCCAAAAAGGAAAATGAATTTAATTAAAATATGCATTACAGTTTGAAAAAAAAAAACAAAAAAAAAACATGCATGTGATTTGGGGGGAAAAATGAATAAATTAAAGTCACCCTCTCATTTAAAAAAAAAAAAAAAAAAAAAAAAACGCAATTAATATATGCAATACATAATATTACAAACAAAGTATGCCCCCCCCCTCCAAAAGGAAAATTAATTTAATCCAAATATATTTTAGTTAGAACAAATAAAAAATTCTCCCCCCCCCCTAGAAAAAAAAAGGATTTCATTAAAACATTCTATGGCAAGAAAAGAAAGCAAAAAAGAAATCCCACCCTGCCCTCTCCCTCATGTGAAAAAAAAGGAATTTAAATCAAATACTGGAGCAAAAAGTTCCCTTTCCATACAAAGAAAGAAAATTTAATTATAATATGCACTTAGAAAAAAATCTATAGCTCCCCCAGAAAGAAAAGATTTTCATTCATATAAGCACCCCTATCTGAATAACAATTGGTCAACAGAAAATACCACACAGATTATCAAGTACTCCATCTGTTGCTGCAACCTACGACACCATAAAAAAGCCATTTTTTATGGGCTTAAATTATTTTTCAAACAGAGGTGAAAAAAATCTCGAAAATAAGTCTGCACAAGTCTTTCAAACAAACAAATACAAACACGTGCGTTGGAAACCACTGTTCTTTGATCAACACAAGGTTGCTTAAAAATTGCTCCACGTGGGGAGAAGTTCTCATTAGAACCGGTTTTTATCCATGCCATATCTCCTGATTTCCGATGTTACAGACTACCACGGTCATCAATGATCGCTCGATTTGGAACTCGCCAAAGTTTTTTTGTTGTAAAATAATGTCCCTATAATTTTATTTTTCTCAGAAAATTAGGTCTTTTCCTTAATTTGTAGTTGAGTTACTTTTTACCGCGAAACAGCTACCCTTAGGTATTGTTCTGCAGAATGGTTTTATTGCTGACATTTTTTTTTTCTTTTCACTTTTTTCCCCCCTTAATGCAAAATCTTTCTGCACAAACTCACTCTCATTCTGCGGCAATGTAGTCGTGTCGGAAGCTTTCTGCCACGGGGCTTTCAAGTTGTTCACTCATTCTTCAGGTTATATTCATTCATGTTTCATAATGGAAATATGACTATAACAAAATACTCATTGGGTTCCTTCCACTTTGTCACAAGGCATGACTATTTGTGTCACATAACAACTTAAAAGGCATGGAAATTATCGGATTCAGATTTTGCAAAGATTTTTATTCTTATAAGCCTTAAAATGCACTCCACACAATAAGACAAGAAGAATTAAAAGTTATGAAAAAAAAATTAATTTACTTACCCCTCCCATTGTTATTCCATCAATAAGTGCAACATATGGAATTTGTAATGTGCCTAATGATAGGGAAAAAGAATAAATAAGTATTATATTTACAAAGAAGTGAAAGTTAGATCAAACATTTATAATGGGGTTGTTTCCTACAGTCAAAAGTAGTTAAAAAAAAAAAAAACATGGATCCAGGAAATACTTTCATTTTCCCAACAGTTATTTTTTAATTAATTTTTTAAATGTCCGATTTTTCAAACAAGGCGTGGTCTTGATAACGTTACAAATGATGCACTTTGCCGCATTTTTCTACTACGTTTCCACATTATGATAATCAAGAAGTGAATTAAAATTGTGCTCAATGCTCGCTATCAACCATATCGTTGCCAATACACGTGAGTAAAGATGCAAATTAAATATTTTGTTCTGTGAATGGCAACACTGAATGGCATTTCATCATTTGTGATGTCATCGGCAGAAGTATAAACAATAATAGCATACCGATTTAAGTAATTTTTTAAAAATATTAAACTTAAACAAATTATTTAAAAAATGGTCAGATCCTATGATTTTAAGCATGCTCTTTCAGAAAAAAAATACTTTTAAATTTTTGGAAAAGACCCCATTCTTTCATGAGGAATGTCTTGCTGAATTTATTTTCAGATGCCAGCATTTCCCTAAACTCAGGTGATATTTAATTTTGAAACAAATTTCCCACCAAGTTCATTTTGGCTTTAACTTACTTCATGTCCACATATCAATCTTTTTTGTTGCATTTTTACTTTCTTCTATATCTAATATATAGAAGAAAGTATTGGATTCGTGCAAATTTTCGAATTTCGACGGATTCGAACGTTTTGAGGTGTGCCGAGTCCATTTCGACTATTTTTGGAAAATGTCTGTCTGTCTGTGTGTGTGTATGTATGTGTGTATGTGTGTGTGTGACCAGTTTTTTGTGGCCGCTCTACAGCAAAAACTACCGCATGAAATCGAACGAAATTTGGTACACATATGTGCCCCTATGTGAACTTGTGCCCATTGGTTTTTGGCGCGAATTCCTCCAAGGGGGGTGGAGCAATGGGACGTTTTTTTGAGTTACGCGTGCTTGCTATTCCTCAGGAAGTAATTGGCGGAATCAAACAAAATTTGGTCCATATGTTGCCATTAACAGGAACAGGTGCTGATTCAATTTTGGTGTCAATAACTCAAACGGGGGGTTGAGCTATAGAACGTTTTTTGTCGTCAATTGTGACTGCTGTATCTCAAGAAATAATGAACAGAATGAAAGAAAAATTTATCTTCAAGTAGTCCTTAGTGGGTATAAGAGCTGATTTTATTTTGGTGTCAACAGCTAAAAAGGGGGTAGCGCAATTGCCCGTTCTTTTTTTCCATTGTGAGTGACCTATCTCAAGAAGTAATGCTACGTTCTGGTTGAAATTTGGAATATATGTGAATCCATATGTAAACAGGCTTTGGTTCAATTTTGACGCCAATCGCTCCAAGAGGTGTTTTTTTTTTTTTTTTTTTTGCGAATAAAAATAGCTTTATTAATGCAACAATAACAATAAGAAAGATAAATCGTAATAGATTGTCATCTGCGTATTTCTCGTGATTTTAATTGTATGGAAATGATCGGAAATATTATCTCAATGATTTAAAATTTTTAATTGTTGCCATCTTATGTTTGTTAACAAATAAAATATTTGTAATTAATTCAAGCAAGGCTTTTAAAATAACTTTCAATTTTCGCTCTTTGTTTTGCTTTTGCAATAATTCATACATTGGAATGGTCGTCAAGTTTTTGCATGTGTAATTTTGTTTTTTTTTTGGGGATATTGCTTCCTCATCAAGCATGGTGAGGGATCAGAAAAAAAAATATATAGAAGAAAGTTTCGTGATGGCCACAACATACTAGTTCTATGTATTACCTATATCTCAAATGTCATCAAAAGATGGTGTAGGCAAACTGTTGTCAACTGTTTTGATTTGAAATGGAATGACTCCAGTTTAATGTGGGGGAATTCCCTGCACAAATGAGTCTGCCTGTGGTTGCTTCATTCATGGTAAATAACATTTCTAAAGGTATTAGAGATAATGAACACTTTTAAACAAAAGCCTGCTTGAGCAATCTTAAGAAAAAGTTCATACAATTAAAAAGTGAGGCGAGGATGATTCAACTTATGATAATAAGATACATAGAATAACAGAAGGAACTGAAAGCTGAAACTGATCAAAGAAAGTTCAAAAATTCCTCCTCACCCTGTGGAATTTTATTTTTTGGCACCACATCAAGACCATTTTGACTCCGGGTCATCAGTAGAGTTGGTTTTAAGAAAATGCAAAACAAGAACTTAATAAGCTTAATATCAAGATGCATATACAAACTTTGTATATTCTCCTATATTTTTTTGACTGAGAGAGAAAGCAATACTAAAGTGGTTCCTTATTAAAACAGATTTTCTTCCATTCTCCAGTTTTTCAGTTGGTTATCTTTTGTTCTCTTGTTAATAATATTTTTATTGAAGAAAAAACTACTACTAATATATACCTTTTTTTCTTTAATTTAAAAATTATATTTTTTGTAAGTGATCACAATGTTTTAAAACTCCATATTAGAGAAAAAAAGCCAAAATATTCAAAAATTCTGTAGTTTTTTTTAAATTTTATTATAAGAAGAATTTACTTTGACAGAAAGTAAATAAAAAATGAATTCAAAATAAATGATTGAAAGCAAAATTTAACAAACCTATTAAATTATTCAATTGAAATTCTTCACGAAAGAAATCTTCCCCCAAACTTCGGATTTCCTTCTCTATGTGCTTGAACAAGTGCTGCCAACAGGAGACAGAACATGTTAACCTACGATACAGAGGAAAACACACAAGCTGAAATAGACACTGCGCTGCATTAGGCTTATACAAATAATACCATTTGGCAAAATTATAATATTCTAATAATTTTATACCAGTTAAAGCATTATTGTTAAAATGAGACACATTTTCTGCAAACAGTAAGTAATATGATTCAATTTTCAAAAAACTACTATCAGGTTTTATAAAATTAGCCTTTTTTACAGCAAGCATAGTAATTTAAAAGCTAAATTAGTGTAGTACAAAAGGTCAATTTACTTTTTAGGAGCGTTCTTTGTCCCCCCCCCCCCCCCCCCCCAAGAGTTAAAAATATTAACCTTTTTTTAAAGCTAGAAATCTTCACGGAAATAATTTAGTTTGACTCTTCGACAAATTATAAGAAAGTAATGTGCTACTTAAAACAAAATCTGTTAATATATGTGCTCTACATTTTTTTTTTATTTCATAAAACATTAAACAAAAATATAATTTACATAAAAGACCATAAAATCCTGGCTTTTTACTACACATTTTTTTATAAATTTCAGTGAAAATTACAATTTATATTGACCTTAAGAAATAATTTAAAAAACAATAAAACAAAAAAGACACTATTATACAAAGATAATTAAAAAAAATAATAATAAACTTTCTGTTACAATAGAGAAGTGTAGCTGAGCAAAGATTCAGGGAACTTTCTCACTTTTTAAAAATATTTTACACTAGTGTCTTCTGACTCATATTTTTAACAGAAGCACCCTTCACCTCCACACACTTTTTGATTTCATTAACTTACGCTTTTATCGGAAAATGCCCCTGAACTTTTTATTTTGCCATGGACTATATAACTGGTTCTATGTAACCCTTCTCCCCAAATTGATTTTTTAGATTAAATTTCTCGAATATATTACTTTTCAAAAATAAATTATTATATAAAGAGAAAAGAAAACATTAAGAAGGGGGAGGACATTAATCAAGTATTTTTTAAAAACTTTAAGTCTCAAAATATGTAGTTTGCTTATAACAGTCCAGAAGATACGGTAAAACAAACAAGTTCGAAGTTAACCCCATATGAAAATTTTTGAATTCCTTTCCCAGATAATTTCCGTCTAGATCGAGTAAATATGAATTACCTATTAGAATTTCACTGCATTAAAAAAAATATGGGCTAAATTTCAATTTCCTTTTTTCATTGAAAATTTGTCAAAATGAACACTGACAAAGAAACGGGGGGGGGGGGGGGGGGGGGACGACGACTTTAAATGTCCCTTATAAATTATTTGACCTTTACAGAAATTTTGCAATCTATATTACACCAAGAAAATGGCAATACCTCTCACATCACCTCCAGCACAAAATGCACGATCACCGGAACCTTTAACTATCACCATTTTTATTGCAGGATCTGAATCCCATGCCTAAGAAAGAGAGTGGGACAATGATCATTTAAATTTGTCTAGGGGGCTAAAGTAGATAGTAGATATTACAAAGTTAATTTAACGTAAAGTTTGAAAACTAGTTAATGAATCAGAACATTTTTCTATGTAAAGTAGATATTCAGGAAAGCCACTTAATCTAAGAATATTAATAATTCTGATAGTTTCATCTAAGGTTGGAAAAAAAACTCCAAATAACCTGTTTCTCTTTTTGGTTGAAATAAGGTTTTCTTTTTTTAAAACCAGTTTTTTTTAGGGTTTAAACACTTCTTGTAAGAAGAAATCCATAAATACATACAAATGAACCTTGACGTAAGTAAATAATCAAAGAAATAATTTACCCTGAGAGTTGATGATTAATTATAAATAATATGGAATAACAGCTTGTAATTTAATTTTCTCATAACTATGGCTTTCTAATAAGATAAATAAATACCTTTGTGCTGAATAGTAAAGTCAGAACAGACAACGTAAGTAGAAGCAACAAATTTGTAAATACTTACGTTGTCTGTTCTGACTTTACTATGGCTTTCTAGTTTAAATAAATGAATGAAATAAAGTTAAAACCATGCATTCATAAGCATAGAAAGTATTCTACAGTATCTACAAATGAGTCCAGGATGGCAACAGAAACAATCAAAAAAAGTTCTCTGACTTTTTCCTGATTAGGGGTGCACTCAAAAGGACAAAAAAACTTTTCTGGGTTAGAAAGTACAGTTTAAGTATTTCTGAAATTTTCAAAATTTATAAAATGACACCAGAAACAAAGAAAAGTGTGGCTCAAGTCATGAAGAGAATTTCTTATCATTATCTAGCTTTCAATCATAACTTTGAGTGTAGAAACAAGCTATTTGTAGAAACATATTTTTTGAAAGTGTGGTTTGAAATGACTAAAACTGCACTTTTCTTCGTTTGTCGTGTCATTTTCTTGGAATTTTTGAAAACTACAGGAATACTTAAATGGGGTTGTTTCCTTCAGTCAAAAGTACTACTTTTAGTCACAAAAATTGATACATTAAGCAAAAAAAAAAAAAAAAACATGGACCCAGAAAATACTTTCATATTTCCAACAGTTATTTTTTAAAATGTCCAATTTTTCAAACAAGGCGTGGTCTTTATGACGTCACAAATGATATCCTCTGACCCATCTTTCACCGCATTTCCACGTTATGATAATCAAGAAGCGAATTAAAATTGCTCACTATGCTTGCTATCAACCATATCATTGCCAATACACGTGAGTAAAAATTCGAATTAAATATTTTGCACTGTGAATGGCATTTCATCATTTGTGATGTCATCGGCAGATGCATAAACAATGAAAGCGCACGAATTAAAGTAATTGTTTAAAAATATTAAACTTAAACAAATTATTTAAAAAATGGTCAGATCCTATGTTTTTAAGCATACTCTTTCAGAAAAAATACTTTTAAAATTTTAGAAACGACCCCATTGTCTTTCTGACCCAGAAAAGTTAATTTTGTCCTTTTGAGTGCATTATGAAAAGTGCTAAGTATTTTTCAAAAAATTCTGTTATTTTATTCTTTTTAGTGTAAATGTATTTCAGAAATAGAACAATGGGAACTGATGTGATATACCCCACCCTTGGCGACTTTTTCCTGTTGGCGCCAAGAAAACGATGTATGACGACATATGTCATACATCGTTCTTAGCGATGCTTTTTTAGCGCCAACAGGAAAAAATCAGATAAAAAAACATGATCAAAGCACTTCAGAACACAATATATATAAAAACAACATAAAAGCACAACAAAAAACATCACGAATATATGCTTCAAAAATGTACAGGGCCGGGGTTTTTTGTAAACATATTAAAATACAATGAAATAAATTATTGTATTAATTACAAGTCGAAATTAATGCATTAATTTTTTTTTCATCATTTCTCCGGGATAAGAGCCCTTGGTCTCATAGTACTTTCGTAATGAGACCTTGGCTCGCCGGCCCTGCCTCGGTCTCATTACGAAAGTACTATGAGACCTCTGGCTCGCCAGTTATCCCTCCGACTGTTAATATACATTACAGTCGGAGTATGGTCACAGTTATGTATATTTATGTATATTATGCATATTCATGTGTATGTACACCCAAGGGTGGCTCCTTCCGTTCAGTGTAGAATAATGACACAGTTTTAAGTGTGAAATATGCACCATTATTGTGCAGATTTATTAATAAAATTCAGCATTTTTAAGAGTACAGCCGAAAGAACTTTCAATTGTTAACATAAAATTCAGTACCTAAAGGAGGCACGTTAATGTCTAAATAATTCGTGGCATCAATAAGAATTAACTTTTAGAACAAAATAACCGTACTATTTCTGTAAAATTAATTTACATACAGTAAAAATAAAGTTAAAAACTACAAGAACCCCTCAAGGATTTGTAAAAACAAAGAATTTTGGAAGTGAGAGGTTTTTTTTTGAATTCTAAAATAAAGAACTTACCTTTTTATATGGTATAAATATTCACACTCAGTCTAAAACAATACATCATATGACAATGGCACGTTACAGATACACACCACGTTGGAGTTAACTTTTAATTAACCTTCAAGTTTGAAGAAACTGGCATTTTCTAATGTTTTCACTTCAAAACACAACTACTGAATTTAAACTAACACAAAATAAGCATTCCTGTAAGGTATATTGCACGAAACAACACCACGTATCTCTCCTGCGTGAAACCCAAACAACCCAAGTAAACAAGTTTGAACAGATCTGTAAGAGGTTGCTAAACACAGGTTAGTTTGGCCAGGGATGCCATGCATAAAAAATTATCGCCTCATTGGCGAGAAAAATATTTTAATTTTGTGCAAAAAAATCGAATGTCGCCAAATGGGGGGATATATCACATCTGTACCGATTAATGTTACCATCAACAAACTTTACCTTATTTTTTCGTATAAATGTTTCCTACTAAAAGAAACAAAACTTATATACATGTCTAAAACTTGAAGTAGTTGACCCTAAAAATTAATCCTTGTTCCTCTCTAGGATTTATTTGTTTGCTCATTTAATTAAAATCATTTAAATATTAAAGTTTTCCCAAACTAATTTATGTTTCAAAACATACAAGTTACTTGTGATAAAGATCCTAATATGTCTCTTTAATTAGCCCCATTATCGATTATAGGCATAGCTGAGGCCAAGAGCAATGATAGGGAATACATTTCAAACTTGCTCCAGAGAAGCCATTATTCAAAACTTTCATTATGATTCCCGTTAATATTACTGTTGTAATGCACCAAATATTTCTAACAATAGGTTTTAATCATTTAATGGGGAATTTACATGAAATTTACTGTTTTTCATCTGAACCGAAAAAATAATTTTATTTTAGAATTTTAAGTTTTCAGCCTTTATTTGAACGTTTAAGATTAAGCAAATCATTTAGTGAAATCCCGAAGTCTCTAAGTGGTCTAGTTGCTGAGATATAAGCAAAAGCAGGCCTCAGATTGTTTTTTGACAATCAGGCCAAGTGATAGAACCGAAATGTATTTTGAAGGGGAAGAGAATTGCCAGTGAATGATAATTGTGATGCATGAGAAATCGTCAGAACACTGTGGGTGCAGTATTGCAAAGATATTTTGGCTCTGTAGTTTTAGTGAAATAAATGTCTTTTTTTGAAGAAAAGGAAATACAGGGTGGCGACAAGAACTGGAAAAAAAAGTTCCCTGACTTTTTCCTGATTAAGTTCACAAAAATTTCCCTGATTTATGTTACCAATGATAATGGTTTCCTTTTTTTGCCCTACCTGAAAAGCATTGCATATTAAATAAAATGCAGTGTTTAGAATGGTTTAAGCAGTTAATTAAAAATATATTTTGAAAAGATGCATCTTTTTTTTTTTGGTAAAAATAGTATATTAAATTATCGACCGAGAAATATTGTAGGAAATCTAAAACAAATACTTTATTTCCAGGAACCAGTTAACATAAGAATTCTAAGAAATGTTTAAAATCACTCTTAAAGACATATCTAATTCTGATAAAACTAAAAAATTTAAATGGAAATAATCTTGAACTGAATTTTCAAGCAATGAAATTGTTGCTGCAAGAATAACAAGTGATAGTTAATGTATAGACGTAATGTAGTTTTACTTACGTAAATAATACTGCCGTGTGCAGGTAAACGGCAGTATCTGCAGATATTAGTTTTCCAGATATTTCACGAAATGTGTGGTGGATTCAGTACTAACAATAGTAAAATGTTGGAATTAGACTTTTTTCGCGCCCCTTTTCCAGCGGAACCCAAAAAAGCCAGTATGTACAATAAAGATAATGTATAATAGATGGCAAAAATGCAAAAAAAAAAAAAAAAAAAGTGCAGTTACTGCCCTTTACTTGCACACAGCAGAATAGACATATTTATGTGAAATAAATTGAAATCTTTCAATAACCAGTCATATTGAGTTTTTCTCTTCCCAAGAACTCAGGTTTTAGTGAATGAATACAGCATTTTGTTTATTAAAAAATGATAAAAAATATTTACTTATGTACACAACTCAATTTCAAATGATTTCATTAGTTATCGAAAAAAAATCTTAGATTACTTTAGTAACAAACAATATTTAAATTAAAAAAACAATTATTAATTTCAAAATGTATATATATATATGGTTTTAAAATTAAAAAGTTTTAAAGTCTGAAAAAAAAACATCGTGTAAACTGAAGTGACAGCAAATAACCATGCAAACCGTGGCAAAAAAAAAAAAAAAAGATTTTAAGTCAAAATTCAATTTTAACAATTAAATTAAAAACTCCAAGTGATTTTAAGATGTTTCCAGCATTAATTTAAAAAACAAAGATTTTTTTTCTTGAAATTGTGATAACAGTATGCTAATTACTTCAAGAGTAAAGGCAAGACAGCAAAGTCATTAATGACAGCTTCCTCTTTGCCTGTAGGGTTGTTTATTTTTTGTAGCTTGGAAAGAAAATTCAAGCAAGGTAAAATAAACAACTTTACAGATGCAATCTTAGGAAGCTAATCCTAAGATTGAATACTTTGACCTTGAGGAAAAAAGATGCACTAATATGCGGCACTGTATAATCGCACCTCATTAATTTTACTTTTTTAAAACAAATAATTGGCGGAAAATTCGTAGGGAATTGTATTTTATTTTGCAAGGAAAAAAATTTTTTTTTCTTCATTTAATCAATTTTGAAATTGAATTTTTGCTATTTTTTCAAAATTCCCTGAGTGATAAAGTTCCCTGACTTTTCCCTGATCTGTCACCACCCTGAAATATTATTGATTCTGGCGCCGTGCATTGATTAATGCAATCTTGACAAAGTAATTCATCATTTGAATTATAGTTCGTATTCAACACCCAGTATAATAAAAATTGCTTTAAAAAGTGTCAAACTAAAATAAGAAAGAAAAAGATACAGAACCTTCAGTTGCGGATAAATTTTTCGAATCATGCTCAAATTCAAAGAATTTAGAGCTTTGGGACGATTAAGAGTTATGACGCCTTTATTTCCTGCTGTCTCCAAAATGACATCACTTTCGGTACTCATTGTTCTCTGAAAACATAAAATAAATAATTCAAATTCAAGCACAAAAACATGAAATTTATCTTGACTTAAAACTAGGTAATTCTTTTCGCAGTAGTATTACCCACCTTCGCTGTTTTCACAAGGATTTTGGACACCCGGTGAGAACTGAAACATAAGAATGAAAATTTTGTGTTTTTATTGAATGCAGGCTGGATAAAATTATTGAAATATATTTCATAGAAACCATCATACTTTGAAAATACATCACATTAGATATTATTAAAAGATATAAAATAAAAATGACGTACTTTCGGGTGCAAATGGATAATATCGTGAACATGATCTAAATGACCTTTGAATGTTGAATTTCGTAAAAACGTTCTGTGAATTTGTTTAAATTTTATCGGTAAACTTTGCAGCAAAACAAATAAATTTCAATTGAAGAAAATTTTAAGAAGCTTCAGCCCAGACTTCTTAATTCAATTTTTAATTCTCATGGCACCACGAGAGTTCTTGTTTGTTTTCATGTGGAGAAGTAAGGTGATGCCACTCAGGAAAGAGAAATGTTTATTGGATTAAGAGGGTATTTAAATTTGTCAAAAACGGTCTTGAATTTTATTTCTGTCAAGTGTCAGTCCAAATATCGGACTTCGTGAATGAAAATTTTCAGCATACACTTTTGTTCAAAGAGTTTTGCTTGAATAATTAACTCGTGACTTTTGTTGTGTGCGGATTCAAAAAGCAGTGCTACTGTTTGCAAACTGTACTGCAATCGCTTAAAATAAATTGAAAATCATGGCGAGTTTCATTGCGATTCCGCTTAAGAAAACGTCTGAAATTGACTTAGTTAAACCATTGAAAAGTGCTTTTTCTAGCTTTTGTGTTGCTGCTGACGAACCTGTTAGTTACGATGATGCCTTAAATGAATTAAATAAATTACGAATGAATTCTACATGGAGGACTTTAGACAAGCACGAAAGTTCCTTGGATGTTATGTATAGGTACTTGTCAAATGTCAACAACTTACTTTTTAAAGATATTTTTGATTAGTATTAAAGAAAAATGTACTTTTTCATTGTCCTTAAGATCCTATAAACTTTACTCTTCTGATGTTATAACTTATGAATGCAAAAATATACCTTTTAATTTTATTAATTTGTTTTATCTCTAGATATTACGATCAGCTGAATTTTTTAGACACTAAATGCCCAACTGTTGATTTTCAGGTATGGTACTGATTTTATTAAATTAATTTTGTTTTGCATTTTCAGGTCAAGCTATTTTTTTTTGAAAAACTAAAGAAAATGATGTTAATTACTTTTTTGAAACAGTCATTGTGCTGTAAGCAATCTGCTTGAAAATTCTCAACATTTTTCGTTGTTAAATGATAATTGTGTGAAGAAATCAAATCTACATGAGTTAACCTATTGTTAATGAAAATTTATGAATAGGAGAGTCTTCCATCATGAATAAAACTTCTGTTTTTTTGAAAAAACTTTTGAAGCTGCTTCTCTTATTTCAAAATTGATAAAGAGATTAGAGAGTCTTGGGGATGCTAGCCCCTCCTCCTGAAAGTTGTGCATCAGGTTTTGTGCTGTTCAAGTAAACTTTTAAGCTGGCAATTTTTAAATACTTGAGGATAAGGTCAGAGGAAGTAAGTTTGAAATGTTTAATCCACTTAATTGACTTGCTGTTTTCACCCTTGCACTATAGAGCCTCTGGTTTTATTTGTTGAAATAATTTATTGCTTATAGCGCCAACAGTTTCTGATGCTATGCCAGATAAAGTTTCATCAGGAATTATCATTAAACATTTAATTAATGTTCTAACTTTATGCAACAAACATGATATCTAATTATGTCATCTCCAAACAATATTGTTGATCATATGTTAGATTAATATTTTTCCTTGTTAAAACCATTAACTTTAACTATATTGATAAAGTTCCGTAATGTTATTAGGGGAAATACATGTTGGAAAATACATGAGTGACAGGAAGACTACAAACTTTTAAGCCTAGGACTGATGTTGAATACATTTTGTAGCACAGAAAGGGCCAACAATGATAATAGTTTTTGATGTACTAAAAGTGTAATTTATTGTTAAAGAGGGGTGTTATTGAAATTTCAGCAGGGAGTTGGCAGGACTGATGAGAGGCCATGTCAGCCTAGTCAGAAAGTAGGGGCCCGTTAGAAACCCTTGTGGAGGCCCGCCTCTGTATAGGAGTAGCATTAATGTAACAAGTTTTATGGTGGAGAGGGGGCTGGCGACCAAACTAATAAAGGGCTTGCTCGCCTTGGCTCTTGGTGGTCCCGGGGGGGGGGGGGCTTCCTTTAGGGGCACTTTCCTCTTATTTAGGTTATAGTCTTCAATAGGTCTTTGTGGATCCCTCTTTCTGAGTTGATCTTTGTAGTATTGGCTAGTAGATCCACCCCTAGATAAACTGTTGAGGATGAGCCTAATTGGTTTGTTGTGTTAAGCTAGTTTTGATGGTTTTATTTTGGTAGCTTTGTGCTCATTTTAATTTTTGTGCTATATTTTAGTTATTTTTTGTTATCTATTTTTTTTTTTTTTTTTTTGTTTTATTTGTCTAATGGAAAACTGCTTCAGTTATATTTGGAAATGCCGCATCAGAATATATTTATCAAGGCCAACGCTAAGGATTTCCGATTGTTAGAGCCAGTAAATTAGCCAAATTTTAAAAGTCTTTTGTTCAAAAAAGTAGGCGATTGTAGAACAATTTGTATTTTACTATCACCATGCATTTATGATTTCTTCTTGAAATTAACCTCTTCTTTTATTTTATTAAATTTAAGATTTGAATTACTTACAACTTTATTAATATTTTGCATTTGTTTTTAAGGTTCAGTTTAAGTGGAAAGATGCTTTTGACAAAGGAAGTTTCTTTTTGGGTTCAGCAAGTTTGAGTAAGTAGTTATTTGAAGTGTCAGAAGTATCTTTTCCATAAGTTCCATTTCTCTTCAGCCACTGAATTTTGAATTTATGTTGCAGTAGTTAGACAAATCTGATGAATTTATAGCAGAGGCGGTGATTGGGACTGAAAAGTGGGGAGGGGGGCGCAAAAAAAAAAAAAAAAAAAAGCCATAAAACTTTTAGCGGAAAAAAAGAAAAACAGAAAGAAAAGAAAAAAGAGAGAGTGAGATAAAGTAGTACAAAATTTTGCTAGGGCTAGTTTTGACTGCAGATAAGTGATAATTGATTCAAATCTAGCGACTTAACTAACTTTTTTTATGAAGATTTTGATGAATTTTGTGCACAGTAACTTTCTCTGAACAAACACTTAGACATACAATAAAAAACAATACAAAAGTGACGACCACTAACAGGCTCTGGGCCCAGCTAGGCTGGTCCTAGTCAATTTACAATCCCCAGTGAAGATCAATGACCCTCTTAAAAATATCTACTCCCTTGCTCATTACCACTTCTTCTGGTAAGCTGTTCCAAGATTCTACTACCCTGCTAAAATAATAATTTTTCCTAATATCCATGTTAGCCTGAGATTTTAATAGCTTAAAATAATGACTCCTTGTCCTGTTTTCAGTGCTAAACTGTAGCCCCATAACATCTTTCATTTTAATAAATTTAAACAACTGAATCATGTCTCCTCGGTCTCTTCTTTGCTCAAGACTGTACATTTTTAGCATTCTAAGCCTGGAATCATAGTCTAAATGAGAAAGTTCATTTATTAGCCTTGTAGCTCACCTTTGAACCCTTGTCTATATATTAATATCTTTCTTAAGATAAGAGACCAAAACTGAACAGCATCCTCCAAATGAGGTAAGATTAACATTATTTATCCCAAAGAATTTTGAGGTATCGCAAATATTTGGTAATAATTTTATTTAACAAGTATAACCTTGTTTTTAAGCAAAACTATTGATTTAATAATATCTAAACAATGAATACATGAACTAAAAGTTACTGCTTGTGCTAAATAATGCTTTGTTACTAGATATACAAAGTAAAACAAATAATTATGTTCTAAAAATTTTGACATTCTGCCTTTTTTTTAAAATAATTTCTAGTTTTGGTTTTTAAATTGGATAAAAAAATAAATATTTGCCCCAAAATAGTTAGAGGAGGGCAGTTGCTCCCCCCTCCCCCGATTGCCGCCACTGATTTATAGGTTGTCCCAAAAAATCTAATTATTGATTGAAAATTGATTTTCACTGTCTGTTTTTCATCTTATGAAAGAAAATGTTATGTGGTTGTGTGAATGTAACTAGACTAGTAAGGGGACTTACAGATTTAGATTATGATACCAGACTTAATAGGCTTAATATGTATAGCCTGGAACAAAGGAGAGTCAGGGGGACATGATTCAGTTATTTAAATTTATCAAAATGAAAGATGTTAATGGATTAAATTTTTGCACAGAAAGCAGGACGAGGGGTCATTGTTTTAAGCTATTCAAATCTCAGGCTAACCTGGAAATAAGGATAAACTACTACTTTAGTAGGGTTGTGGGCACTTGGAACAGCTTACCGGAAGAGGTGGTAATGAGCAAGGGGGTGGATAGCTTTAAGAGGGCCATCGATCTTCATTGGGGACTAATAAATTGACTAGGACCAGCATAGCTGGGCCAAGAGCCTGTTGCTGATCGTCGTATTTGTTTTCTGCAGCCACCTATAAATGCATTGCGAACTAAACCTGGAGTCCTGAATAATTAAGACCCTCAAATCAATTACTTTTTCTGTTTTGCTAATGGTGGATCCATGTAAATAATAACTGACATGCTTATTTCTATGACCGAAATGAAGCACTTGATATTTCCGAAAAGAACAAAGATATACTACTTTTTTTCTGCCCATTTTTAAATCTGATCGTAATCCTTTTGAAGCTTTTTTACTAATTGACTTTCTAGTGCATTAACTGAGGCTTTTCAAATTCTGAGACCTAGGAGAAGCATTACCATGGAGTATGGAAAGATGCAGATATATTAATTGTTTTACTTGTTTTTTATTTTTACGCTTTTTAACACAAAGGTTACTAGGTACATTATTTTCACTTTTGTTTGCAGCTCTTACAGCGTTAGCATATGAGAAGGCCTGTATCTTATTCAACATTGCAGCCATGCAAAGTCAAGTAGCTTGCAGTCACATTAGTGATACAAAGAATGATGAAGGTTTGAAATTAGCTGCCAAGTATTTTCAGGTAATGTTTTAATTTGCAAAATATTAAAAAGTATGAAAAAAATCTTTTCATATATAGTAAGGAAAAAAATGAGAAAAAAATCTTTTCATGTACAGTAAGAAATTTTACATACACAACAATTGTTAAGGTTGAGTGAACTTTAAAGATATTTACATCTGTTTGTATTGTATATCTTTTATGAAGTTCTTTAAACTGTTAGTTTAAAATTGACTTGTTTTTTCTTGCATTATGATTCCCTAAAATAAATTTATACTCTTTGGACCTCAATCATATTTTTCTTCACTCTTAATAGAAGCTGCACGAATAAATTTCTACTTTTTTGAATTTCAAGATTCTATTTGTACTTAGAACAAGTTTTATGCTAAATTTCATTAAAAAGTTAATGAATGGTCTCAGCCCTTACAAAATATAGGCAGGCATACTTGTCCTTGCATTACTAGTAAAGAGAATGTGCAATTAAAATGTAAGTGATTTTGATTAAAGGCTTTAATTGCTAAAATGTGGAACAATCTTAAAACTTTAATTTTGTAACTTTTTGAATTTTGTGCTGAGGTCACAATCAGTTCAGCATTTAGGGTTATGTTGCAAATTAAAATTTTTTTTAGATGTCTAGTGGATCTTTCCACCACTTAAAAACCGTTGTTTCCACTCCATCTATTGAAGATCCTACTCCTGACCTTCGGGCAGATACCCTTTCTGCTTTGGCTGCTCTGATGCTTGCTCAAGCCCAGGAAAGTTTTTTCTTCAAAGCTACATCAGGTTTGTTATGTTTATTGGTTTGAGAAAAACTTATTATTTGTCTTTTAAATGATAATTGATGTTTTAACTTTGAAAAGTATTCCTGTACTGAAAAATATACCAACATTATAACCTTATCCTATCATGTACACCATTTTTCTGGTTTTGTCATTATATTTTCACTAGCAATAGCTTCTTCTCAGAAAATAGACTTGAAACATTGATCTCCTGTTGATTATTGCCTCTTGAAATTGATAATTCCTGATGAATTTATGCTGTGTAAACTCTGATTCGGCAAACAGTAACATTTTACGCACTAATGTCTAAGCATACTTTTGGAGCACATTATATACCCTTGGCTCAAACAGTTGAATTTTTGGAAATATTTTACGTCATTGAAAGCATTTAGGTAAGTATTGCAGTGTTACATAAGAACGAGTTTTGAACCTCCCTCTCTATCAAACACATAAAATGTTATTGGATCCTTTTTGAAATCAAAATTTTGTTCTTAAGCTAAAACTGCTTGTAAATAAGAAAGAAGAAGTAAAATTCAAAATATTCCTTGAAATAAGTCTTTGGGTGTTTTTATAATAGAGTGCAATTCATAGCGTGTAAGATAAAATATTCTCACCCTATGTTCCTGTAACAATCAGCCAAGAAAAGTTCAAACTTTCCCATGATAGTTTAAGACTAACTTTGGGACAACTGATTCTTTATGTAGTGCATTGTTCCTCTTTTATTCTAATTCTTTTTTAACTGTCCTACATTTATACCTGAAATGTATCCTTACTTCTTCCTTCCTCCTCTACCCTGATGAAAGCGTCTTGCACTATAGTTTTGATTGTTTTGACACACTTATTTACAGTATTTACCATTGCTATTAATTTTTTTATTTTGTGTTAAAGGGAAAAAATTCTTAGGCACTAATGCTCACTCTCTTAAGCAAAGTGTTTGTTTTATCTTAAAAATTTTGCTTACTGTCTGATTTGCTTCTTATAGATAATATGAAAGACGGTATTATTGCTAAAGTTGCTTCTCGGGCTGAAGAGCTGTATTCAGATGCTTTAAAATTAATGCAGAAAGAATCTGTCCATCATCTGTGGGAGAAGGTATGCACTATATTAAAAATATTAAATTTTTTTTCCTTCCCCAACAATATTACTATATTATGAAAGTTTTAAGAAAGAAAGGTGAATGTAATTTTTGAATGCAACTAATTTCTTAATTACTATGTGTAGAGCGTTTTTGTGCTGTTTTCTTATATTCTTTGAATTAAAATTTACATTCTAATACAGGGCTTGCAAGTACTCGCATTTTATGTGTAAATTAATACTTTTTGAAAAAAAAATGAAACTTTTGTTTTGGAACCTGTGAGTCAAGCTTCGACTCCAAAATATTGGCCAGTTAAATTGTCTACCCAAACTTGTGCTAAAAAACAAAATTAAATAGTTATAAAAATG
Organism: Uloborus diversus; assembly: GCF_026930045.1. Lineage (NCBI taxonomy): Eukaryota > Metazoa > Arthropoda > Arachnida > Araneae > Uloboridae > Uloborus > Uloborus diversus. The sequence goes on from NC_072734.1 coordinate 17,899,274, forward strand.
CATTGAAAGATGAAAACATGTATGGTGTAGTGATCTTAAGATTAATTAAAAACTGCATTGATCTTTTAACAAAAGCATTAAATGTTATAAGGGTGCCCAACTCCCTCAAGAGCAATGGCACTCCTCCCCAAATGCCACAAAAACCTCCTCCTTCCAATAATGAGAGCCCCCCCCCCCCCACCCCAAAAAAGTAAAAAATCTCCATGAAAACAATCTCCCCTCCCCCCAAAATATAGATATATAAATAAAAGAATTACAGCGCTGTCAGTGCCATGATCCCTCCCTTGAATATTTTAAAAATACAGCAGAGAAAGTAGGTAGATGAAGAATAAGTTATTCATATTTTAATTCTATGGTTTTCCTTTTGGTACTGTACATGAATAACTTTATTAAGGAAATTATTTTTAATTTTTTTTCCCATTTCAGGTGATATTTGTATTTGGGAAAAAAAAAAAAAAGTATATAATTTGCGTTATATTATTTTCACATTTTCCCATGTAGAACTTAATATCCAGATGTAAAATATTTTTTTTTAAGTTTTGGGAAAAGTGCTTGAGATTGTAATAAAAAGGAGTGATAACATAAATCTACTATGCATGGTATAGTAGATTCGCATAATTCTGATAACTTTGGCAGATCTACTAGAAATTATTTTGATTATTTTGTGATCAGCACTCCCTAAAACACCCCTGTTTTAGATAGTGTTTTTGACTGCTTTGGTGTTATTTTTTCTTCATTATTTATTTATGTTTTTGCATCTGAGTTTTAATTTTACAGTGAGATAATCTACAACAGGAATATTTTTCATTGAAATTTCAGGATTGGATAACTGTAGTTTCAGGAAAACAAGCTGGGTTCCAAGCTTTAGCTGAATACTATCAATCTCTAGTTTGCAAGTCAAAGAAGGATTTTGGGGAAGAAATAGCTCGTCTGCAGGTAAGAAAACTTGATTTTGGTTATATGTAGTAGGTGCACCGGTACATAGTCGAACCTAAAATTATGCCACTCTTGCTTCTAATAGTATATTTTTAACCAGATTTCACAGTGCATCAAGTAATAATCTCACATTTGTAATCAAAAATTAAATTATATCATTGAGAGGAGAGTTTGACGCAATGTGGGGAAGGGGGCTGGAGGAATGGGACAACGCTACATTTGTGCAGAAATAAAAAAGTGGAAAAATATTTTTAGTTGATCCAGTAGATGTAGCAAGAATCTAAAACTGCTACATCTACTGAACAAGCTAGAAACTTTTTTTTTTCTCATTTATTTTGACAAAACTGCAGCTCTGTCCCATTCCACCCGATTTTCCTCTACTATTATATCAGATTTTATATTTTAATATCTCATTCAACATGAAAATATTTTATGCTTATTTACATTATATTTCTCTAAGTCAAGCCCATTCAAGTAGAATATAGGTTTTGTTCATAGGCAGCTTAAACAAAGGGGGGGGGGGTCTCATTTTCAAAAGTAAAGGTGCTTTCCCCGTCTTTTTCCAAGTTAAAGATTAAAGTTTAATTGAAAAATGATTTTTAGCAGATTTATTTCACGAAAATAAAAATTGAAAATCCTAAATAAATGGATTTTTTTCATGTTATTTCTTAAAAATGGAAATTTTAATTGGCGTGGGGGGGGGGGGGGTCAAGTGTCCCAATTTCTAGGCTACATTCCACATTTTTTAGAAATCACTAAACCAGTATGGTGAAAACTCAATAACATACAGCTCAATTTTACAAAAAGGGAAAAAATAAATTTTCAAAGTTATCAATCCAAAAATTTATCCAAAATTATTTTTTAAAAGAACTATTATGATGTGGAATATACCCCTGTTTTCCCATTGCTGAAATTGCTGCAGCTATTTTTGCTCCTCATACTTTAGTTTCATTATTTAATGAAACTTTTCATATAAATCAGTGATGTGGAATATTTCATACTAATCAATTTGGCAGATTTTTTTTTCTTCAATTTCATGCAACTTTTGTCTTGTTTCACAGATTGTTTTGTTGAAAATTTAACATTAAATTTTGAATTTCGGCAATTGCTCAATCTATTTGAACGAGTGGGATAATTTTATGCATATATCAGCACTTTATTTCCAGAATATAAAATTATGGCTTTTTATTTCCATATATTCCAATATAAGGAACCATTATGTATGATAATACAAAATATTAAGGTTTTCTCTTATTTAAAAAGTAATGATTTGTATGTTTTGCTAGCGTGATTGTAAGTTCATACCCACTGCCTTTCAAATTTTACATGACTGGTAAATTTGCACAAACTCGAGGAGGTGGCTGGTTCTCCATCCCTGAATCCTAGCCAAAATGTTTTTTTTGTTAGTGTTTCTGCTAGTGTTTAGTGTATATGTTTTTTTTTGTAAATAGTTTGGAATATGTATTCATTTCAGAAGCATTTTTCTGTTGAACAGTTTTGTCATGCAATTTAAATGTTAATTTAGTTTGAAAAAGAAAGTTTTTTTTTTTTGAAAATCCTTTACTGAGCTGACTTTGGAATGTTTGTTACCTTAACTAATAATAAAGCTGAAAGTCTGAGTCTCTGGATGTCTAGATTTCTGTATGTCTGTTACACGCATAGTGCCTAGACCATTCGGCTGATTTTCATGAAATTTGGCACAGAATTACTTTGTAGCATAGGGGTGAGCACCTCAAAGCGATTTTTCAAAAATTCGATTTTTGTTCTTTTTCTATTCTAGTCTTTAAAATATTTTACCGAGCAGATTCTCATAACATGGACAAGTAAATTACCAAATTGTCATAATGTGAAACCGTAACATGGGGAAGCAAATTAACATACAAGCATGAGATTTTTCCGGCTTTAGCCGGAATTCCGGCTTTTTCTGTTGGTTTTTAAAACCTTTCCTCCTTTTCCTCCTCTTTTTTGCCTCTTTCCAGGCCTTATTTTTCTCAAAAATCGGAAAAAAAATACGATTTTTAAAAATTTTCGGTCCCCAATTTCTTATTCTTTTCATTTCCCTCCTCGAATCTTCATCCTCCGCGATATCTGCCAAAAACGTATGTTTTGGAATCATGCCAACGACGTTAAATCACGTGCTGCGCCGGAAGTTGCATGCCTCCCTTGAGATTTCCATCTTTTTGCATCCTGCAAGTATTTCAATTATTTTAAAATGTCGGGTGGTTTTTCATTATATGCTACCTCATATCTGCTTATTTTATTCATCATTTCAAAAATATTTTTATTTCTTTAATTTATTTTAGAAAAAATGCAAAAATCAATTAAAAAATCATAGCTTAGCACCCACAGTCTCGAATTTATTGAAACTTGGCATGGTTACTTTTTTTGTGTATTTATGAAAGTGTAAAAATATTTATGGTGAATCTCAAATGGTTCAGGCTTTACAGCCTATTAAAGATTTTGAGATTTCATGATTAAATGAGGCAGCTGCAAGTTGTTCTTTTGATTCCGAAATTGTATTAGTAAGTTTTTAAAAACAAATTTTGGGTTCCAATGCAAGGAAAAAGATAACCAATCGTTTATACGCATATATATTTATTTTCAATTCTTACTATAAAAAGTATGTTGTACCACATAAAGAAATTTTAGATTTTTCTCTCTGTTGTAAATTTTTACTTAACAAACAGACCTAGTTTTAAAATTTATGTTCTCACTCATTTAACACTATGAACTCAAATTTTTTAATGATAAAAATGTATTTTTCTCTAAAAAAAAAATGAAATGTTGACACTATTGTGTGATACAGCCAAGATTGATCTCGGGCTCCCCCAACAATCAATCTCCCAACTCTTTGTTCAAGGACTCATGGGTTAGAAATTGTTGCCTCTTTTTCAAACTGTAGATTTATTTAGGAATCTTACTCTTGCAAGAAATGGTACAATGCAGCAAATTGTACAAAATTATTACTTATACTTAATTAAATACGTATTACCTTTAAAACTGGTAAATTGACCATTTGTTGTTAAAATTTTGAATATCATGGTTTCCAGGTTCTGTTTTGTTGGGGTTTTGGCTATCATCCCTTTCACGAATTTGTTTTAGATATCATCCCTTTTACGAAATTTTTTTGGATTTCCTCCTTTTTGCTCTCTGACCGCTCTCATCCCTGAACATAGCAAATTGGTAAGAAATTCATTATCCATTACATATTTGTAAATATACAGGCAAACCAAATGACCTTTGAATTTTCTACTACGGGCAAAGCCATGCAATTACTGCTAGTAGAAAATAAACTCTGTTTTAAATTTCTCTGCTGAGAATGAAATTCATTTGATTTCCGAAATATACTTTTTGTGTTTGCGAAATGTCAATTGCCTGGTTATGACATCCAGAGACTGCAGTTTTGTCCTTGCTGTGGACCAATCAGTCTGGAATACAGATGGTCTTTGCATGTAATTCTGCCTTAACCCATGCTTTTGGGTGATAACTTACTGCAGACAATCTTTTGTATATTTCAGCATTTAAAATTCACTGGCATGGAAAAAAAAAGTATTCTGTAGCTGTACACTGTCGCATTAACATGCACTGTTGATTACAAAAAGAAAATGTCGTAAGAACTTGTTTTTCCCCCTATATCAAATAAAAATCTGTTGTATTTCTCATGATATGAATGTTTCCTATCATTACCCGTCATTAATTATTTTTACCTTATAAATATTTTGTTTTAAGAAAGCTTCAGACCTGATGAAAACTGCAGAATCCAAGAACATTCTGAATTTGGATTTCAAAGACTACTTGGCCAAAATCAATCATAACTATGAAGAAGCTAAGAAGGACAATGACTTCATTTATCATGCACGCATTCCAGATGCAAAATCATTGCCTCCTATAGGAAAAGCTCCTCTGGCAAAACCAATTTTTCCTTCTGAGAAATTAAATCCTAATTCTCAAGGTATTTTTTTGTTTATTTTTTGGCTTCAGATATTTACAAAAATTCAAGCTATTAGTAACCGTTTAATATACTTTCACTTAGATAAATATCATACCTGCTAACTTATCTACATTATGAATAAAATTCCATATCATTGTTATGCTTTTACGTTCTAGTCCCGATATTATACGGATTTAAATAAAAAATAATGGTCTTATGGATAAAAGGAAAAGGACATCCGACTAAATGCTTTTGTGGCATGTCTTTTTATCAATAAGCTCACTTCATGTACTGAAAAAGAAGTTGGTTTAATTTAGAAACATGTATCTGTGCCAATCTTATTGCTATTTACATATTTTATGTTTTTTTTGTGTGTATATATGTGTGTGTGTGTGTGTGTTTGACTAACAATGATTAAAATCATGGCAGGCTTTGTAAAATGCTCAATAAAACATCAGGAAGAAGTTTTACTGGAGGAAGTATATATTTTAACATATTTTAGTAAAATTTTGTAATATAGGTATAACTAAATGTTTTCCCCCTCTTTTAGATCTATTCAGTGCCTTGCTTCCAATTGCTGTTCAACAAGCAATGTCTGCTTTTGATGTCAGAAAAATAGAGATAATCAATGGAGAAAAGGGGAGGATGCTAAGTGAAACACAAATGCTAAATGGGTAATTTTTTTTTTGAATTTAAGATTATATTTAATTAATACTGATAAAATATTTTCAATTATATTTCTTTCATAATCATGCCATAGACAAAAAAGTATTTCAATTTGCAGGCAGTTAATAATAATTATAATAAATCTATAAATGAGAAACCTAAAATCCTAGTATAATAAATCTATAAATGAGAAACCTAAAATCCTAGTATAATAAATCTATAAATGAGAAACCTAAAATCCTAGTTTAAGTAAATTCAACAGCTTAGAAAAGGGAGAGAAATCATAACTTTGCCAATGATTGCAGGCCAAGGATGGATCCACAAATTTTTCAAGGAGGGGTCGGTTGAATTTTAACTTACCTCTAGCTGCGCATCTGATTTACACATGCTTGGAGTGGGTGGGAGGTGGGGGGAGCTGTCGCATCATTTTTATCTAAATTCTAAAACACCTGAATTATATAAGTCTATCCAAGGAGATCCCCGAACCTATTACTTCCCTTTTCGGTTGAAAGAAGTATTCTTAAATTGCGCTTTATAGCTTCACTTTCATAATAATTCTGGGGGAATGTTTTGAAACTCCCTATCCCTAATATCATCGAAAGTCGTCTAAAATTGCAATTTTTGGAACTTCTTCAGTTCCGAAAAATTACTGGAGGAAAGTCACTGAACTCATCCCCCCCTGATAACTCTCTCTGGGATGTCTACACTCGCATTTTTAAGACTTAAACTTTGCAAAATGCCTTAGAGAAGGCCTCCAGGCTTCTCCTAACATCACCCAAGATTGCCTGAAATTGTCATTCTGAAAAGTCTCTGGGAGGGAGATTCAAACCCCATTCCTTAACGTCATCAAAGATGGCTTGCACTTTTTAAGACCTCAATTCGGAAAAATTACTGATGTAGGGTCTCTCATCACTGGGGGAGGAGAGACGGGAGGAGCGATTGCCCCCATCGTCCCTCCTTGGTATCCGTCCTTGCTGCAGACATCGATTTTGGGGTTGTGGGGAATCACTCTTCAAAAAGATTGACAATAACAAAAGCAATGGGGCAGAAAAATAAAAAAAAGAGGACTAACCAAAGAAGTAGTGAAAAACCTATTAAAGAATCAGTAGGAACACAAATCATGTTTAACAGTGTTCTAACAGGTACACAATAAAGTAAGAATACCTCTAACTGGACAGGATGAACCAATTTGATTGGTAGGAAGACAAAGTGGATAAAGCTGAAACAGAAAGAGACTTTCACTTTCGATAACTAAATAAAAAGTATCTGAAAATCTGTAGGAAAGTGAACAAGAAATGTTCTTTGAATATAAATAATAAATACCTGTAAGAAATGGAATAATAATGACAGATAAAAAGAAATAACAATAATCACAAATAGAAGGAAAAGGTGTCAATTACATAATTTTAAGCACACAAATTCAAAATAAAACTCAGAAAAGCAGTCAACTCTTTCAAATCTTAAAATCTACAATAATCTAAAATCCACACAAGAATTGAAATGTTTGCAGTAAAATTTACAATTAAATGTTAAGTAGTAATTTGAGTTGGAAATAAAATTAAGAATTTTGAGTTTTAAAAGGTAAAATCAATTTTCATTTTAGGGTTTAAATTACTTAAATATGCGTTATATTTAAAGTCTATCATTATTATTTTTATACTATAGTTGGGGCGAATCAAACCTGGCAGCATTTGAAGGCTATGCAGATCCTAATCACAGCATTATGGCGCTACCAGGTTAGGTTTGATCCAACTACAGTTAGTTTTCACTATAGCTGTATGAGAGATTTGGATATTTCGTCTTTTTGGTATGCCCTTCATTCATCTATACTTTTTAAGGCAGAATCTAAACATGTTTGCATCAATAGGTTTGGAACTAAAAATTATATGATGATGCTAAAAAAATAAAAACATGAATTATTAGCAGAAACCTCAAGCAAGCAAGAAGTGCTTAGTAATTGCCAAAATACACAGCAAGCATGAATTAAAATACATGAAAAAACACTCGTTAGAATTGCTTCTTTAGGTATTACTAGCAGTACCCGCACAGCGATGCCCGTGCTAAAAGTTGAATGGAAGTACGTTGAATAAAAAAAAATTGACGCCTCCTCCCCCTCTGATGTGAAATGACCATTTTTCTTTTTATAAAATGCGTACACACCTTTTCAAAAAAAAAAAACTATTAAAGTTTCTGTGGAATTTAAAACTTTTTGTCAAATCATTAAGTTAGATTTGCAGTTGCTTTAAGCCTCTATTTAGCTAGTGAAGCAGTTTTTACTGCAATTTAAAATATTTGCCAAATAAACAAAAAACGACATCAAATAATATCTTTCAAATGTAAAAATAGTTCTGCAACTCTATTGTTTATTGCCAGACTTGAGAGCAACCACGCTATCATAATCCATCCGTCTAGTGAAAAAAAAAAACCATCCAGTGGACCATTTAAAAATCATCGTCAGAAAAAAGGAAAATGTCGTACATTTCACTCGGATAAAAAGAAATTGAAAGTTCCTTTTCTTTCAAAACCAATTGCCAAAGCAATGAATTACATTTACAGTTGCTTTAATACAATAATCCTAGACTGAACTGCTCAGCGCCTAACGCACCAAGCGACCTCGCTACTGGAACCCAGCCCTTTTGCAAGTGAAACGGATGTTTTTTCTTTGGCAATAATAAATGTTTGCCAAGCAAACAAAAAAGTATGAACTCACATTAACAGTAGTTTTCAAATCTTTATATATTAAGAGCTGCTTTGCCCGGTTTACCTTGAGAATAAAATTTGTGTCAAGTAACATATATTCAATAATCAGGCTTAAATAAAAGGGGAAAAAAAAACACCATGCAGAATTACCCTTTCAAACAATGATGACAGATATTAAAATACTTTTAAGAAATTAAAATTCGTAAGATGGATTTTAAAAGCGTAACCATGGAAACATTAAATAAAATAAGTTTTTGAAATTAAATGCAAAGTAAGGAAATAAACAATGGATTCAAAAAGCATAACCATGGAAACACGAAAATAAAATGGTTGACAACCTGAATTAAAATGACATTTTTCGAAATTGATTTAAAAACGCTTGTAACTTTTTTTCCTTTGAAGATGGAAGCTAAGTTTTACGACCATAGGTCGAGAGAGATCTGGAGTAAAAAATGTCGCTTTTTCCAATGGTGTCAAAAAGAAAACTGTGGGACAATTCCTTAAGTTTTTATTGAAGATTTAATGAAGGAAGTAGTGCCTAAATTTCAGCTAAGCCTAAAAAAAGTTCGAGCTAAAAACGCAAATTACTCCAGCCGTAATTAAGTTAGAGCATTGAAACAAATTGTTTAGAATGCGAAAAATTCTACCCTTTTCAATGATATATAATATTAATATGTGCAAGTAATTTTTGACTCCCATATTCGGGACTTTATGTGAAATTTGGGCCTTAATTGGAATAAAAAAAGTACTATTTATTGGATTTTCTCGAATAATAGCCTATGTCGCTCAGTAAGAAAGCACCTTTCATATAGTGAAGGAATTTTTCAAATAGGTGCGGTGGTTCCAGAGATTACCTTGAACATATAAACACACAACAATCCGCCCTCTCTCTTTATAATATTAGTATGATAGTATCTTTTTTTTCTTAAATGTTGAACAGTTTTTTTTGAAAATATTGGTAATTATTTTGCACTGATACATTGCAACATGTGTAAATAAATCAATGCCCTGTAATTGTCAAATTCTGAAATCTTCAAACAGGCCAGCCGAGAGCCACAATGGGCCTCTTGTCAGAATGATCAACCTTCACCCCATTATGCTTATAAAATTTATACTGCTTCAATTCTGAATCGGGCCCTCTCAAGGGCAGGGCCCCTAGTTTCAGATAGGGTGACATGGCCTCATCGGCCCTATCTGCAAACTGCTTGTTTCCAAGTTGTGCAGCTTCAGGAGAGTTGACTGTACACTAGGGTGGTTCAAAAATACATGTAAAAAAAAGTTTCTCCCAGATAACAAGACACCCCTCAATATTTTTAGACTTGTGGATAGTAATATACTGGAAGAATTTCAGCTTCCTATTTTAACTGAAAGAGGGTGCTCAACCCCCTCCTCCAAACTTCATAAGTATGGGGAGGGGGAATAAAAAATACATTGAACTGAAAAAACATTGCTACATATTGTAATATACACAAGTAATATGCATATAAATTGCGATAAAAAAAACACAGCTGGGAAAATTAAATGCTTCTAAATTCAAAAATTTTCTATGCTACGGCTAATGTTAAATTGGGGGGTCATTGAGCACCCTCTTAAAGTTTGAGTAAGAAGCTAAAGTTTTTACAGCATAATACTATTAGTAAGTCTAAAAAAAATAGGGGTGTCCTGGACTCTAGATGAAAAAAAAAATTTTTTTGAACCACCCTACTGTATACATTGAAATAAAAATATCTTCCTTTTTTTTTGTTAGAAAATCAGTTTTCTATTCAGTATTCTAAATTTGTATTCTTTTCTGAATCAGTTTTGTGTTTTGAACATTTTTTACCCTCAACAGATAAATATAGATGGATAGATAAAGATAGATAGATAAATAGAGCTCAAGTTTTAGGGACTTAAATATCTCTAAAAGTTAGTGGTCAATTTTTGAATTCGACGTTAAGTGTATCAAGGTTGGTGAATCATGTTGAGCATACATGAAGTTCAGCAAATTATGTAAATTTCTAGTCAAAAATAAGTATACTAAGTTCAACCTACGTCTGTGCAGCTGAAAATTTAGCGAAAAAAAAAATCAAAACACCTAAATTTAGGAAATTGAATTTATAAATCTTGCCAACACAAAGTGTTTTCTTCCATTCATTGTACTGTGCATAATGCTTTCAATGCAATTGTTTTTTCAGTTTCTTCATTTTTACGTTAAATATTTTTCACTGTTTTTTAATGTCTGTTTGTATAAAAGTATAATTTCTGTAGTTTTATGATTTGTGTGAAACATGAAATAAATGAACAATAATTTCTCTGGATAGTATTCTAGCATCATTAAATTTGCCTGCTGCATTAGAAGATACCACTGGTAATTGTTTACCTCAATCTTTGAAAGAAAAATCCATTGCTGTTCAAGAAAAAGGTGGATTGGAATACATCCAGAGACTTCTTAATGAGCTGCCTTCATTGTTGCAAAGAAATAATGAAATTTTACAAGAGGTATGCAGTTTTGGTTAAGTAATTCTTCTTTCTCATAGGAAAAAGTTGAGCTCCACTGAGATAGCTATCACATTGTTAAAAGTTACTGAATAGAGTTGCGGAAGTTCAACAAAATTAGTAGAAATTTACACAGGTTAATCAAGGCAGATCGACCACAACAAAAAGCCGTTATGTGTTTGTTGTAAGATGTATTATAATACATGTGCTTCAACAGTAATTATACAGTACACTCCCGGTTTTCCAAGGAATTAGGTGACACCGGTCCCCCCCCCCCTTGGATAACATGAAAAAGGCTTAAAATGTCCAGCAAGTAATATAGGGATTATCTTAAGGATAATTGTATAGTACGTAAAATGTTGTTACCAACAATAAAAATATATCCAGTAGTATATACATTAAAATTTTCCTTATATTTTGTGTACCAAAGCATGAAAAATCAGTGAAGAAAAACTGTACTTTCCCGGTGAGTTGATTTATTTGCTAAATTACACCTCACTCTTCAAAAAAGATATAAAGCAAAAGCAACTAATTTTAAATTCAGGACTTTTTGAAAGGGTTAGTTTTTTTTCTTGCTGCAAAAGATTATTTTCTAAATTCTTGACCAGTTTTTTGTATCTGTTTTAATTTGTTATACTGCCACTAAATTAATAATTTTAGTATATCTGCATATTTTCAGGTTATTGATAATTTTTATATTGTTAATTATTTGTTTAAACTGAAAATTTAACTTGCTCTAGTGTGAACGAATGTTGCGTGACGAAGAAGAGTCAGATAATGAATTGCGATCAAAATTTGGAAGCCAGTGGATGCGAACACCATCTGCAAAGCTAAATGAGCCTTTGAAAACAAACCTTCAGAAATACTCTCAAATCATCACCACTGCTATGTCTGCTGATGGTATTGTGAAGGAAAAATATAATAAGCATAAAGACAAGATGGTTTTGCTCTGCCTTCCTGAGGTAAGATTCTTTGTTTCTGAAAACATTGTACATATTTGTTTTGTAAAGAATTGTTATGCAAAATTCCAATCTTTATAAAATCAGAATGTCTAATTTGTTTGTTTGTTTGGATGTATCATAAACGTTAATAGTTTCAACCAAACTTTAGCACTAAAATCAATTTTTATCTAGAAGAAAATGTTGGCAAATTTACAGTAAGAATTAGCTTATTTATTTTGGTTTTGAGTGTTTTTATTCGTAGCATAAATAATAAAATATGCCATTTTTGAGAAAAAGCTGTGTGCTGCTCGTGTTTGTTTAAAAGGTTCGAAAAAAAGAAAAAAAAATCAAACACAATTTTATTAAACTGGAATAAATGTTTAGTTCCAAATGTGCTTAAATAGCTCCCTTGTATTTCTACACCGCAAATGGAAAAACAAATGAGTTATGTCTTTGTGTTACTTGTTTTTTAAATTATGTCAGAAAGAAAGAACTCACATGGTTCTTCTATAAGCAATAAACATATAATTTAAATTTGAACTTTATTATGTATTATGCTTCTGGGCACAATGTAATTTTTGGCCTTGGGTGTTTCAGTTATTCTGTTTTATTTCTCATGCTTTGTGCTGTAATTAGATTGAAAAAAAAATAGTTTTTCTGCATGCATGTGTTTTTCCTCTTGTATCTTGAATGTACTGTAGAGAGTATTATACTGCTATGGGAAGATCAAGCACAGTCTCTGCAAATTTTTAATCTTTTTTTCATCTATTGTTCTTCAACCATATTGTACAAGCTTGTTTATTTGGTTTCTGCTGAAAATAAAGAACAAAAAAAAAAAAAAAAAAAGTCAAACTGCAACATTTTCCTATTGTTAGTATAGACTCCAAAATGCGTTTCTTCGAAATTATCTTAAAAACTCATTTGTGCAGATGATGCGTGTTACCTTCCCATGGCAGTTCAGCTGTTTGCATACTTGAGGGAAAAAAATCTTTTATTTTATTAAACCTTTTACTGAAAGTTAGGGATCTTAACCAAAAAGCTTGAAAACTATATAAATGCAAGTTTTATGACTTTCTAATTCCAGGATCAACTTCTATCCACCATACCAACTGGCAACCCTGTAGCATCATGTCCATCTGTGGATCAGCTGAAGAGTTTGATGCGTGAAGTGGATGGTGTTAAATCCGAGCGTGAACATTTGATGGGGGAACTTGAAAGTGCTGCTACTGATATGAGTGCGTTTGCTCTGCAAATGTTATATTTTTATCTTGAATGTGTCTAACTGGTTAAAATGAATGCTGGTTTGCATGCCTTTTTAATAGTGTGGTTAGTGTATTGTGTGATAAAAGGAGAATGCACATTAGTTTTTTTTTTTCCAAAATGAAACTTAATTTGGGTAACATGCATTGATTGAGGATTAAAAGCTTTCAATATCAGTTATAGAAATTCATTTCTAATGTGTTAGTATTATTGCAGATTTTATATGATTTAAAGGTTTTAAAAATTTTATTAAAAAAATCATATAATGTATGCAAAACTGTATATTAAAAAAAATGTTTTTTTTTTTTTTTTTTTTTTTTTTTAAGTACACATTTTCAAATTAATAATATTGCAATTTTACTGAAAGATAGAAAAAGGGGGGGGGGGGGGTGGATAATTCAGAGATCTTTCAATTCTTTGCTGTTGAGTACCCTGTGTATTGGTTTGAGTTATTCAAATGTAAAGTTCAGTAATTTCTTCAACTATTTTTAACTGATAATTATTATACTTGAACTTTAATTTGATTGATTGTTCAGTGGGTCAAAATTGTACTCCATTTATGTTGGTGTGCAGTGAGTGCATTCTGCTTTTTTCAAAATGATGTTTTTTTGTCAGGTGTATACATGTGCTATTTTTATCTCAGTGCATTATAAAACTATTCAGCTTTTAACCTTGTTGGTTGAAATAATAAAAATAATCAATACCAAATTAGTTTGTATGTAAGGTCTTCATTGCTTTTATATAGAGTGTCAATTTTTCACCAATTCTGTCTTATGCCAAATATTGTTTGTTATTTTGTTTTGAACTTTTTGAGTTAATATTTTTAATGTGTTGAAACTCGGTTTGTTTTAGAAGCTAAATTCTTATCCGCATTGTCAACCGAAGGAGGTGTAAATGAAGCAGCACTCTCTATCGAAAGTTTAGGAGAGATATATGGACCCATTCAAAAGCGCATTAGGGACAACATTTCTAGACAAGAACAATTAGTTCAAAAAATTCAGGTATTTTTATATTATTTTTCCATTCTGTTCAACAGCATGCAAGTACAACATTTAAAAATTCTTCTGATTTTTTTAAAAATTATAAATTAAGTATAAATGAAAGCAACTGTTATAAATGAGATAGTAACGCAATATTTCTCATAGTTTTGAACAACAAAAATGAATTATAACTGTGTTTCTCAACCAATTGTACAGGTATACCATGGGGTACTTGGTAAATTACGAAAAAGTAAACAAAACTAGTTGGTAGAACAAGAAGTTCCGTCTAGAACTAAACAACCCTACTTTCCCGTATACCCATACTACTTTCTAGTACCTGATCAATATATTCTCAAACGTAGCTAAAATTGCAAATTGTTTCAAGCATATTTTTTTAGTATTTTAAGCTGATTTCTAGGAATAAAATATTCCTCACTCATCTAAAAAATTAGACACGTTAATGTAGGTTGAGAATCATTTTAACAACCATGGAAAAAAAAAGACTAAATAAAAATAAATAAGTAAAAAATAAGTAAGTAAATAAATATAAATAAATGAAGTTAAAAAAAAATTTGATTTTTTTTTTTTTTGTTTTGCTTTGTTAAATTTAATTTTATGAAGTAAAATTAGTATCTTATCACTATTAGCTGAATATTTCTATTGTTGAATTTCCTGAGAACAAATATACATTAAACTATTGCATTTTTTAAATTTTCCTTATAGGTTGCAAATAACGAATTTTCAAAAGAGAAGGGAACAGATGGTTCAGCTGGCAGGCGAGATACAATCCTAAGTGAATTGGCTGCTGCACACGATGCATATATGGAATTATTAGGCAACTTAGAGGAAGGATCAAAAGTAGGCACTTTTCTAAAAATGTAGTTCTTGTGACCATTTTTCAAAACCAATAAAAATATTTTTTTTATAAGACCAAATTGGTACAAGGAAAAAAATCATAGTTTCTACTACAGGAAAATCTGTAAAATTGACCACCTTTGTAAGTTATTTTCTTTTGCACCTAATTAGTCCTATACCATGTATATCAACCATTATAACGTGTGTAAGTTGAATACTAAAGTGCTGCACCTCAAGGGATCAACTTACACAGGTTTCCTTGTATAAAGGTTCAAACTAGATTTCAATGAAAGAACGTTTATAAAAGATTCATTCATGAGTTAGCATGTTCTGAATTGAAAAAGTTTTTTTTTTTGGTGCCCAAAACATTTTTATGTTTTTATGCAACATCTTGCTATTTTAAGTTTTGTAATGTTTTTATAAATTTATTCATTCATTAGTTCTAGAGCAGGGCTTCCCGAACTTCATAGCCAACGGACCCATTTCGTAGCCCAATATTTAGTTTAATATCCTTAAAAAAGCTCTTGGGAGGCGTACCTAGATGATGTTACACCTGTTTTGGTCTCCTTATCTTATGAAAGATATTAATGTATTGGAAAGGGTTCAAAGGCGGGCTACAAGGCTAATAAATGGACTTTCTCATTTAGACTATGATTCCAGGCTTAGAAGGCTAAAAATGTACAGTCTTGAGCAAAGAAGAGACCGAGGGGACATGATTCAGTTGCTTAAATTTATTAAAATGAAAGATGTTATGGGGCTGAAGTTTAGCACTGAAAACAGGACAAGGGGTCATTGTTTTAAGCTATTAAAATCTCAAGCTAACATGGATATTAGGAAAAATTATTATTATAGCAGGGTAGTGGAACCTTGGAACAGCTTACCGGAAGAGGTGGTAATGAGCAAAGGAGTAGACAGTTTTAAGAGGGCCATTGATCTTCACTGGGGATTGTAAATTGACTAGGACCAGTCTAGCTGGGCCCAGAGCCTGTTGCTGGTCGTCACTTTTGTATTTGTATCTGTTCCACATGATTGACCCTTTCTCCCCTTCACTGTGTCACAAAGTGACATACTTCACTTTACCAACTCTCCTCGTTACTTGTCATGCTGCTTTTCTTAAGCATTTTGTCACAATAAGATGTGTGATGTCCCTTTTGTTGTTACCCCCTCCTTTCATTTGTCACAAACTAAAACAATTTGCCAAACCCCTCTCCCCTTAAAGCATGACATCATTTGTGGTTACTAGGCCTGACTTTATTCACAAATTTTGAAGTTCAAAAATGAAATTGATTAGACAGAAATCAATTGGTAACAAAACAATGAAAATTAAAAATTAAACATTGAAGTAATAGGGAGAGTGAGGTTGGTTTAGCTGGCAATAAAAACCAATTTTACTGTATTAGGTTTAACTTTTGACTGCTGGAGTCAAATACTAGGTTCAGAATCTAGACAGCTTCGGTATTTAGTTTTGCAAGAGTAAGCTGTGCGTTTTTTTTTTGTAAGCACGTTTTGAACTTGAACACTTGTGCCCTTTTTTAGAACACTTTGAAGCACTTTTTGAAACAGCTTTCAAAACATTTCCAAGAACACTTTTCTTAACACTCATTTTTTGAACACAGACATTTCGCTTCTTTTAAAACACTTTGTAACACGGTTTTGGATCATTTTTTACAGCATCTATGGAGCACTTCTTAGATTATACCAGCAGATTTTGTTGTTAATTTTACAGCCGGGTGCAATTGACATCGAAGGGCAACTGTCAATTGCCGCCTGCAATGCAGTCTTTAATAAAGAAAGGCAATCCTTTTTCCCTTCATTTTTGACACCAACCGACAGCAGTTCATTGCAACCAAATTTCTGGTAGTATCATATTGAGAGATTCTATTGATTGATATTGAAAGAAAGATGTTGAAATAATATTTGTACGAAAGAAAGCAGCGAGTCACATTCGGAATAATTTTAGAGCACATGTCAGTACTTTCTTTTTAACGGAGCAAATTCGGAACACATATTAGCGCACATTCAGGCAACTGGAAAACTTTCTCTGAATCAAAGTGTTCTAAGCGTGTTTTCAATGTGATTAGGGAATTTACAGTGTGGTATCTATATGATAGCATGATCTTTCTTACAGCACTATCTTTTGAGATGTTAGGAAGTAGTGTTCAAAGTACAACTTCATACTTAGAAGGTGAAAATTCTCGTTTACAAATATAAGAGCAGTATTTGAATAGCATTTAACATGTTTAAAAAAAATTTCTCAAAGTTTTTGGCTGACCACCTGCTAAGGCTCGGCGGACCCCCAAGGGGTTCGCGGACCACAGTTTGGGAAACTCTGTTCTAGAGATATCAACAAAATAAGTTAATAAAAAGTAGCTACAGGTAGTTATCAAAATGGAAACACCTGTAAATAAAAGGGGCATTTTTGAATGCACTTCGAAAGCAATAAAGAATAAAACCAGATTCTGTTTTTTTTTAATAAATAGTAATGTTTATATTCTGGTAGTATATGGTGGTTTTAACGGAAATTCTGGAAGTCTTGGATTTTTTTCAAGCTCATGAAATGTTGGACCTCTCAAATTTTTAAAGAGGTCAAACTGTTGGGGCGCGTCTAGTTGGACCAAGTGTAGCTGAAACAACGTAACTTTTTGGCATTTATAGAGGTACAGTATCTAAGGTCATGACAGCATATGCACAGCACGGTAAGACAAGCTCAGCAAACCAAAAAAGTGGGCGGAAAGAGAAGCTCAATGAAAGAGGTCAACTAATATTGAAGCAGACTGTTAAGTCCAAAAAGCAAACAACAGCAGCAAAAGTGACCACAGAACTCAATCACCATCCGAATTCACCAGTGTGAGTGATTACAGGTAGAAGGGCACCTTTATAAACAGAACATTTACGGCAGAATAGTGATTCCCAAAATTTTTTCCAAGTGTTTCCATTATTTGGATAACTACCTGTATGTCTTTCTCCGAATATGTTAGTTTAGTATTAGAATAATGAAATGTTGTGTATTATAGTAAACTGTAAGGAAAAGCAACTTGACGTCTAATTAAAAAATTTTCTATAACTCCTAGTCTCCCTTTATGTAAATATTTTAGCAAACATTTTACTGCTTATAATCATTTAAGTGTGGGTTTATATTGTCCTTTTATTATTAAATATTTTTGTGATGAAATATTTTGAAATGTTGTATAAGTTTTTTGTCTATTTATATTAGTTTTTCTTCCTGATACTGTATTGCATCTCTTTTGCAGTTTTATAATAATTTGACGGAAGTGTTGGTGAACTTTCAAAATAAGATTAGCGACTTTTGTTTTGCTCGACGAACTGAGAAAGAGGAGCTATGTCGGGATATGCAGAAAGATATTGTAACTATAGCAAGTCAACCGTCTCCTCTAGCGCCTCCAGCTAATCATAGTAAGATGTGTTTCTATCAGTAAAATATTAAACTGAATACAGTAGAATACCTTTATAATGCCGACCTATATAATGCAATTCTCTATAAACCGCACAACTTTTCAGAAGTAAACAATAGGTTTAAAGTTTAAACAGTCCATCTGTTTCTTTTTGCAAAACATAAAAATTGTTAGGCAAATTAAATTTTGAAACTGTTTTTCATCTTTCCATTTTATTTCAAAGCTTTTAAATGAAAATCATTATTCACAGTAAACAGAAAATACCAGATGGCTCTCGAAAATGCAGCTGTTATGCAAACCATGAAGCAGAAGTGCAGGATAATTCACTTTCTTTTGATTGTGAAACATATTTATTTGTGAATGACTAATAGTAACATTTGTGCTTTAATACTCATTGCTAATAAAAACTCATTCTAAAGTGCTAATATATAGATATATTCTGAATATTAGTTTCAAAATTTGTGAAATGATCTATATAGCGCAAAAACCTGTATAACGCAAAAGCTGTGGTCCCAAGGTATGTGTTATAACGGTCTTCTACTGTATTAAACATTAGTTAATGGAAGCAATTTCTCTGTAGTTGCCATTGACTGTAATGATTTTTTAACTCACACTATCACTGCTGCAAGAAAATTGGGTATATTGCCTCTAGTAATTCATTCTCAGAGAAGACGACATGACACATAGTCCATTACATCCATACAAATTTAAGAGTACAACAAAAATGTCATAATCTGCAAAAATTGTTTAAGTTAAAGTTTAGTGGTCATCAATCGATCATGAATGATTCTATTATCACTCTATCACAGCTGTCAAGCAATCAGTTAATTGAGCATGTTTTGAGTCGATCGCGACAACAGTTTGGACCATGTTTTTTGTCAGAGAAAAAATGTATATGTTCTAGGAAAGAAAATTGGCTCAACTTAGTAATCAAAAGTTAGTTGAATATTTTAAAAAAAAACCTTATATAATCGCTGGAAGTACCGCATCTGTTAATTTTTAAGGAAAACATTATTTTTGCCTTTTGTTCTTGAAAAATATCCACAAAAGTTACTGTAGATTCACAGGTGAAACTTGGTGCAAATGTTTTACAAAATCTTGAAGTAAGAAACCATTGATTTGAGCGGGAGTTTCCCAGTGGCAGAATGAGGGGGGAGGATCTCCCTCCCTCACAAAGACGATCTTAGTGTTCAACAAACTCGGAAAGTGGATTGGCAGCTAATTTCAGTTGCATATCACTGCTCTTTTAGATTACTAAATAATAAATTTTGAACATTCAATAATGTACCAACAGCCCAGATCCAGAGACTGCAGTTTTGTCCTTGGTATGGATTCATCAGTCTTTGCACTCTCAACTTTAATGAGATGACATCTTCCTCCAGCTCGGTTAGTCACTATTCCAGACTCCATAACAACAACAAAACCGGAGTCTCTGGATGTGACAACCAGAATCTTGGTACATAATGTGTAGTTCTACCTTCTTACTACTTAATAAATATTGTGTTTCTTTCCTCTCAGGCAACCAGAAACCGGCAAGACCACCGCCTCCGAAAACCAATGAACCCAGCACTGCCCCACCGGCCCAGAACTGGGGTTATCCACCTGCTGCTCCGGATGCAGCGGCTCATCAGCAGCCACAGCAGCCCTGCCCTTACCCCCCTTATCCGGCATATCCTTACCCTGCAGCATACCCGCCTGCGCCCATGTACAACACCTATGGGCAGGTTGTGCTACCACCCTTTCCACCAGGCAAGTATCCATTGTCATTCATAGTGCTGTAATTTTCCTATTTTTTTTAATAACTCCTAAAGTTCCTAATATTTTTATAAATTTTTCCTAAATATCCTAAAATTTCAAAATGTTACCTTGCATTTTTGAAAAAAAAAAGCTGCGCACTGAAATCATTTTAAGTTTTTTCTAATCGTCTTGTTCACTTAATGATTACATCTTGCGAAAATTCCTATTCAGTATTATGTGTTCCAGAAATAACTTGTTATGAACAGTATATGGTATGATGCAAGTTAAGTGGATTTGTCATCACAATCTGTGGGTGTAAAATGGTGAAAGCTATGCTTTAATATTTGCGACAAACATGCAACAGAAGATCACCTGTAAATAGGTACATTTTGTAGTAAGAGGCTTATGACAGTCTGATATTTGTTGTGACATAACTATTTGCAATAACTAGGAATAACCGTGTATAGGGATTTGGGATTTTTGTGTGCAGTAGAACTCTGATATTACAAGGTCTGTTTCATACGTTATTTTACTTCCGATGTCATTCTCTGCTGTTGGATCATGAAAATTGCTGTACTGCTAATATTCAAGTATTTCAGATTTTACGCTACCCTTCCGCTTAATACGTTTTTTATAAAACAGCCCTAACTCATATTTGCTCTTCAAGAGACAGTTTTTTTCTGGGTCTTTTTCCAAGACAAATTTGCTTCTTGGCTTCGTGAAGATATTCTGGCATTCTTTCTAGTCTTATTGTCAAAGCATAAAAACTCTAAAACAATTTTTATTTACGAATGCAGAGGAAAAAGCAAATTCATAAAAATTGCTAGTATAGAACGTTATGAATGACATTGTGTATATAAAAACAAGTAAACATTACAGATTTGACCTACCAGTCCCTTGGCAAGCGCTAATTGTTAAACAAGATGCTAGTCTTAACCACTCTTCATTTTACATATTTGCACTTGGTGTGTTTTTATTACTAGTCCTACGGAATATGTGAAATCGTTGTTCTACTGTATAACTTTTTCTCCTGATTTAAATATAATTTAGGAAGCTTTCTCCTTTTTACACAGCTCCTGGTTATCAAGGACAACAACCAACTCAGCCACAAGGTTATCCATATCCTCCTGCTACCGGTTATCCATATCCACAACAACAGTACCCTCAGCAACAGTATCGCCCATGGCAGCAATGAAACTACTACTACGAAATAAAACCACCCCACAAATACCGAACTTGTAATCTACAAAAGCACAACAATATGCTTTATTTATGTATGACATGAATTTGATTTTGCTCATGAAATTGTAGAAAAATAAATATGTATATTGACGCTTAAATTTTTTCAAATAATCAACTTTATACTTGTTTGTGAATAAAGGAATTTATGTAAATTTTATTAATGTTGATGCTTCAAAAAATTTAGATGTAAAAATATTTCTAAAATAAAACAAATGTTTTTAAATTATAAAATTAGATCAAAGCTGTTACTGAACACCTTAATTACAAATAAAATGCCAGAACACAAGTGTTTGTTGAAAACATGATTCACATTATTCAATAATAATTTACAATGCATTACATGATAAATTTCTCCTTCACCCCTTGTTTTTTCTGTTACCACTGCCTCTAGGATTATCTGAAAAATAATTTATTATATTAGTTTAATTAGATGCCTTAAAGAACTTTTTTTAAAAAAATATTAGAAGTGTTTTTTTTTTTTTTTGTTAAACCAACTCTGTTAGACTACGAATTTTTATAGCTGTTATTTACTGTGGATGTACATCAGAGTTGAGGAAAGTTGTATTTAGTGGTAGGTTTTTTTTTATTAAATGGTTTTCAGTTCACAATCAGAGGCATATACAGTCGACGCTCATTATAAAGACCGTCCCATTATAAAGAACCAGTGGTAGAAGTCCCAACTTTGTTCCTATAAACTCTATGTTAATTTGCTTTTTGTTATAACGACCGTTCTGTATTGTCTAATCCAATACATCGACCGAATCAGCGGACGCTATTTCTTGTGTTTTTTTCAATAAAACAAATTAGTAGCTTAAAATGACATTATTGTTTACGGACATCTGCCTGAAGTTTTCAATGTCAAATCCAACTTGAAGAGAGGTTGGGGGGGGGGGGGGGGGGGGAGATTACCATTCACCACAGCTAGCACAGAAAAATTAATGGGAGGAAATTTCCAGATTCCTAAGAAAAGGGAGTTGACAGATGTATTGGTAGTTTGGTGTTTGAATCTAGTGGTTTTAAAGATTTGAGGTTCTCGAGGGACTTTTAAATGTTTCTTTGGAAAGCAAGAGAAACACAATTTATCACCTATATCTGAAACAGAAAATAATGTTTTGTAAAAATCACGTCTGCTAAAAAGGCAGACCTCTGTTTCTGGTTTTATCTTCAGAAATTGTTGTAGTAGTAGTAGCAGATTTGAAAGTGTGTAACATTTTCCTCCCTATATTTTCTACTTTAAAACTTGTTTAATATTCTGTCATAATATTTCGCACACGACTTTTCTAAAAATTCCTATGATAAAAAAAATTTGAGCATTTACTTGGGCATTCATGGTGAAGGTGTACATTTTTTAAATTTATACCTCTTATAACGACCACTCGTTATAAAGACCTTTTTCTCTGGGACAGAGATGGTTGTTATATCCAGCGTCGACTGTATATTCCAATTAATTTTAAGAACCAAACTTTTGGATTGGAAAAATTCGTTTTGAAAACTTTAATGCCAAATGCCATCTAGATGATGAAATATGAGTAAAAGAGCTTGGTTTTACAATTCGAGCGTATATGAACTGCTCATAGTCAAAATGTTAGCAAGTCCAAACTGATATAGCAATATTTATTGCTCATCGAATGATTTTACTTTGTTGTGGCTTGGCGTTGGCTCCTTTTAATCACTTTGTGATTGGTAGATAATAGTCACACAACATCAATGAAAAAACATCTATGTTCAAAATTAAAACATCGATGGTATTGATACATTGACCGAAAAACATCGCAGCTACCAATAAAAGTTAAATTGAAAATTTGAATGAAGATTTAGCAGCCTATCTGGGGGGGGGGGATGACACCCAAAGTAGAATTGCAACTTTTTGAAAAATATGAAGCTAAAATGCATTTTTAAGACTACAAATTAAAAAACTTCCCCCTGGGGGAAAACCCCCGCCCCCCCCTCTTTCCACCTCTCATCATGAGTGAATACTTTTCTCCGCACACACCCCACCACTTAGCTGTAAGCCTTAGGTTTTCATGAGTGAATACTGTACTCAGAATTAGGTTCATATTGTCAATACTTAGACCTGGTAGTAACTCTTTCAAACACTAAAAAACTGAACCACATTATCTTTCCATGTGTGAGCGTTTATAATAATCGAGGGGATATCAATTTCATACACCCCGTTATTTGTTTGACCTCTCTAGAGCCTGCTCATATGCCTCCAGAGCAAGTTATATATTAAAAAAAAAAGCGTTTCTAGTTTTTATTTGACTTTGTACATTAGTCCACACTTATTTAGTTATAACACAAATGTAGTTGTTTCTGAAAATTGTATGAATTTCATGTTTACATAGAATATTAAAACTTTTCTCTTTTTGCGTTTGTAGGAGGGGGGGGGGGGTGACACTATAAATTACCACCCCGTATGTCACCTACCTTAGGTATGCCACTGGATTTATCCAGTATACAGCTTTCTACAGCTACTATACCTGTGGCAGATCCAGAGACTTGAATTAGGGGGGGGGGGATTCTATTAGTTTTCATACATGATCAAACCTTTTATGGAGGGAGTGAAGTATTTCATTTATGAAACCAAGACCCCCAAGTCACGTGACAGGGTTTAAAGCAAATCATTGGAAGAAATCGGGGTTTCTTTTGCTTGTTTCACGCAAAACGTGCCAACAATTCGTCGTTGTTGAGTCACGTGACTTGGGGTCTTTGGGTCAGCTTTTGCTAAGCCAATGATTTGACTAGCTTCTTCCATTTCAATTCCTGCTTCAAGGATCAAACCTGTTGGATGCATAGAAGCTATTTCATTGTGAATTTTAATTGAAATTTAAATAAAAGAGGGAGATAATTTTCACCATCTCCTGCGTTTTTGAAACATTTTTTTTCCAACCTATAATGGAATGAAAAAAAAATATTCCGAGGTACTGTCGAACCCGACTTACGCGAGGAATGCGTTCCAAGACTCCTCGCGTAAGTCGAAATTTCCCGTTGTGGAAAAGTGTTATGAATATGATTTTTTTATTAACATACCGAATCATTTTAGACATTTAAACACCTTTTAAACTGTTTTTGACAATTTTTTAACTGCATATTACCGTTTCTAACGTAAAGAGCTGAATTTTTACCATATGTTGGAAAAAGTTCCATTATTCACATAAAATACTGTTACGATGCACAAAATCAATGATTAATGGGAAAGAGAGACCAGGGGTACCCATCCCCCCAAGCTCAATGGCGCAAAATTCCCCCCAAAAAGTTTCCCAACTCTCTTGCTTTTAAATTAGGTTAAACTTAACACAACACTATTTAGAGTCACCAATTTTCAGTTAAATTTACATCATTTAATGAATCCATCAGAAAAATACAACAAAATAAAGTTGCTTAAGATAAAAAAAAAGTTACTCCAGAATCGAAAACGAACTGCTTACATTTACGGCAGCAATTAAGTACAAGCAATAGATTTTATGATAAATTTACGATCTTGTGAATAATCGCTGCTAATTCAGGGTGTGGCGAAAGGTATGCCCTCATTTTGGAGAGCAATATATAAAATACTATTAAATATAGAGGAGTGGAATTTTTTTTCTACCTTTGGTATTTCAAACTTTTTTTTACATTAACGTTTAAAAACAATACCTGCAAGATAGCGGTCTCCAGTAGCAATGCACTGATGTATTGTCCGTTTTTCACAAGAAGGCACTTGACTCCTCCCTCGTCACGTGTTATCCAATGATTCTATTTGCTGTTTTCGGCAGAAGGTATATTTTGATCATAGCATTTTGTTGTGAAAGCAGGTGTTTTCAAAATGTAGGGATAAAATGACAATAGACAAGTGAAGCAAGTGATGTAAAAGGCACTAAGACTTTTTTGTACATTAAAATGCACGCCCAAGTTAAGGCTGTCTGGTTTTCCTTGTATCAAAACACAGCCAGAAGCTTCCAAAATTGGCTATATCAGTGCATTGCTACTGGAGGCCGCCGTCTTAGATATCAGTTTTAAACGTTAATATGAAAAACTGTTTGAAGGACCAAAGGTAATAAAAAAAATTCCAGTCCTCTACATTTAATAGTATTTTATTTATTGCTCTCCAAAATGAGAGCATACCTTTCGCCACACCCTATACTAAATTAAGTTTAATTCGTTTACTCGGAACTTCAAATTTGAATGTTAAGCTACCAGATTTAATCTATTTACTGCATGTGCCGGCAAAATTTGTAATTTATAAATAAATCCCAGTTAACATAATAATAATACCTACTAAATTTTTCAGGGCCGTTGCGAGATAAAAAAAAACTAAGAGGGAAGAGTGTGGGTGTTAGCAAGCACCTCATCATACCTTTTTTCTTCAAAATATTTTAAAATACGCAAAGAGAGAGATAATTCAGCTTTTGATTTGCGTGGGAATCATGACTCAATCTGAGCAATACGACCACTATCGTAAGTAGAATATTGCTTTAGAAATAAGGGTTCCTGGAGTTTCTCCTCAGGAATTTTCTTGAATTTTTAGTTTAAGACAATCTATGGTAATGTTAGGGAGGAGAGGAGCTTGGTGGCCCTCCAGTGGAAATTTTTTTGAAATTGAAACTCTAAAAACATAATTGCAGATTGCTTTGATTATGTCAGGAAAAGGGTGGCTCAGTGGCTCTTCTCTTGATCTTTTTCAAAATTGTAGTTTTAAAAATACAGTTTTAAACAAACGTTAGTAATGCTGGAGAGAGTAAAGGTTTTCGTGTCCCTCCAGCGGCAATTTTTCGGAATTGAAACTCCGATAACGCAGTTTTAGACAAGGTTTGGTAACGTTAGAGGGGGGGGGGGGGAGAATTCGAGGATTCTCCCCTGAAATTTTTTTGAAATTATATATACTATATTTGGTAATGTTCGGCACAGGAAAAGCTTGGTGACCTTTCCACTGCAATGGGGTGGTTTCCTTCAGTCAAAAGTACTACTTTTAGTCATTAAAATAGATAGAATGAGCAAAAAAAATTACATGGAGCCCAGAAAATACTTTCATTTTCCCAACAGTTTTTTTTTAAATTAATTTTTTAAAATGTCCGATTTTTCAAACAAGGCGTGGTCTTTATGACGTCACAAATGATGCAATTTGGCGCATCTTTCTACAACGTTTCCATGTTATGATAATCAAGCAGCGAATTAAAATTTCCTCTACGCTTGCTATCAACCATATCGTTGCCAATACACGTGAGTTTGAAAAAAAAAGAACAATTTGACAGCTGAGAGTTTAGGGTTAGTGAAAATGAAGTGTTATGCTACCATACAGCCAGTGAAACAATTCAATTACTGCATAAGGCATTTCCTGGTCGCTTACTCTCTCGTTTTGTTGATCAGAATTGACACCTTAGAATGTGTGATTTAACATCATTAGATTTCTTCTTATGGAGTTATTTAAAGTCAAAGATGTATGTCAACAAGCCCACAACCATCTGTTCATTACCCTATTGCGATATCGAGTGCCAATAGCAACAACTGCTTGACCAGCCTCAACTTTCATTATTTTTGAAATAATTGTTCAATAATGAAAATGCGTTATTGCGTAATGCATAACGCTCCATTTTTAATAACCCTAAACTATCAGCTGTCAAATTGTACTTTTTTCAGGGTTGCCAACAATTTAATGCAAAAATGCGACAAATTCATTTCTTGCGTTAATTTTGGGACATCCTTTATAAAATTTGCGAAATTACCAAGAGCTTCATTTTTGCAAAATAAGTACTTTTACAGTATTTAAAGCATTTAAAATATTTCAAATTGGAGTGAAAAAGATGGGTGTAAAATATGTTCAAGAGCAAATCTCACCTTCTTTCCAGTCATCCCAGTTTCTAGCTTTTTGTAGCGCTTCTGGATCATCTTTTTCCAGAAGTTCTTCCTTGTGAATTTCTTCTACCTCTTTTTCATCAGCTTCTCCCTTTAGGGCTCGATCTTGTAAAGAGGCGCTGTAACCAGATAAAGAAAAGTTAATCCTATTTGAAAAGTTTGGTTTAATTTAACAGGAAGTTATTTATGCATTGCTACTACTGGTATGATTGTTCTAGAATCCCCATACCCACTTATAAGATTACTTTGAGAAAAAATTGTTAACAATAACAATAATCTTCTTTTTTTCTTTTCCAAGGAACAGTTCACTTTCATAGGATTTCTTTAAGTGGGTGAGCTCAGGACATGGCATTTTTTTCTCAATTCTAAAAGCAGCACAACTCCTCCCCTTTTCCTGCATTTCTTAAAGAAAAGGGTGAATTGGACATATAGACGTGAATTTAGACTGATGCCTTCAAAACATATGTGATTAGAAAGCAAGCCCCCCGCCCCATTCAATAGTATTAGATGAACATTTCCAAATGCAATTAAAACACAGTCTTAACAACAGCTAAACCATCAAACAAACTAGCAGAAGACAGTTGCCATAAATAAAACTTAAAAATTATCTCTAGCTCTTGTTTAAGTAGCACATATCTGTACATGGGAGATAAAGGGAGTATGTTTATTACCTTTTTTTAAAGTGAAAACTTAATTGTATAATGTAATTTTAAAACTGCTACTGTAAAATGCCCAGAGTCCAATGATTATACTAAACAAATTTTCTCTTAAAACCCGTTAAATAAAAAACCAGTATTAAAAAAAAAAAAAACATATTTCCTTGAAAGTTATGTTTTTGTGACTATGTCCTTTACTTCCCAGAAAGATATTATATATCAGTTGTTATGTATAATTTTACATTACGTATTGTAGTGAGTTTAATTAAATAAAATTCTAATAACATATAATTTTTTTAAATACTGTTTCAGAGGTGCCCCAAACTTACATTTTTGGGAGGAAAGAGTTCTCAAATTGCCGATTAGAACTCCAAATTTTGCCAGATAATAAAATACAGGTATTTGCATACTCATACCAAATGAAACGGGACACATGGGCATTTTAAAAATTGCAACATTGCCACCATGTCTCGAAATTTGCTGAATTCTCAGACAAAATTTTCCAAATAAGGAAATTTTTGGGCGGTTACGGTGACCACCCATTAGGGCGCCCTTGAATTGTTTATGTAAATTTTTAAGTACCTTTTAGGTCACTACATTAATTCTAGATTTTATTATTTAAAAATGTTTACACAATCTGCACTTTTTATTCTATACTTTCAGAATTCTTACCTAGTGGCAGACTTTTGGTCTTCAACATACTTTTCAAATCTTTGTCGATAAAAATCGTCAATAGTCATTACAGGAAGGCTAGGGTAACCCATGCCAAATACCCTCTTTTGAATTTCGTCTTTTGTAATTATAAAAGGTTTTAAAGGCTGAAATAAAAAAATAAAAAAAAGTTTGATTTAAAACCAATGAAATATTTACATGGACGTCACTTAAAACCATAATAAGATTATTAGAAGTAGGAGAAAGTAACAACAATAATTTTTATTGAAATAAAATTCATCAATTCGCAGTAGATGGGGAAAATATTGACTTTTGAAATACCATAAAAACGTTATGGTAGAGTTACAAACAAATGGAAAATGTTTAATATTTTAGAAAAAGTCCCACAAAAAATGCACACAAAAATACTCGCAAATTATATTCTTCAAACATCCTAGTGAACTTCAGATGACTCAAATGAACCTGACCCATTTATTTTGAAGATTGAAATATGGTACCATTTAAAGAAGGTTATTTTGCTTAAAGCTGCAATGGAGTATGAAAATCATTTTTTTTTTAACTTTGAAAATTTAGTTCTGAAATTTTTATGAGTTATAGACCTTTATGAGGGGAAATGATATGTAAAATTTTGTTGAAAAATGCTGAATAAACTTTAAAATGCAGAGGAAATTGTATTTTTTATTCGTAAATATTTGAACCACAAAAATCACTCCATGAGCAAATTTTTTTCTTTAAATCTTACTTTTCTCCATTTTTCTAGATGTATACTTCATATTTAAAGAAAACTTGGGGAGCAAAATTTCATCAACCACAATATTTGTTCAAAAGGTGTTAAAGATTTTTCTGAAAAAAGTCGATAAAATTAGGATTTGAACCTGATTTAAAAAAAATAAATGATGGTATTGAAAATTTGCTCCCTATTTTTTTAAATTTGAATTTCGTTATCAATTTGAAAAAAACTCAAAGTATTTAAACAAATCCTGATCTGCAGGGAGCATTTGAAAGATACACATGAATTGAAATTTTACGATTACGAGACATTTGCATTTATCTTTTGATTTTTTGCATCATCAACTTTTCTGGTAAGCAGGTTATTATACTCGTATAAATTGAGTCAAGTTAAATTCTTAAAGGATTTAATAATTTATTATTTTTATGAATGACATCAATGAAAATATTTCTGGAAGCATAAATTGTTTTGCTGATGATGTAAAAGTTATGGGGATTGTCGAAAATGAAGAACAAGTAAAACAGCTTCAAGAGGATTTAGATCATATTACTAAAAGGGCAGATAAATGGTGTATGGCAGTTAATGTAGGGAAATGTCAACAGCGTATTACTGGGCCGTAGACACTGGTCGAGAATCTGAACCAAGATAAATCTTGGGATATTAATTTCCGTTTTTTGCGAAAATTTACTTATTAGATATAGCGTCACTCAGAAACCCTCTCATTGCCAATAAGGAACTTTAGGATTAAGATTTTTCATATTTCATAGTCCTTTCCCTTTTAACTGAAGATGAAATCTAATGAATCGGAAACTTCTTTAATGAAAATTATCAAAAGAAACTAGTATTAACTTCAAGTTCGAAGTTAAAACTGCTCTACTTTTGCTGAACTGGCATGACTAACTACTGAACTGAGGCACTTGAGGGACGAAAACCTACCTAATTGGAAAATACATTGAAAGTGGCGAACAATTTGAGACTAAAACTGTCCAGTTTCAATCCAAATATCAATTCCCTCGTATAGGAAAAACAACGCCAAAAATCCCATGGAGCTTTAATTTTGACGACTTATTTTTGAGTTTCCTTACAGTTATGCCAGCTAAGTGAATGCAATAAAGTTATTTTTTCCTTAAAAAATATTTTGAAAATTGTTCTTGTTCAGTATATTTATATCCGACAACATTCAGTATATTTATATCTGCAACATAAGGGGAGAAGTGGATTAACATCTCCAGAACTCTTGCTTTTAACGCACTTTCAGTCCTAATACTATACATTATTTACACTTAAGGACTGTTATGAACAGGTGCCTCCTCCCCCCCCCCCAGAAGGTACATTTTGGCTGCGCAAGTAATGTATAGTAGTTAGTGGGCCTCAATCGTGTTTTCTACAAAACTGGTGAGATGCACAATAAAAAAGGTTGGGAACCGCTGGTTTACAGGGTTCAGTCATTAATCAGGCAGAAAATGTTATGGATCTGGGTATCCTAATAAATCAGGACTTCAAGTTTAGTCAACAGTGCAGTATTGCAAGTAACAAAGCCAACAGAATACTTGGGTTTATCAATAGATCTGTTTCAAACAAATCTAAGAAGGTTTTTCTGCCTTTATATAGGAGTTTAGTAAGAGTACGCTGTTCAGTTTTGGTCGCCTTATCTCAAGAAAGATATTTCTGTATTGGAAAGGGTTCAAAGAAGGGTAACTAGATTAGTAAGAGGACTCTCAGATTTAGATTATGATACCAGACTTAATAGGCTTTATATGTATAGCCTGGAGCAAAGGAGAGTCAGAGGGGACATGATTCAGTTATTTAAATTTATCAAAATAAAAGATGTTAATAGATTAAATTTTTGCACGGAAAGCAGGATGAGGGGTCATTGTTTTAAGCTATTTAAATCTCAGGCTAACTTGGAAATCAGGAAAAACAACTACTTTAGTAGGGTGGTGGGCACTTGGAACAGCTTACTGGAAGAGGCGGTAATGAGCTGGGGGGGGGGGGGGGGTAGCTTTAAGAGTGCCATTGACCTTCATTGGGGACTGGTAAATTGACTAGGACCAGCCTTGCTGGGCCCAAAGTCTGTTACTGGTTGTCACATTTGTATTTGAAATGGATTGACAAAAAAATTTCTTTGCATTACATTTTTGAAGCATTAAAAAATGATTACCAAAGCTCCGCTATTAAAATGCTTATGTTCTGCTTTTGCATAGATTGAAAAGGAAACCACAATTTTTGATTCATAAAAAGAAATCCACAAATTCAAAAATCAAGTCTGAAATTTTGTAGAATTTTTTCTGGAAAAGCCAGGGAATTGAATTTTGGAAAGTGAGCGAGAACCCTGAATTAAGTGACTATTTTGATCTTACCTTAGTTTCTGGCTTTTTTTTCTTTTCTACTAAGTTTTCTGTACATTTTGATGATACCCTATGAACTATACTTTCTAAAATTGGTTTTTCTCCTAAAACGGTAATACCAATACATTAAAAAAATGCACAGTTATTTTAAAATGCAAGTTTGATCAGCTAAGTAGAATAATTACTTTTAGTATTATCAAGCTCTTCTATCACAGTAACTATCCATCGTTCCAAGAGCACCAAATAATATTCTCTCTGGAAAAGATTATTATGTAAAGTTTTATTAGCCATTTTAGTAGAAGTAATGCCTAAAAAAAGTACTTTTTCAATCAGAAAAAAAAAAAAAAAATGTCCTTTAAAAATTTTCAGGTATGTATCAAAACCTTTTTGCTGCCCCATAAAAAAAATAAATACATTATTCAAAATACAATACAGCTATTATTTCATCGATAACATTATCTATTATAGTGTCAAGTAAATAATATGAACAATAATGGGCAAAGTTATCGATTCCTGCCGGCCATTAAAAACATTTTTAAAATATGTCACAGCAATACATTACAATGTATTTAGGAGAATAACCAACAAATAAACAACATTGTTTATCAAACTTTTCTTTGAATGATAAAATTCAAAAAAGCGGCTACTTTTGAAATGGTTACCGTGTGCCTCTGCAACTTAAAAAAAATCCTCAGTTTTTCCTTTTAACGGATGAGAAGTCATTTTAAACATTAAGAAAAAATTAATTGACAACCATCATGGAGAAATGTAAAAATAGCCATGCGTCACATAGTACTACCACTATAAACTAACAAATACGTATTACTGTAAGTATACATCAGTGGCGTGTACAGGAATTTTGCAAGGGGAGGATTCAGTATTGATAACCTCATTCTCATATCATACCCCAATACGTCGTCAAACACATCGTTGATTTTATCGATTCCCGAGAACAAAAAACAGTAAAAAATAAGCTATTAAATAAATAACTAGATTTATTCAATGAAATATGCTTAAATAAATATCCAGAAAGCAAAATAATTTACATTTTTACCTTTTTCATAATTAAAAAATGTATTCACAGAATCTCATTTTAATAAGTAGTTGCAAAACTAAAAACATGACTTTTACATTGTTTTTAGTTATAATTGCCATTCTGCTTCTTATAGGCCATTTGTTATATTAAAAGTGCACAGTATTTTTTAAAAATCTTTTAACATGAGGATTTTATTTTTTTCACTTATTAGAACTGAAATTATTGTTACCTTAGGTTGAAATCATGCCACGTTGAAAATACATAGAATCGCAATCAATCAGGAAAAAGAGCAAGACCTATAGGAGGGGTTCGGACCCCTCCCTTGTGTGCGCCAGTGGTATACATACAATTAGCTACCTATTATCTAGTTTTATGTACTGTTTTTGTAAAATACTAAGGGGCTTAGCCCCCTGTTTGCTGACACTAACCAACCTCTGAAGATTGCTTCTCAATCTTATTTGATTTTTAAAGATTTAAATCGTCTATCAGAACGAATCACATTATAAAACGTGTTACAAGTTCCGTTTTGAAAATCCACCTCTCCCTCCGGTAAAAAATGGAATATAAGTAAAGAGCTCATAATTAGAGCATAATCCCGCTCCCACTCGAAGAATTTGATAGAGATATGCATAACCGAGATATTAGAAAAAAAAAAAAAAACACTTTGAAGAGCACCCCTTTCCTGCGTTCTAAACAAACCAACTTGCACAGCTGTAGGTGCTAAGGCATTCCTGAGCATTGCAAAACAGCAGCTCTGTACATTTGAAAAGTCACTTTCAAACTCGTGGTTTATAGTAATATATTTTGCTATTTAGCTCCGGGCTTGAATTGAGTTCAGCCTAGGACTTTTCACTAAAATGGAAATCATAATATCTATTGTTCTAATTAATAGAGAAAACTGGAACAAGCTTTATTCAGTAAATTACTGCCCATTAACCAGGGCTGAAGCAGAAATACATGAAATACATCGCCAGCTCAGTCATTTCCAGCCGAGGACTGCAGTTTCATGCTTATTAGCATTCAACCGAGATATTGATAATATGAGTGCTAATAAGCACAAAACTGCAGTCCTCGGCTGGAAATGACTGAGCTGGCGATGTATTTCATGTAGAACAAGCTTTATTTGATGCAGAAAAAAAATCTCTTTTGAATGGCACAGAATGTTAAGGGGTGTGGAATATTTTCGATAGACAATTTATATGAAATTTCAGCTTCAAAAAAGAGTAACAAAAAAAAAAAAAAAAAAAACCCAGATGCAAACCTCCAGGGCTTGAAGTAATTTTTAACAAAATTTCAAGGCTGTGGTGCTATGGGGTCTCCTAAACACAGGCTCAAAGACAGAATTTTAGTTTATTTGACATTATTCTTTTTAATACATAGGGAAAAAGTTGTTTACATTGAACATTTGGAAACTTAGATAATAAATAGTAAAGCCTTACTATGTATTCTTCAGCATCTTTTCTTTCTAAAGCAGGCTTTAGTTCCTTTTCTCTGGCTTGTAATTTCTTCTTTTCTTTATAAAGCTCAATTTTTCTCTGCCGTGTTGCTGCCAAATCTGAAACAGTTGGTACAATTGGAGTCTTTGTTCGATTCGATTCTGCATCATCTAACAGTTCTTCCTGACATTTATCAAGAAATGAGATTCTGCATATTTCATAGTTTTTGCAACGATGAAGGAAATCATGGAAATATGTCTGTGTAAAGAATGATAAAGCTTAAGCAGCAAATAATGAAACACTTATCAAAGATAAAATTAAAAAATCCCACAAAATTTCACAACCAAGAAAATTGTTGATTCATCCATATAACTAAATCTGATAAATATTCAAAATAATTTAACAGAAACTTGACAAAGCATCTGCACTTCAATAGGAATAGAAAATGTCTAGATGATAAAGATAATATAAAATCAACATTGATATGAGGTTTCTTTACAGTAAGAAGATAGGATAATTTCCATTACTTCGACACTGTAACAAACTGAGTGTATTAATGTAATTATGACTTTTAAGTTTAGTAAAAGCTGCAATAGCTAGTTGAACTTCAAATTATTGTACTGTTAATTTTTACTCGTAGATGAAGTTCTTGAAAAGAATGGGTAAGCTCCTTCTTGATTTTGTGAGAGCACTACGGAAAATAAATTTCTGTATGTATGCCACGCACATGCGTTTGTCCGATAAAAGCTGTTTCACAAATGCACACAATGTTCAACAACA
This sequence comes from Uloborus diversus, assembly GCF_026930045.1. Classification (NCBI taxonomy): domain Eukaryota; kingdom Metazoa; phylum Arthropoda; class Arachnida; order Araneae; family Uloboridae; genus Uloborus; species Uloborus diversus. Next base: position 17,933,900 of record NC_072734.1, read on the forward strand.
TGTTCTTTGGCACATTGTATGCATCCTGGATCAAAATATTTCTTAGTCATGCTGTCAGTCTACTATATTAAAATCAGAGTGTATCAATGTATGTAACTTAAACTTCTTGAGAATGCCAGAGAATTGGCGATCAAACTAGGTCTTTGTATAGATTTGTAATTTTTCAGTCATCATCTCCTGCTCGACAGTAGTTGGTTGGTTGAGGTGGCCACCACGAAGGCGGTTAGTGTTCACAATATCCGTCACCATCTGAACTTTCTAACGTCAGTCTGTATGCATAATTTCATTAATCTTTTCAATGTTTTCATAAGTTTTTGATGTTACAGATCTACTAGAACGTTTATCATCTTCAACAACTGCCTGACCTCCCAAAAATCGGTTGTACTATTAAAAAAATTTGACAACATGACATATAGTTTGCCCTAAGATAACCCTTTAAAATAATTAAAATATTCAGTTGGAGTTGTTTTTAACCCATTAATACCTAGCGTCCCTTTTTAGGGACGGTCCAAAAATTGTGTCTCAATTTCCCAAAAGTAAACATTTCAACTCAATAATTGTGTTCATTTATTACTTTAGTATTGTTTCATTTCGTTACTAGCAGACGGCAGCACATAATCGTTATAAAGTGTGTTCTGTAACAATTTTGTTATGATCTTCATGAAGAATTTCATTGTTCACAATGTCAAGAACAAAGAAGTAAGTTTTCAAAATTTTTAACAAGTAAATCAATTTGTATTTGATACATATGTTACTTTGATCAATATTTCAGTTTACCTTTTCTTGCATTTTTGTAGATTTTAAAAATTTTATGGATTTTATAGCAATTTAAGAGCGTCCCTAAAAAGGGACGCTAGGCAGTAAAGGCTGCATTGTTGAATCGTTGCTAGTTTCTTGCTTGGAATTCAAAATTGGCCTCAAAAAAAGTTATTAAATGTTTTTAGACTAAAAAATAGGCAATATGTTTTATTTTTAAAAATTAAAAAGACTAATTAATAATAAAACTACCTTTTTTAAAGATATTTCAGTAACAATTTTTTCTGCAATTTCGAAAAATACTTAGGTAAATTTGAAAAGCCACCTTTTTCAAAAATTAACTTCTTTGAAACCTGAGTTATTTTTTGACATTAATAATCTTCAGTAACTCATTGAGATTTTCTCATTGTTTTGTCTGACTTCGAAGAAGCCTTAGCACTTCTGGAACAGCTCTCTGATGATAAAGAATTCAAGGAGGCTGATATATGCATTTGTCCACCTTCACAAGTTAGTGAAATTACTGACGAATACAGTGGGCCGGATGATTCAGTTGATGTTAATCAATTATCAGGTCAACAGTTGAAATCTTCTGCTACAATGACCATTAGAAAAGTTAATCAGGGTAAGGTAGTATGTGTTGGAGATAGTCAGTCAAGTGACAGTGATGATGTTGAGCAGCATCTTCCAAGCAAACGCAGAAAAATAAAGAAAAAAAATACAGAAAGAAATTGGGTTAAGAAAGATATATCCATCAATAAGAAAAAAAAATAATGTATGGAATGTGGAAACACCAAGCTTTTTGAATGTTGAATGGACACCAGTGTCAATATTTGAAGAGTTTTTTACAGATGAAATACTGGATGAATTTGTTTTTCAGAGCACCCTCTATGCTCGACAAAAAAACAATACATACTCTTCTATAACGCGAGAGGAGCTGCGTTTATTCTTGGCTATCCTATTAACAAGTGGATATGCATGCTTGCCCCAGCGGAGACTCTACTGGAGTCCATCAACTGATGTCAACGACATAGCAATTAGTTCTGCAATGAGTAGAAATCGATTTGAGCAAATTATGCAGTATTTACATTTTGCTGACACCAAACTCAACAAAAATGACAAAGTCGGAAAGTTTTTTTTTTTTTTCAAGTATTAAATCGTCGGCAAAAAATATTTGTCGTTGAAAAAGCATGTACCCTCTGATGCCTAGCGTCCCTTTTTAGGGACAATTTTTCTGTTATTAATAAAACATTTATTTTTTGCATTAGATTTTTTAAATTATTTTTCCTGTCTATTAAACACTATTTGCAACCCGTAAACAAAAAATCTTTGAAAAAAAAATGTCAGGCATTAATGGGTTAATTTTTAAGTTTATCATGATCGCAACACTTCGACACATCAATGTCTTACTTAAGGGGCACACCAGTTTAAGAGGCTGAAGTTTTAGTGTTTTTCATGAATTTTTTTTAACAGGAAAGAAATAACCAGAATTTGTTTAAACTTTGATATTTCATTCATCTTTTGAAGTATACCTTGTAGTTTTTTCAAGTCATTTCCACCAGAAATAGTGAAGTTAGAAGCTGCTGTTCATGGGCGGTCACCATCAGAGCTTGTTGCTGGTGGGCATTACCGAAGCAACAATTTTTATTTGTAACCATTACAACTGTTCTTTCTTGTAAACATATTTCCTAAGAATATGAACCTTATTGCGATCAAAAAGTGAAAGTTGCATGTGTTTGAGGTGATCCATTACAATATCATGTTATCCTACCATTTTTTTTTTTCACATTTCTCGCATTTAAAATTTTCTTTTTCATTAATAATATCATCCAAGAGTTAGGTTTCATATAGAGTATAATTGAAAAACAAATGTTCACACAAATTTTCAGAATGATTGGTCAATAACTCTTTGAATTAGAATGCCCACCATTTGAAAGAAAAAAAAAATGTTTCATGAAGAACGCATATGAAAAAAACTGCTGTGAACGTTTTTGAATCTCTACAGTCACTTAAGTTCTCATAACATTGGAACCAATCAGGGTTTTCCACTGAAATTTTGGCAACAAATTCTTGAAAAGTTTTACTAAAATTTTAAGACATAAAAAAGTGTATTTTTTGACCTGTCTGAATTGGTTTCCCCCCTTAAACAAGGATAAAAAGCAAACTTAGATATATGTTGGGATAGAATAACATGCCAAATGCACTAGAAGCACCAAGATCATTTCATTTCCACTACTCTATATATAGCCAAATGACTAGGGCATGTAGCGTCCAGTTATTTAATTGGTACCTCCTAATTTGGTGTAATAAAAATTTTTACAAGATGTAAAACAAAAAAAGTGAAAATAAAGGATAAAAAATACATACTGTTACAAATTCTGTAAATAGTAATTATTGCAGGAACGTAACCTGTAAATAGTTTCCCGTAATGAATATACAACCCCTTTTTCATTCGGCTAAAGTACACGACCCCTATTTTCTTTCTTTTCATTGATAACGGTCTACTACTTTACAGAAGCGTGTGGAATATTTGAGAAATTTCTTTTCGGTGTATTTAAGCCGTTAGCGATGGATAAACAGTTAGTTTCGATTGATATTTCGAACTGAGAAGATTTTTGCTCTGTTTATAGCGAGGCATTTCGCTGTGTTGTTTTCGTATTTGGAAGTAAATACGTGTGTAAACGTTGAGTTTACGGTGTTGTGTGATAATTGCTTAATTGCTGATGAATAATTTGGCAGTTGTTGAAGATCTTTCCTGTACATAGTGTAAATAAATTTCCTGTGTTTTTATCAAGAACTGTGTCTTCATTTCAAGAAAGTGGAAGTCGCACCGAATCCCTTACAATTTGGCGCCCAATGTGGGGCTTCTTCTGGACTTTCTTGGAGTAAGTGTGACTTTGGACATTTTTTCATAAAGACTTTGAATTTATAGACTTTGTTTTTATGGTGATTACTCGCGCAATGGATGAACAATTAAAACAACTTCTTGACGCAATCACCTCTGTGAAAAGTGATTTGACTGCAAGTTCTACTGCAAATCAAGAACAATTAAAAAATGAATTAACGACTAACCAAGAACTGTTAAATAGTGATTTAACTGCTAAAATTACTACAAGTCACGATGAAATGAAAAGTGACCTAACGTCGATGAAAACCATGATGGAGAATCAACTAACCGCCATGGGAGATCAAGTCGATGCTCTGGAAGAAAAATTTGATACTGTGGAAGAGCGCATCGCCAATATGGAAAATAAGTTGGAAGAAGAAGACAAGAAATTGACTTTATTTAAGGAAGAAATAATTAAGGACGTGGAAAGGAGATTGCCGACCGCGAAAAACAGCTCTGTACAGTTTTGCGCTCCCACATCTGTTGCTCGACCGTCCATTAAACTGGCCACATTTGATGGGAAAAGTTCGTGGCAGGTGTACAAGACCCAATTTATGATAGTGGCGGAAGCGAACGGATGGGACTCTGCTACCAAGGCCTGCCATCTTGCAGCATCCCTGAGAGGTGACGCAGCGGACATTCTCCAGACCCTTCCGGACAGCCAGCGCCTGGATTTCGCCGCCCTCACAGCTACGTTGGAGCTTCGCTTCGGTGAGAAGTGCCAGAAAGATTTCAGCCGACTCCAGTTGAAGTCCCGTTTCCAGAAAACTGGGGAAACCCTGCAAGAGCTTGCGGCGGACATCGAGAGACTGTCTCATCTTGCTTTTTACGACTGCCCTGCGGATGTTCGAGACAACCTGGCACTCAACTACTACATCGACGGGGTTCGAGATCCGGAAATCCAGAAAGCTCTACGGATGGCGGATGTCAAAGACCTGAATTCTGCTGTTGTGTATGCGATGAGATACGAGGTCGCCCAAGAAGCAACCCGTGTGGATCGCCATCTAATCCGGACTCAGGAAGCTGATGAGTCTGATTCCAGATCGTCCCACCTCGCTGAACTTGAGAGACAACTCGGTGATTTGACAAGACATTTGAGCAGCATAACAGCCCAAAAGAAACAAGAGCAGAAGTGCTGGAAATGCGGTAGTGAAGGACACCTGCGAAGGAGTTGTCCGGCTCGCCAAGCTACGCGAGGGAAGGAAATCACCACCACTAAAGCTCTGCAGATTTCCTCTTCTAGTAGTGGCAGTGATGGACGCACATGTAACATTTACGCACATGTAAATGGGAACCCCTGCAGACTGATTGTTGACACTGGAGCCAATGTGACAATCATTAGGACAGATGTGGCTCGTGAATTTGGATTGAAACTGCTGTGGACATCGCCACGCGTAAGTCTCCAGACTGTGACAGGTGACAAAATTGAGATTGACGGTAAAGTGGACTTGGAAATAGTGTTTGGGAATGCCACCTACCATCATACGGCATTCGTCGCTAATATCACGGACCCCTTCATTCTCGGATTGGACTTTTTGAAGAAATATGACTTCACTCTCGACTTCAAGACTAATGAGCTGCACTCGATGAGAGAAGACATAGCCGTTTTCCCTGCAGAAAGTGATGTAAAATCCGCTCATCAAATAATAGCTCAAACAGATTTATCGATTCCCTCAAGGTCAGAATCATTAATACCTGGCTCCCTTGAAGAAAGCAATAGTTTTCGATTTGGACTCATTGAATACCCTAACCTAAGCAATAACCTAAAAGGAGTGCTGGTAGCATCTACGCTTGTAGACCTTTCTAAGGATGTAATTCCTGTGAGAGTCGCCAACATGAGTGAATGGCCAAGGAATATCCGGAAAGGTGAAGTGTTAGCAACTTGTACTCCAGTAGACTGCATCATTAGAAGAATCAATTCCCCCGAGACTGTGTCTTCTGAGTCCTTGACATCGAAGTTAATTGGGAGTGCACCATTAACGAAAGACCAAAGAACTGCTGCGGAACAATTGGTGGATGACTTCAAGCATCTGTTTTCATCTACATCGGAGGATGTTGGCCGTACGAATTTAACGCAGCATAGGATTTACACTGGAGAACACCCCTCTATTAAACAGCATCCAAGACGACTACCGTTCGCCAAGAAGGAAGAGGTTGAGACCCTCCTGAAAGAGATGAAGGAGAATGATGTAATCGAACCGTCATCCAGTCCCTGGGCTTCTCCCATCGTCTTAGTCCGAAAGAAAGATGGCTCCACCAGATTTTGTGTCGATTACCAACGGCTGAATGAAATCACCAAGAAAGACAGTTACCCTCTTCCACGGATAGACGACACCTTGGACACTCTTTCCGGACACAAGTGGTTTTCGACCCTGGACTTGAAGAGCGGCTACTGGCAGGTTGAAATACACCCTGACGACCGAGAGAAGACAGCGTTTACAACTGGACAAGGCTTGTGGCAGTTTAAAGTGATGCCTTTCGGCCTCTGCAATGCACCAGCTACGTTCGAGCGTCTTATGGAGACAGTGTTAAGAGGACTCTCTTACGAATCCTGTCTGGTCTACTTAGACGATATCATCATCGTGGGACGCAGCTTTGAAGAACATCTGGCAAATCTTAGGAAGGTGCTGCAAAGGCTTAAGGAAGCCAATCTGAAGTTAAGTCCGTCCAAATGTAATTTGTTCCGCCGGGAAGTGAACTATCTTGGTCACATCATCTCTTCTGAGGGTGTGCAAACCGATCCAGAGAAGGTATCTGCGGTCAAGAGTTGGAGTCGTCCCGAAAACATCCATCAGCTGTGAAGTTTCCTGGGGCTCTGCACGTACTATAGGAAGTTTGTGAAGGGTTTTTCCAACATTGCACGACCTTTGCATAAGCTGACGGAGATCAAGCAAAAGTTTGAATGATCCAAAGAATGCGAAGATGCATTTCTACGACTGAAGGAGGCTTTAACATCAACGCCTATCCTCAGCCTGAAAAACCCTTCATCCTGGACACTGATGCGAGCAATGGGGGCATCGGAGCTGTTTTATCCCAAGAAATTGACGGAAATGAACATGTCATCGCTTACTGGAGCAAATGCTTATCAAAGTCGGAGCGAAATTACTGCGTCACCAGAAAGGAGTTACTGGCCATAGTGAAAGCTGTAGAACACTTCCATCATTACCTCTACGGCCGAAAATTTCTGCTTCGGACAGATCATGCCTCATTAACTTGGCTTTTGAACTTCAAAAATCCGGAAGGCCAGATAGCCAGATGGATACAGCGGCTCCAGGAATATGACATGGAGATCAAGCATCGAAAAGGGTTATCTCACGGTAATGCTGACGCTTTATCAAGGAGACCCTGTCCTGAGAACTGCCACTATTGTTCCCGAATCGAGAAACAGTATGGAACGACTAGCCCTACCGCCTATCAGGTGACAGTGACTCCAATATCATCAGAACCTGATCCATGGAGTGACGACCAAGTTCGAAAAGATCAACTTGAAGACCCCGACATAAAACCAATTTTGGAGTTCATGGAAAGTGACAGTCGGCGACCTAGCTGGCAGGACGTTTCCATCTTTAGTCCTGTAACAAAAAGATACTGGGCTCTATGGAACTCGCTCCATTTACGGAATGGCGTGCTACACCGAAAATGGGAATCTGACGACGGCAAAACATCTAGGTGGCAGTTACTACTTCCCCGATCAAGGATTTCAGATGTTCTGAAAGAAATACATAGTAGTGCTACTGGAGGACATTTTGGTGTCTTGAAAACCCTCAATAAAGTTCGGGAGCGCTTCTTCTGGAGCAAGGCGAAGGATGACGTGGAGAAGTGGTGCCATTCTTGTGACGCCTGTGCTGCTCGTAAAGGACCGAAGAAGAGAAGCAGAGGGAAGTTACATCTGTACAACGTTGGAGCTCCTTTCGAACGAATTGGGATCGACATCCTGGGTCCTCTACCAAGAACTGCTGATGGGAACAAATACATTCTTGTTTCCATCGACTACTTCACCAAATGGCCGGAAGCATATCCCATTCCAGATCAAGAGGCTACCACCGCAGCAGAGATTCTAGTCCAACATTGGATCTCGAGATACGGAACACCTTTGCAGATTCATTCCGATCAAGGGAGGAATTTCATCTCTGCTGTGTTTAAGGGCCTATGTCAAATTCTCGGAATTGAGAAAACTAGGACAACACCACTACACCCACAATCGGACGGCATGGTGGAGAGATTTAACCGCACAATCCTGAACAATCTCTCGCTTATGGTATCCAGAAATCAACAGGATTGGGACAAGAAGCTACCTTTGTTCCTGCTGGCCTACCGAAGTGCTGTCCACGAGACTACCGGATTTGCCCCATCTCAGATGCTCTTCGGACGAGAGCTTCGGCTACCTTGTGATCTCGTCTTCGGTCGTCCTCCGGATGCGCCTTCATCGCCTGAGGAGTACATCCAGGATCTCCAGGCCCGGTTGGAAGACGTTCATAACTTCGCATGAGAGCGAATCAACATTGCGGCGGAGAAGATGAAGACCAGATACGACACAAGGTCTACTGGACATGAATTCAACGAAGGCGACAAGGTTTGGTTATGGAATCCCATCCGACGGAAAGGTCTTTCACCCAAATTGCAGTCGCATTGGGATGGACCCTACAAAGTCGTTAACCGACTGAATGACGTCGTAGTGAGGATCCAAAAATCACCTAATGCAAAACCTAGGGTTGTACATTATGATCGGTTAGCCCCATACTATGGCCATAGTTCATGAGTATTATGTAAACAACCATGGTTGATAACATAAAAGTTGTAGATAATTTTTTTGCTTTTAATGTTTAGTAATATTTCTTGTTATTATTGTGTTTCCTATGTATCTGTTAGTTATTAATTAATGTGAATATTTGTAAACTTTTGATAGAAGTTCGACACCCTTTCTGGGGATTGTACTGCCCGGGACGTGCAGTCCTTAGGAAGGGGGCAATGTTACAAATTCTGTAAATAGTAATTATTGTAGGAACGTAACCTGTAAATAGTTTCCCGTAATGAATATACAACCCCTTTTTCATTCGGCTAAAGTATACGACCCCTATTTTCTTTCTTTTCATTGATAACGGTCTACTACTTTACAGAAGCGTGTGGAATATTTGAGAAATTTCTTTTCGGTGTATTTAAGCCGTTAGCAATGGATAAACAGTTAGTTTCGATTGATATTTCGAACTGAGAAGATTTTTGCTCTGTTTATAGCGAGGCATTTCGCTGTGTTGTTTTCGTATTTGGAAGTAAATACGTGTGTAAACGTTGAGTTTACGGTGTTGTGTGATAATTGCTTAATTGCTGATGAATAATTTGGCAGTTGTTGAAGATCTTTCCTGTACATAGTGTAAATAAATTTCCTGTGTTTTTATCAAGAACTGTGTCTTCATTTCAAGAAAGTGGAAGTCGCACCGAATCCGTTACAATACCAATACTTAGATTAAAATAGTTACCTCAGCTATTTTAATGTTCTCCAAATTTTTTGCCATTTCTTTATTTTGTATTTTTAATTTTAGTGAGCCTAATAAAGCAGGAAGCAGAAGATACCTGGAAAATAATAATGACAATAACAATTACTGTTATGTATTCAAGTTAAACCTTCACAATATTTTTTTATATTAATGATATAATATGCACATTTCTAAATATTTACATAAAAATGAATAAAAAGTGGTCTTTTTTGATTTTATATGCATTGCACACATAGAATTCAATCAACAATCGTTTATTTTTAACATTTAAAGGCTACTTGTTGGATTGTTTGTACCACAGCCTTTTTTATTCATGACCGCGAAAAGTCGATGCAGACCCTCTGTTTGGTCAACAAGCTCCCTTCTCCCCATAAAACTTATTTTACTCTGATACCCCCCCCCCCCCAATAAAACCAGGCCCCTGGTTTCCGACTAGGGCGACATGGAATTTCATTGGCCCTGGTTTTATTGTGCTTGCCTTTAATATTGGATATACCGATGCTCATATATGACACAAAGAAATGCTGACAACTTCACACATGATGAGTTCTGTAAAAACAGTGCATGCCCATCACCATGCAAGGTAACATTGCAATTGACTTTTGAAATGCTCACTATCACTTTGAAGGGATAGTAAGACCACAGAGTAGAAAGAAGGAGACCCCAAAGCAGAATACTACTAAATTTGCGAGGTACGTCGCAGAACAGAAGCCTGAGCTGCAGAACAATTCTGTTCAAATGTGAGAGGAAAACTCAGACAAATTTTCTGCAGAAATTCTACAGATATCAGTGAAATTTCTGCAGAAACTGCAGATTTTCTGCAAATATCTTCCAACTCAGCATAAAATTCCGCAGAGCTCTTAAAATTAGAAGAAAATCAAAAATTCTCGAAAATAAGATAATTCAGCGGAGAGCTCGCGAAAAGTGTTGAATTCAAAAAGTCATCTGCCGGAACTTTAGATTTACTTTGAACTCAAAGAAATCTGCAGAATTTCTGCTAAGTTCTATCTTGAGTTGGACGATATTTGTGGAAAATCAGCAGTTTCTGGAGATTTTCGGCAGAAATTTCACGTTCTAAATCTGAAATGATTCTGATTTTTCTAGCCTTTTTGTGTTTCCCCTTCTGCCTTCTCCTTATTTTTCCCAATCGACCTTCATCCATTGCAATTTCCTCCATAAGCGTATGTTTTGGATACATGTCAACATTGAAACACGTCCATCGCCGAAAATTGCGTGTCTTATTTGAGATTTCAATCCTTTTGCACTCTGAAAATATTTTAATTGTTTAGAAAGTTTTGAAGCATTTTATTATTTGCTACCTTAACTCGACTCATTTTATTTATTATTTTTGTAATTTACTTATTTATTAACATTATTTTAATTTCTCCTTCATGTCATGTAAAATTAACCAAAAAGAAACGTGATTTGACGCCTAGGTTCGGATTTTTATAAAATTTTGTATCTTTGCTCTTTCTATGCATTTTAAAAATAATATAAAATATTTTTGTAGACTCAACTGGTTTAGGTTCCACATAAATGTATAGCTACAGTAAAGAATTAAACACTGAAAAATAAAAAAATAAAAAAAACACCCTCCTGTATGAAACGATTTTGATTTAGGGCTCCCGATTTGTGGAAAAGGTCACCTTGGTTGCTTGTGTATACAATGCTTGAAGTACTTGCAGAACAATTTTGGTTAAATGATTTTACTTTGCAGAACATCGTCAAGTATTTTGCTTTAGGGGAAGGAGACAAATGTCCTACAGGTTTGGTAGTGTAAAAGTGGCAACGATTTTCCACCGGCATCAACAGCTTTGCAGCAAAAAGGCTCTCTTTTTGCTGCAGCTTGTACTATTTTGTATGATATTTTTTAAAGACATAAAAATGTAAAAATTACATGTATTGTAGTGAAAAACATCATTAGTCCCTTCAGGTAAAAAAAAATCTTAGATTCAAATTAAACTTCCAAAGATATTTCGGTTATAACTCGTTTTAATTTTCTAAAAACTTATTTTTTTAAAAAAATTTTGTAAGCTTTTTCGAGATAGTTGCGGGATTTTCTGTTGAAACTAAGCAAGATTTCGATGATCACAATTTGTTCTTATTGTAAATGTATTTTTAAATAAATAAGGTTTCTCGATTTTTTTTCTATTTGGTTGTCGAAAAAAATGCAATAATAATAAAAAGAATGATAACAATTAGATCTAAACAGTGAGTAAATGTATGAATAAAATTATTATAACCAATATCAGTTTAAAGTTAAGCAAATTGAACATTAATATTTATTTTTATCTGTTAAAAGTTGTGAAAGCAAAAAATTATTTTGCTTTAATTAGTTCTCAAAATATGTCACAAAATTTACAATTAATTTTAAAAAAAGTATTTACATAATTAATTCTACTACATTCTCAATCTATCAATTATTTACAAGAATAGAAAAATTTCGACTTGTAATAATAATAATAAAAAAAAAAGCACAGCACAATATTAATAGCAGACAAATTCTGCAAGTTGGTAAACTGAAGAATAAAATGAATTTTTACATCAAAGTCAACTTCCAGTAGATAAGGGCCATACATTGTCCACTATATTAGCCCCTTATTACAACCAATATCCAGTAGTTTTTTTTTTTTTTTTTTGCTTTAATAGCTGCCTTTAAAAAAAATAAGAAACTTAACATCATTTACATTGATTTGCTGCGATTGTTCGAAGCCGTTCGATGGCAGCACCCTCTGAAAAAAGTGAAAAAAGGTTGCCACTTCTAAATAGGAAAGATTTCTCTCCTCCCTTCTTCCTCCGTGAGTAAGACATTGAATAAACACAAACATGGCCGCTAAGAACAAAGGCAGGCACCTAGTTAGTTTGGCCGTCCCATAAAACTTCTAAAATTTATATCGTACTCCAATTCCAAGCTATTCCCTTCAAGGACCAGGCCCCTAGTTTCCGACTTATCATCTCCTTGGTCCTCAGCATAATAAATGAATCAAAATTTTTTACAGCGTATCAAACTCATCACTTTAATTTTCAGTAAAAAAGCAATGTATATGAGCAAATATATGTTCAGAAGTATACATTAAATTTAAATATATAACATGATATCACACATTCATTGGCACAAATACAGATTAAACAAGTTAAATATATTTTTTTTTTTTTTTAAAGGAGGGAAAAAAAAAGAGAAGCATACTTTAAACTTGATGTCTGTATTTCTTCTATGGTTTCATTAGAGCTGAACAGATTTAACTCGTTGACCATAAGAGTACATTTTTCTAGTGACTTGATGCAAGTAGCAACTGCATCCTGTAAGAAAAAAAAAACAAAAACAAAAAAATAGGTGATATGAACATAAACAGCAGTGAAACAATTGTGTGCAAAGAAAGTGTCAACATCAGAAAAAATTGGAAGAGCGAAAAAATTTGGAACAAATGAAGTAAATGAAAGTTTCGTGGAACATTAATATTGAAACTTTTTTGAAAAGTTAAGCAACTAAAAAATTTTGTGCAGAATAGCTGATGTTGACACAGAATTAACAATTCATATATAAGTAACTCAGTAATATTTCTCAACCAAGAGCTAAAACTTCACAATCCATCTAATCAAGTCTTCTTTAGGAATACAGATGAAAATCATGAAGAAATAATAATGTATTCAAATGCACGATAATCGTACAATAAGAGTCTAGAGCAGTGGTTCCCAACCTTTTTTGGCCCATCGCCCCTTTCGGAAGTTAAATTATACCTATCGCCCCCCACGTTCTTCCCTTAAAAACACAAATTAGATGGCGCTGATTTTAGTGAAGATTAATGTTATTGAATGCCTAATTTTAGCTTAAAGCTCCAAAAAGTGCATGATAAACCAATAATTAGCTTTAAAACTGAATTTTTTTATTCTTAACCCCTTTTCCTCCCCCCCCCCCACCAAAAAAAGAAAAAAAGTTAATTTGAAGTGCTTTAATTAACCAACGTCATTTATATATTTAGCAAAAATAAGAATACTACATTTTTCAGTAACATGCTTTTTTTTTTAAATTGAAAATTTTAACTGCTAATATTTGTTCTTTTTTACCTTTTTAATGGCTGCCTTGTTGCTTGATGGAACTCCGTTAAAGCTTTGATGTCTGGCTTTATATTAGTGAGATTTAATCTGAGGTTCCCTTTGAGGCAGATATCCAACTTATTTCTTTGCTTAGTGAGAAGCTGCACTACAGAGCTAAAACCTCTTTCAACTAAATATGTTGAGGGGAATGAGATGAGGAGTTGTTCAACCTTTTCCCAAAGTTTTGGGTAAGTACCCATAAGCTTCACCCAGGCAAGTTCGTAACCGTATTGCTTGAAAGTAATTTTTGATTCACAATCAAATTTCAAATCCATAAACTCTGTCTGCAAAGATTTTTCCAGTTCATCCACATCTTCAAAACTAAATGGGTATAAAATCCAGTACGAAATTTGTAAGTTGATCAAATCTGCAAACCTTGATTCATTATTCTTTTTTAACTGATCAAGGTGATCAATAAAAATTAAATTTTTTTCTTCAGGAAGTTCATCATTCACGATTAAACTTTTTTAGAGTCGGAAACAGGATAAATTCTTTACGGCCGAAACAAGCACAATTAAACAGAAATTCACTAAATTAAATCAAACAATAGAAACTGCGTATGAAGGTTTATGCGGTGATTGCAAGATTCTGAATGACAGCTGATAAGTAAATGCAAAAATCCATTCCTACACACATCCATCCACTTTTCAGGCATTAAATATATGCTGGCGTCAACGGTCAGACAGTGCTTACAAGATTTTTTTTCTTCCTCGTGAAAACAGCAATAAAATAAAAGATATTATTTTTTGCTTTTGGGATTTTTTTTATCCGAACAGATTTGATTGAGCTGTAAATCATACATGCCTTATTTTCTGGGAACGACTTTTTTTGATTTGACGTGCCATATGCTTGGTTCGGTATTACACAACATAGGTATTCTGAAAGGTATTTATGAATTGTGCACCAATTTGTTTTAATAAAGAGTTTTTGAAAGGTCAAGAATTTTCCATTACCAGGTATCCAAATACCGGTCGCCCCCCAGAAATTTGTCACCCCCTAGAAGAGTTCGATCGCCCCCCCCCCCCAGGTTGGGAATCACTGGTCTAGAGTCTCATTACGAAAAGATTTCAATAATTGGGATTCTGGCAATCTTTCTTCATTAGCGTTAATTCTTGGCTCCAGTTCCTACGCGAGAGGTATTTTTCATTGCAAATCCAAACAAAGAGAACCGAAACAACTATTCACATAGGGTTGCTATAAATCAGCAGGGTTACCAAAACAAAATTATTTACGTCAAAAATGAGACGACCGCGCCAGATTCCCAATTATCGAAATATCCTCTTCGTCACGATGGGCAACTACCAGGTGCAGCAATTTCCTTTAGTTGTTTTTTCTCCGCTAAAACACAATATAAAAACTTGAAGGAAGATGGGTAAGGACAGCACTTTCAAAGTTTTGCCCCCCCCCCCCGCAAGGAAAAATCATAGATCTGACACGGGTCTTCATTTTTTACTTACTGTATAAATGTATCCTGTAATAAATACAATAATTTGTAAAGGATAGATCTTCAATGTATCTAACAAAAACAAACATTTTTAAGAACTTGATGATATAAAAAAGTATTAACAGTATTTTACATCGAATCAAGAGTAATTAAGCTACTTTAAATGTTCAAGTTACCTGAAATTCCGAATCTCCAGTGGGCAAATCGCAACTTTCAACTAAATCGCATAACTTCAAACATGAATCAAAATATTTACCTAACGTATTATCACTAGTTTCACTCTCTGATTCGTGGTGTTTCAGAAAATTAACAACACACTTTAAGTCGGTATTTGTCATAATGAATTTTCAGTATTAAACAAGAAGGTAAATACACACAATCATAGAAAAACACAAATCACAAATGTAAATAAAATTGCTGTGAAGGAAATGTCAGTTCGTCTGTGTCTACGAAGCCGACTGACTGTACAACATAACGCATGCGCATTGAACTGTAATTATTTCACTTTGCATCAATCACTTCAGAAAAATCTTATCTGTGATTTCTTTTGTTATCTCTATCACCTTTAAAAATAATTCATACATATGTTTTTAAAATGCCAACATATCTGAAATTGCTAAAACTTTTTTTTTCCAGCTGCACTTCACTACTGAAATCAAAACTGTAACTTCTGCTTGTAATCTTGAAGAAGAGCGGTGCTCTTTAAATTTAGTTTTGGTTCACATTGTTGATAAACATGTGATGTAAGTTTTTCCTTTTTCATTAAGTTTTAACTTTTTAAAATCAAGGTATTTGTATTTATGTAAACATTTGGTCAAAAATTCAAAAACGTGAAACAAAAGTTTGCTTTGAACGATTTTAATACACATGCAAACGTTTTGTAATTTTTCACAAACACAGTTTTTACCCTAGTTAGCATGTATTTTTGGCACAGTTAAAATGGATTAATTTTGGATTCATTTTGACACAAATTAAGAATGTGAAGAATAATTATGCATAACTGAACCCTGATAGTGAGTAAGTTAAAAAGAATATTTAATTTGGAAGCAAGTAAAAATGGGAGCAATTATTCAGCAGCTGGGTATTTAGACATCCCATAAAACCTAATTAATCCCAACATATACTGTGTTCCCAAGTGTTTGGCGAAACTTATCTATTCAGTTTATAAAGCAAGTATTAAATTAAAGTTTTTTTTATACTTTACTGAATGGAGGGGAAGGAGAGGAATTTTCTCGGTTTTTCGCAGTTATTTTCTTTTTTGTTACGCAGTTTCATTTGCTCTAAATCTTACGATCTTAATCTTACATTGGAAATTTTACCGCTGATACTGCAATTTATAAGTTTCCAGGTCAGGTCGTCAATCCAGACACTATCATAATGCTGATTTATGTCAAGCTTGAGCAGAAAATAAATTGTTTATTTCTTGGAACAGTTTGTATATCCTCAGAGAACTTAATGAGAGTAGTATTGCAATCATGGAAAGGTAGGAAGCCAAGATGATTTTTGTGGAAGATTTTATTTTCAATTGACCAGTTGATGAGGCGACGGAGAATAAGCCGTTCTAAAAGCTTGGCTATTGTGGAACTTAAAGAGATAGGTCTATAGGATGAAATGTTATCAGCTGGTTTATTGGGTTTTTTGATAGGGATCATAATAGAAGTTTTCCAGCCATCCGGAATATTATTGTTGTTCCAAATTCCATTAATTAAGTTAAGGAGATTGTTTAGGATATTATCAGGCAGGTTAGAGAAGATTAGCGAAAACTGTTTTGAGCATATTTGTTAAACACTGTTAAGAGTCGTAATCATTGCCTGCTGGAACATGGAAGATTGAAGTTCTAGAACATTATTAAAACACCCCTCCATCCTTGTCAGGGCCCCAGTGAGGAATTCCTGCATTTTAGTTTAGAGAATGTCAGTAGAAGGGAAGACACTCTTTTCCACTCTGACTGTTTGAGCAAGAGTGTTCTTTCGCTGGGTTCTGAATCGGCGTCTAGCCTCAGGAGATAAGCAGTTCACACACTTGAATCTCAAAAAATCAGCTTCTTCAATATAAGCAGGACAGGACTTGTCAAAAGCCAAATGGTTTCCCTGGCAGCGAGGGCATTTCATGTTGTTGCTCTCGCACGAATCACTGTTATGGTTTTAGGCACATTGGCTGCACACAGATTCAGATTTGCAGTTTTTAGTGGTGTGGTTAAATTTGGCAATTTTGACAGGAGCGTGAATGGTCCATAAAAAGCTCAACATTATGCCTTGCGTACCAGATTTTGACGTATTGTGGAATATTGGTTCCATAAAATGATAATTAAAACGGATTCATTTTGATTCCTAATGCCATCTTTAATGTAGGAGAATTTGCTTAGCCCTTTGCTGTAGATACCTTGCTCATAAAGTTCCATGGCTATTTCATCTAGTTTAGTGTCTATTGGGATACTTTCAGTAGGAACCGGGTTGTTGTTCCTTCATTTAGAAAAGTAGTTTCTATGCCAATGTTAAGAATATCTTTTATTCCTAAAAGCTCTTCGGCACCAGCGGCATTGTGTGTTTTGATAATAATGTGGTTTAATCGCATGTAGTCAACTGATTCAATCAGCTTGTGATTTGAAATAGTGTCTTCAAATTCTTTTTTACATTTTTTAGGTTTATTGCGGGGAAGATCTGTACCCGAGTTAGAATTGGCTTGCAATTTAACGCAAAAAATGTTAACCACCGTTACCAGAAATGGCGTCAATGACCGCAATCTTGTCAGAAATTGTCTGGAAATAATTATTAACTTCCAAACCTGCCATGTTACACTTGTGAGAAAGATGGGGATAAATATCATTCGAGTAACCAGAGAAATGTAAAGACCTTACCTGAAGGTCTTGAAAAAAGCCACTTGTGTCAAAATGCACATTGAAAACGTTAAGTTTGAACATGTGCAAGACCAACAACAGAAAACCCATACAAACGAAAACCCTTCAAGGGAAAAAAAATGAATTACCCTATAATAGCATCTGCATACCAAGAACAGCATGAAAAAGCCATAAATAACTCAACAAAAAAGGATAACAGACATTGGCAAAATAAGCTCCTGCTCTGGGAGTCAACCCTCTCTGAGATTCTAAAACATAAAAGAACTCTCCTTCGAATCCACATGTATAACAAAGAGCAAGGAGGACCATTAAGGTTACAGTCATCCACCACCTCCAAGTAGATCTAAGTAGAAACTCCACTTCTTGTAACACCAAAATACATGTCGATTTTTTTTTGTTGTTGTTGCTGTTTTGATCTATAAATTTTGCTTTTTTCCTGACAAGTAGTGATGTAAAATACCTAGGTATTTATTTTTAGGGGTAAATACCCAGGGTATATACCCGGGTAAATACCCAAACCGGGTATTTACCCGGGTATTTATTTCAAAAATTTATATTCAACTAAAATACTTTTCTGTCTGTATTCCACTATGTATATATATAACCAACCATACACAAAACAATAAATTTTTGTCCAAAAATTGTATTTTGATTACATATTTAAAGAATTATTGTGTGAAACAACTAGGTAATCTAATATGATATTCACATTAAATGTGTTGGATATGCCTAATCAATGTGTCCCCATCTTTCTTTTTTTTTTCACTTTTCAAAGCAAAATTTAAAGTTTTACCAGTATATATACAAAAAGAGTGACAAACTAATGCCTCCTAAATACTAAATGTCTATCGCGTTTTCCCTCTTAACACAGAGCAAAATGATCCCAGTAAGTATAATTTCGGTCTTCTGGCTACTGCCAACTAACGAAGGTCGAAAGCATTAGAATTAAAAGCGGAGAAAACAATTGGTTAACTTCTAAATTTAAATTTTAAAATTAACCAATTAACAAGTTGAATTGTTTGGATCTGTCATCATATGAGCATCATCCATGTATTGCCATCAGGTAGCGTTGTTTGCGTACCGGCGGAGGATCACTTTTAAAGCAAATGTGATTGGCATTTAGTATTTAGGAGGCTTTGGACAAACTGATCACAAATCAAAGCCAAAACTAACTAGTAGCATGATATTATGAAAAATCAAAGATGATAAAATGTGCTAATGCCATCTATGTGACAAAATCCCTTTGCTTTACCCCATAAAAAAAAATTAAATTATCCTGCCATCCTATTTAAGTTTTAGAATAGTTCATTCTAAATTCTGACAGATTTTTTGATAAGATTTCATTACGCCTTTAATTAAAAAAAATATAATATACAAATTTTTATATTTTTAATCTTTCATTTTACAGTTTATGTTTCAAAAAGAAAATCATCCCTTTTGATACCACCTAATTTTTTTTTTGGCAAAATGCGCAATTACTAGGAGATTAACCCTGAGGGGAAGTACCCAAAAAATATTTACCTTCCCACCCTACATCACTAATTGCGTGTATTAAAAATAGTTCAAATAAATTTTCATCATGAAGTACTGGAGAGCAAATGCAAATAAGCAAAGCAACAGAACACAATATTTTGATTTTTTTTTTTTTGCTGATTAATGTGAAAACTGTTTCTATATTTGCCATGTTATCACTTAAACAGCAATAAAATAAATAAATAATTAACATCATAGTCTTAATAACTTCTCAGTAAATTCTTCCAAGCATCCCTCATGCTTCCTTTTTTTTTTTTTTTTTCATTTTGGATGTGACTAACCTAGATTGTGATTTTGAAATCCTGAAGTTCATCATTGAATTGCTTATACTTGTCCAATTATGACATTGAAAAGAAAGATTCTTTGATTCACGATATGTTTCTTTCAAAATTTCATCAAAACTTCCAATAAAAAATATTATAAGCTGTATAATACATATGTATGTATCAGTTTTACCAATTATTTCATATTTAGATTTTTTTTTTAAATTCTGACTCACTTTTTGCATTTTTTTTGTAAAATACCCAGTTTTTGGGTATTTACCCAGGCCTTGGGTAAATACCCGGGTAAATACCCAAAAAATATTTACCTACCCACTGGGTATTTACCCGATCCACATCACTACTGACAAGTGACTATGTGATAAACTTAGTAAATCATTCGTCTATAACTAAGAACACATGTGCAAGTCTTTCATGTTTTGGGAGAAATGAATGAAGGTTCGTTCTCTCTTCGCATCTACATTGTTACACCAGATTGGATTTACATACTACTAATTAACATTAGTGTGAAAAAATTAGGGATTAAAACAGCAGCTACCCTGGACCGATGTCTTTACATCGGAGCAGTATCAATGCATCAGTTTAGAGAAAAGTCCTAAACCGGTTTAACCAGGGCCGATCCTAGCAGGTGTGCAGTGTGGGTGGTCAAAAGCAAGGGGTGGCCGCAGGCCGCATCATAGTTCTTTTAATCCAGCAAAATTCCTCAAAAATTTCTCACAGTATAACTTATAAGTGGAATAAATGAGCTGAATTTTAAATGTTCAATTATCAAAAATAACTGCTGATTTTCCAACAGCGTAGCATGTTGAGAAAAATGGAATGTTAGAGTTCATTGTGTTGATCCATTATCCATTAATATCAACTCTTTACACACATGCTTCATTTGGTTGCAAAATTTGTGACAGAACAGGTAATCAGGCATGGATATTGGGGAAGGGCAATAACAGAAATCCCCCCCTCACGAAACATAAAAGGGTGCTTTCTAACAGCCACTAATGCTTACCCCCAGCCCCTCCCCCACAAGCTTTTATTAACCCTGAACAATGAAGACATATTTTATATAAAAAAACTGTACTGATAAAATACTTTCGCAAATATTTCGAACAAATTCTGTGCATAACATACACTCCCAGCTCAGTCATTCCAGCTGAGGACTGCAGTTTCGTGCTTATTAGCACTCATCAGCCCGGCTTAAGAAGTGACTGAGCTGGAGGTAGAAAACCTAAGGAAGACGAGCACCAAACAAACTGGTAGCTAATATAGAATTAGCACTGACCGGACGAGTGACCGAAGCAATGGTTCAGTTCAACTCGAAGATTGAAGGCAAGGCAGTGGTATTTTTAGTAAGTTACCGCCATTCCATCTGTGAACTGAGCTGGCAGTGGGGCTATAGGGCGTCCGAAGCAATGGTGACCGAACCATTGCTTCGGTCACTCATCTGGTCAGTGCTAATTCTATATTAGCTACTAGTTTGTTTGGCTTCCTTAAGAGATTTTCCACCTCCAGCTCAGTCACTTCCTAAGCCGGGCTAATGAGTGCTAATAAGCACAAAACTGCAGTCCTCGGCTGGAATGACTGAGCTGGCGGTGTATTTCATGTATTTCTGCCGTAGCCCTGACTGTAGAGTGGTAACTTACTGAAAAAACAAATTCTGCGGTCAACAGTCATGGTTCATGGATGCGTGAAGACTAGAGAGACAATGGAAAATTGCAACACCCCTGAGAGTCAAACATATATAATCAACAAACTAAAATTTTTAATTTTTCCCCTTTACAGCAATTTTTTCTAATTAAAATCACGATTGAACTGCCCAGTTTCAGATCAGGTAGGAGGACAGGGCACTTGCCCGTGGATAACAAATTTAAGTGTGGCTCTAAAAGGAAGATCCAAAAGGATGTCTTGATCTCCTTGATGAGACTAAAGAAAGCTTCAAACTGTGTTTTTAGGACTTTAATTTCGAAAAATGTCACTGGTTGAACCTCCGATCTTAAAGATCCAATTAAGTCTCTTATTCACCCTTTCTACTTTAATTTAATCAAACATAGCTTAAAAATGATGGCTCCAAAATCCAAAATGTCGTTTCTGGTGGCAACCCTTTGTAACATCATCAAAAATTGCTCAATGGCATTTTTCGAATTTTTTTGAAATTTTTGCAGTAGAGGGCCCTGAAATCCATTATCTAACATTACTACCAAAGGTAGTCTGAATTAGTGTCTCTAGAGAAGCCACCCTCTCTCACTTAACGTATTCAGAAACAAACTAAAATTGCGTTTTTCAATCATTCCTTTGGAAGAACTTTCAGGGAAATACCCCGGATCCTTCTTTTCTCCAAAGTAATCTACATAGCTCAAAATTTCGTTTTTAGACGGTTCTGTGGAGCCACCAAACCCTTCCTGACTAAACTAGCCTGAAATTGACTTGAGTTTCAAAAAACAGTTTGTGAGGGCACACTGAACCCCCACCTCTTCTTTGTCCCATCGTTATCAAACAATGCCTAAAATGCGGTTTTGGGACTTCAATTTCTAAAAAATTCTGGATGGTTTATGTAAATTTTCATGGTGCTAGGGCATCTGGCATCCCCCATCCATCTGTGAGGTGAGGTGGAGAAAAGTCTTTAGTTGTATTTTTCAGATATTAATAGCGAAAAATATTCAGAAAGATCTGCTGAAGCTTCGCAGTTTCCTTAATGTCACCAACGATAGTTTAAAATTCCGCTTTTAGAAATACCCGCTTTGGAGCTCCAAAACCCTTCCTTCACAAAAATAGCCTAAAATTGATTTTAGTTCTGAAAAATATTTCAGTTTGAAATATTTTCCCATTTCCCTTATCGTGTCCAAATATAGCCAAAAAAGTGTTTTTGAAACAATAATGCCGATAAATTATTGGAGGAAAGATGCCAGAACCCCTACCGTCAACAAAGACAGCCTAAATTTGAGTTTTAAACTTCAATTTCAAAAACTTTCGCTAGGAGACAACCTAATCTCCCTCTCTCCAGCAACGCCAACAAATATAACCAAAAATTGCGTGTTTAAAACTTTTGTTTCAGAAAATTTTCGGGAAGAGCGCTGATCCTTCCTAAGCTAAGGTCCCAAAAAATAGCTGCAAATTGATATCAATTTTAAAAGAATGTTAGGAAAGAACTCTAACATTACTTTCCCTTCAAGTCTTGAAAAATTTCCAGAAATTGCGATTTTTGACGTCAATATTGATAATTTCTCCATGGACCTTGAATGTTCCCAACTCTTTTGTCCTTGCAACCAAACACAACCAAAGATTAACTACAGCTATTTTTCAATTTCAAATGTTTTCTGGGGCCGCCCCCCCCCCCCCCAACTGTTTCTCCCTCTTCCGTTCTTCCTCTGATATCACCAGAGACAGACTATAAAATGCGTTTTTTATGACTAGTTAATTTTGGTATCTATTACTTTCTTTAAAGATATAATTCGTACCTAAGAAAGAGTTACTATAAAACTTTTCTCTTCCATTTTACATAAATTCATTCTTCTTCTGTTTTTTTTTTTTTTTTTTTTAAAATTAGAACTTGGTACAGAAATTTGTAGAAAGATTTATATGGACATTAAGTATTATTCAAAACATGCAAATTGCTCTGTAGGAGTGGCACATTAGGTTTTTGCACGCGGGTGACCAGCACCCTAGGATCGGCCCTGGGTTTAATGAAGTAGGATGAACACCAGTCTTTGGCCATGCATCGCCCAGCCCTACTGTATAACAGCAGATACCAGGGCTACTAGTACCATCTCTTGCAGGGGCGGCATTTCAGCATTTCATTTGGGGGGTCGAGATTCTTAAATATGTACTACCACAGTGCGGTACCAAGCACACATTAGCTAACAGGAAGTGGTCATAAAATCGGTTTAATACGAATAAAAATTAGTGTTTAGAAATAATTAAAATTTTGATTCACTTTCTAATAAGTTATACAAAACATCTCGATACTAAAGTTTTTATACCTTTTGGAAAAGTTTTAATGCATGGTTTTTGGAATTCGGAAGAGCAGGGAATTGTGTTACTAATCTAACAGTGCCCAGTGTCGTGCTATTTTGCCAGTAAATAATAAAAACTTAAATATAAAAGATGGTAGAAAAGCTCATGCCCTTTAGCATGTATGACTTCATTTGAATATTTTGCTCTTGTGCTTCGAAAATAATTCTCTAACCTCCTGAGACATAAAAAATCTTTCTCTACTAGCTGAGATAATTGAACTAACATTGAAGTAAAATTGAAGTGATGTTTGAAAACACTTTTTATATCTTGCTCTTCAAAATCACCCAGGGCAACTTCAAAAATTGTGATTTGCTTAATTTTTCATCAGTGAATAATCTAGTCTCGTCGGCGCTCTCAGCTTCAATGAGATGTCATCTGCCTCCAGCTCTGTTATTCACTATTCAAGACTGATGAGTCCATAACAAGGACGAAACTGCAGTCTCTGGATATAATAACCAGTCTGTCGCTATATTGCTTGTAATTTTTCATGCCTCGTGCTAAAAATTTTACTCATAACTGAAACATTTTATTTTTCGTTTCAAAAATCCAATCCAGATAATATAGAGCCAACCATACAGAAAAATAATTATCATTAAATCTTGTGTTAATTTCATTGGAAACTAAATCTATTACTTCATACAAAATTTAAAAAATCAATATTTGACTTCACATCATCATGTGGATTTTTGTCTTTTTACTTCCTTTTACAAAAAAGGAAGTATTGTATTCGCGAAAAAATTTTCACTCAAAAATCGCCCTTAATTTCCATTTTGCTCACCCCCAAATGAATGTTGAGTTTTTTTTCGATTCGACCACATGCGGAAAAGTGCCTAAGAATGTATAGACACGCGAAATATCCATTTTGACCATCACCGAGGTAATTACAACGACTTTTCTCGTGACGTCTGTATGTATGTGTGTATGTGCGTATGTGTGTATGTGCCTCGCATAACTCAAAAATGGTATGTCCTAGAAAGTTGAAATTTGGTACATAGACTCGTAGTGGGGTCTAGTTGTGCACCTGCCCTTTTGGTTGCTTTCGGATGTTCCTAAGGGGGTCTTTTGCACCTTTTTGGGGGGAAATCATTGTTAATATCAATGCAAACTTAAGTGGTGTTACAATTTGGCGGACGCTTGGCGATATATCGCCAGTCTTTTGGTCGCCAAGTTTTGTCGCCAACTTGGCGGAAAATTTGGCAATTTTTTTTTATCTGGTTTTAATTTGGCCATCGTTTTTAATATTTAGAGATTAAACTATTGAATCACATTAAAATTGCCAATAATGGGAAAATGACATTAAAATGGAGTAAAAGGAAGTCATGTGAGGCACACATCAGCTCGTTTTTTTTAAGTTTCACGCTTGATTGAAACACACATCTATGTAAAACCTATTTCCTGTTTCAATTGTAAAATGAACTATGGTAGTGTGGTGCACAGATCAGTTGTAGATTGAACTGTGGCTTGAATAGTTCGAAAATTAAGGGTAACGGATTGAAGATGTTTTAATAGAGTCAAGTATTTTCAAAAACTTTCCTCAGTACAAAAAAATTGAATAAAAATTCAAATGAAGTCAAACATGCTAAAAGGATGAGCTTTTTCATCATTGAAAGAATCGTTTTGTAATAATTCTTCCAGTCATCAAATCACTGCTTTGAAGTCATAGAGAAATATTTTTATGGTTTTAACTCTTGAAGACCATTTTGTGTCACTCCGAGCTTGCATAATTACACGCATAACAGGTAATTGTTGATATGTTTTTTTTTAATTCAATAATCACATGCATTTTTAAGAAGTTTTTTTGAAACCATATAATTCATTAAGCAGCTGAAACGTGTTTCTAGCAGAAGAAAGTGGTGGACACTCATTAAATAAATATACATTAAAAAATGAGCGTAAAGTGAATGTAAAATATCAAGAAATTTTCTTGTGAAAACCATGCAGCCACACCACTTTGCACGAGCCTCTCATATTGGACATACCATTGTTACACTGGGCACACAAGTATGAAATATTTAGCCTATATGAGAAAATGTCTTCTTTAGTTAATAAAATTAACCATGGTTTTCTATCAGTTTTCTATGTTCTGAAAAGGCCGGAAAATACTTCAAGAATTCCTAAGTCATTATCCAAATAACGAAAAACACTTTTTATAGTCTGGGAATGTGTCGAGTTTCATCAAATAGTTACTGAGAACCAGCGAGATTTCTTTTAATGAACACTGATTTCCGACTTACATAAATTAAATTCCCCATTTTCTATCATTCTGCGCAAAAAATTTGGGGGTGCGACCGCCCCTTCTTGACCCCCCTATTTGCCGCCCCTGATCTCTTACCTCAAGACGGAGGAGAGGGTCACCTATCATTTGTATTGGTTATCTCCAAATTTTTAATTTTGGCACTTGTTGTTATAAGTAATGGTGAAAATAAATTTGCACATTTCCAACTCTTATTATATAACATTAGTATTATAACAGTCTAAACCATATACAGTAAAACCTATTAATAACGCTACTGTTGGGACCTGAAAATAGTATTGTTATAGGCAGGTTATCGTTATAGATAGTTTTGACATATATAATACAAACTAGAGACGTACCAAGTAGCACTTTGGCCGAGTGCTCGGTACTCGGCCTTTCACTACTCGACCGAGTTACCGAGCACCAATTATGTTTTAAGAAGAACCACCGACACACATGTGATACATTTTGAACTTATTGGAATAGTAGTACAGACCCCCTTGTCTATATAATAGTTTTTAAAACTAAATTCCTGCTGAAATTTAACTACACATTATCTAAAAATTTTTGTTTATGTCAAATATTTTACAAAAACATTATTTTTAAAATAAAAAATAAATAAATAAAAGGTATGATTAATCAAGTTGGAATTAAAGCGAATTATATCAATCTATTATAGTTCTAGTCCGCCAAACATCAATTTTTTTTTAAAGCAACTAAAACAAATGTGCAGGAACACTGCAGACACGTGTTTCAGCGTTACAAGGAACGTCTTTTTCAGTGCATAAAATATGAGCTAAAGAATGTAAAGACATTTGACAAAAAAATCTGACTTTTGTCGGATGCCTTTAAATCCATGAGCTCACATTTTGTGCATTGAAAAAGGAATTCCTTGTAATGCCATAACACATGTCTGCAGTGTTCCTGCACTGTGCTTTTAACGTTGTTTTATTTCCTTTTATTTTCTAAGCAAAGGTATTTTTATGTTTCTTATAACTAATTTTTGTTTGTAGCAAAAATTCATTTTTAATATAAAAATTCCATATTTTCTATACTTACCTTTTTTGCACAATTTTTAATAAATAAGTTTTATTAACTTTGGGGACATTAAAATAAAGATTTATGCCTTTGAAGCATTACAAACTTCATTATTCTCAAATTTTAAATTTGACTTGTAAATTTGAATTGTAAATGATATTAGAATATTATATATGATTGCACTTATGTATAAATTTTAATATCTGTCTTCGACAATATTCAATTTTTTGCGATACTCGAAATTGACAGTGTATCTGATAAAAATTTGGCCGAGTACCGAGTACTCAGTATGTCTCTAATACAAACATCCCCCCCCCCCCTACATATCCAGGTAGTCTTTTATTTAGATAACAAAACTTGAGCCAAGTAATTCGAAATTTGAGTGATACATAATAATTTAAGCGCTTATAATTAATAAAATAACAATTGAAAACTTGTATGCATGCTGGCAAATTAACATTTGTTACTATCAACATTAGGAACATTTTTACTCAATTAAAGTTTGATCATTTTTAATATATTGTACCTTTAATTTAACAAAGAAATTCCAAATCTTTCTCTGCATCAACTTGTTCTAATTCTTTATCAACTAGATACTAGTAGTTTAGCTTTCTCCTGATTGTCCTGAATTTTCTTAGCATTTTGTTTGTACATTTTGTTATCTCCTATTCAATAGGATGTAGTTTTTAAGATAGAAAAAAGCAGTTGATAGTTAAAGACACTAGTTTTTGTTTTTTGAAAAAAAAAAAAAAAATTGCATAAAATGATTGTTATAGACAGATGCATCAAGTCAAGGGCACACCCATATAATGAAGTCAAGGGCACCCATATGCAAAATTTTAAGGGGGGGGCTCAGATATTTCCCCCATGGTTTAGCAGGATATTTTCCCCATAGAAACCGATTTCAGTACAGATTACAGTTATTAAAATTTGACATCTTTAATTCATTAATTGCTGGAGAAGAAATGTTTCACATTTTTGCAAAGAAAAAGTACTAAAAGAAAGGAAGTTCTAATTTCAAAGGGGTGGCTTCAGCCCCCCCTAATATGAGCACCCTTGAATGTAGTTCTTAATTATTCTAATTATTTCTAAATTATTGCTATAGAGAGGTTGAAAATACATTAAGCAAATGAGAATTTGGCTTGGACCAAAGTAATACAAATACAAAAGTGATGACCAGCAACAGGCTCTGGGCCCAGCTAGACTGGTCCTAGTCAATTTACAATCCCCAGTGAAGATCAGTGGCCCTCTTAAAACTATCTACTCCCTTGCTCATTACCACCTCTTCCGGTAAGCTGTTCCAAGGTTCCACTACCCTGCTATAATAATAATTTTTCCTAACATCCATGTTAGCCTGAGATTTAAATAGCTTAAAACAATGACCCCTTGTCCTGTTTTCAGTGCTAAACTTCAGCCCCGTAACTTCTTTCATTTTAATAAATTTAAACAACTGAATCATGTCCCCTTGGTCTCTTCTTTGCTCAAGACTGTACATTTTTAGCCTTCTAAGCCTGGAATCATAGTCTAAGTGAGAAAGTCCATTTATTAGCCTAATAAATGGACTTAAAATATTGTTACAGACAGGTCTATCGTTATGAACATAACACTCCAGGGTCCCCCGTATCTACCAGTATGTGTGGTTTAAACGGTTGGATAAGGCCCTGGAGACAGCTGTGTTAAACGTTGAGTTGATACATTGTATATGCCATACATAATGCCTGCAATACGTGAAATCATATTCCGACAGACAGGAATGGCGTTATACACAGGTTTCAGTGTGAGTTGTTTGTGTCAATACAAATACAAACACAAAAGTGACAACCAGCAACAGGCTCTGGGCCCAGCTAGACTGGTCCTAGTCAATTTACAATCCCCAGAGAAGATCAATGGCTCTCTTAAAACTATCTACTCCCTTGCTCATTACCACCTCTTCTGGTAAACTGTTCCAACGTTCCACTACCCTGCTAAAATAATAATTTTTCCTAACATCCATGTTAGCCTGAGATTTAAATAGCTTAAAACAAAGACCCCTTGTCCTGTTTTCAGTGCTAAACTTCAGCCCCGTAACATCTTTCATTTTAATAAATTTAAACAACTGAATCATGTCCCCTCGGTCTCTTCTTTGCTCAAGACTGTACATTTTTAGCCTTCTAAGCCTGGAATCATAATCTAAGTGAGAAAGTCAATTTATTAGCCTTGTAGCTCGACTTTGAACCCTTTCCTATACGTTAATGTCTTTCTTAAGATAAGGAGACAAAAACTGAACAGCATGCTCCAAATGAGGTATTACCAAATTTCTATATAAGTTAGGTAAGACCTCATTTGGAGAAATATAAACCAATAATTTAACGAATAATTACAATTATCTGTGTCAGTCCATGAAGTAAAGTTTGTTAGCTTCATAACTTCTGCTTGAATGCTTAGATTAACCCTCAAAGTTCATTGTTGTATGATGCATGTTTGTAATTTCAGAAGTTAATTATGTATAACATAAAAATTTTGTTTTTTAGTCGCTTGAAATGGATGAAGATGAAGCCGTGGGAAGAACTGAATATGAAGTTGTCGAAAATATTATTGGCGTTCTTCAAAGTCATAAAAACCTTTCTGTGAACTTAGCAACATTGAAATATATTGTAAGTACTTCTGCTCCAAATACTAGTTTTTTCATGAAATCAAAGTTGAATGAAGAATGGGTAACGCTCATCAAGAAATTTCCGGAAATTTTTACCCTAAGAAATGATGTTGTGTCTTTCTCTAAATATTTTATTAATTCAAATCCTTTTTTAAAAAAATGTCTTACAAGCTCAAAATCTCCAAGGAGTTCTATTTCCCCTCAAGGAGAAAAACGGAATGACGAATTAGAAGCATGTGCAACTATTTTCTTTCAAGAAATTTTAAACAAAGTTGGGAAGATGCATTACGAAAAGCTTTTTGAGTTGTTATGTACAAGAAGTGAGAAACTTCTAAGCAGTTATTTCTTAGAGTATTCTTTGACTGAAATGTATACGTTTTTTAAATCTAGGGAAAACATTTTCACTATTTCACAAAGTTGCATATCTCTAGCAAGTCGTTCCATTTTCCAGAATCTCAAAAAACAGTCCAATGATTTCAAAATCATACATCACAAGTTGCAGAGTGGTGTAATTTTATTACTGAATCACTTTTCCCCCCTTCATTATACTGAGAGCATGCAGTGCCTTTCATACGTATTCGATGATATCAAGGGCTACTTGAGTAATTTCTCTTCGCTGGAACATCGTGCACTGTTTGCAAACTTTCCTCATCTAGCCATGGACGAGTGTGGGTTCCTTTCTGTAAAAAGTTTAGACATGAAGGAACTTTCTATATTTTCTGATTTTGCCACAGTTGAAAGTAAAGTTGTTTTGCTATTAGTTACTTTACTGGCATTCAATGGTGAAATACATTTCCAAAAATTGATTAAAGTGATAAAAGGATTTGATCCCGACTTTTTTCATGGTATATCTGTTTCACAGCAGTTTTCCTTCTTCAGAAATCATGATTTTTTCTGCATTTATGATGATGGTTATGTAAGTTTACTCCCTGACTTTGTGTTTCAGTCATTCTCTTCTACTTCAAGAAATTCTCCCAATGGTGCACTTACAGCCTGGGATGGCAATGTCACAAAAACTTCTGTGATGCAATCTTTGAAGCAAAAAGGGACAGTTGCAATGAATTCTAAGGGCATGATAACGAAAACCATAGTCAATGATAAAACTGAGAAGCAACTATCTTGGTCATCATCTGCTTTGAGTAATGGTCACAATAGTGCAGTTTTAACCTCAAATTGCATTGTCAATAAAATTTCACATGCTTCTATAACAGAATCTTTAACACAAAAAGTGACAGTTACAGTGAATTCTAAGGACATGATAATGGAAACCATAATCAATGAACAAACCGAGGGGCATTTATCTCGGTCATCTTCTCCTGCTTTGAGTAATGATCACAATAGTGCAGTTACAACATCAGGCTGCAGTTTGTCTGAAATGTCAAACACCTCTCTGCCAAAAGCTTTAAAACAAGATGGGCTAGTTAATATGAACTCTAAGGACATTATAGCTAACAAAATCTTATTCAGTGAAAAAACTAAGAAGCAATTATCTGATTTATTGAAGCAAAATTCCATGTTTAATGCTCATAGTCATCCAGTTTCGAATTACCGTCAAAGTAAGACGTGTGCCACAGCAAAGAGCGTATCCGTAAAGCAACGCCAAAATATTGCACCTACGAGTCAAAGCGAGGAAATTTCAATTTGCCAGTTAGGAAATTGTGCAGAAAAAGAAAAGGCAAGTAAAACTGTCAAAGCTAAAAGAAAACGTCGTCATAGTTCGGCTAAGAAACTATCACGTTTAGAGAAAGAAATTGTCTCAAATTGCGTACTCCAATCGAGTGCTACAAGGTCAATGAACTTGTGCCCTGCTGATCGTGACAAATCTCAAAGCTTGAACTCTCCACACCCGATCGATGTGGATGCTGTGATAAAAAAACTTGTGGATTCAGAATCTGTAAATACAGATAATTCTCCTCTAAATCCTTTTGCTACCAAAGTTATAGATAGTGTGTTATATTTATCTAAATATTTTACACTAACAGATCATATTTTTGTTATGAAATCATTGTTACAAGTTCTGGATGATGTCAGAGATCATTTTTTTCAGTTAGATATAATTGTTCAACATAATGTTATAAAATCATGTAAAAGATTTATAGATGAAGACTTAATATCCTATGCTGGCAGTACTAATGTTAGTTGTATAACTTACAGAGAACAGTACTTATTATTCATATCTTATGTTTTGTCGAAATATACAAGACTTCATGTTTCTGAAATTTTTCACATGATTGAATATAGTCACACAACTTTTCCAGTCCATCTATTTACTGATGCCCATAAACTGAAATATTTTCAATGTTTAAAGAAATATTTTTTTGTTGATAATGAAGGTTATGTAGAGTTGAATATTTTTCCTGAGGTATTTGCACTGAGTGCTGAACTTTATTGCCTGATTGCGCCTGACTTGCTCAAAAAAAATAAAAAACTACAAAATTGATCCCGCCGTTCAAGCTGAAATACAGTCAGAGATACAGCAATTAAAATCTAATGAGGTGCTCGGACATCTACAGGAGAGTGCAATTAGTAACACTGTTGATATTTGTTTCATAGTTCTTACCATTTCTAAAAAGATGTACTTCAAGTCTTTGTATTGTTGCTTATCTCACTATGGAATTCCAGAAACTCGAGAATATTTCAAAACTCTTTATGTTACAGAAGGTTGCAATGTTTTTCAAAACATTCCCACGTTGTTTGATGTGAAGTGCAATTATGTCAGGGTGAAAGAAAATGTATTGATTCCTTATATACTTCTGCGTGAGACATATTTGTCGGAAATCATGCAGCAGATTCATTTTTTCCACACTGGGTACAAGAACAAGCATCTGACTTTCGATATGCCTTATGTTTCTTCTGATTTGGCCTCATTTATTGAGCATTTGTCAAATAAAGATTATTTGTTTTCATTTTTAGCAAACAACTTGAATTCCCCAAAAAAGAAAGCAAATGTAATGCATTCAAATGAAGGGGAAAAAACTCAAGTTGAGGAAAGTATAAGGAATAATTGTCTTGTGGATGGTCTGTTTCAATTTGCTGAGAGTGCTGAAAATTGTGGAAAAAACATTGCAAGTGGTAGAGATTCTAAAGCAGAGGTAGGAAAGGTACATCCTAATGTGCAACATGCTATATCTTCCATGGCATCTGAAAAAATTCTTACTTGTTCTGAAGTGGAAGCGAAATTGCGCTCAGAAGCAGAAAAAAACATCACGGTAGCAAAACAAAATATAGTGAAAAATATTGTTCTTAGGCCCCCTCCAGTGTCGTTTTTAGGAAATTATTCGCATGTCAAAGAGAAAGTTGAAGCTTTGTGCTCGGTTGCAAAATGGAACATGGGAGAAGGAGCAAAAGCAGAAGAAAATGACGCAAGTGATCAGCATGAGAATAGTAGTTTGCCGGCGGCAACGAAGCATGGTGAAATTCAGGAAGTAAAAACTGAAGTGTCATCAAAATTACCTCTTAATGTGTCAAATAATCTTAATCTCACTACCTGCTCAAATCTGAAAAAGCAACCAGAAAATGAAGTAATCAACATTGATGATGAGAAACTTGATCACAATTTAACAGCATCCAAATGTAATTCTAGCTCATTGAATGAGTTCTCAGCTTTTTGTGCCGAAGAACTATTGCCCGATGAAGTAATGAGTGGTGAAAGATCATATGAAGAATATTGTTCTGCCCTGGTAGATTCAGTTTTGGGTGAGACCAGCTATATCGAAAAGGAGGACAATTTTGGTGGTGCAAAGCCAAAGAAGGGCAAGAACAATAGTTTGAATGTTTCGCCTGAAGCATATGCCTCGGCCTCAACAGTTTCTGGGTTAAATACAGAAAATTATTGTACTACGATGAAGAGATTAAAGTATTTTGGTGCCAGTGACAGTGATTCTGGTTATGAACTTAGAAATACTATAGAAGAAAGAGCCGTTAATTTTTTTATTGTTGTTTTAGGAAGTTATGATGTTGGAGTTCCTAGTAGCTTTGCGAGAAAACACCTTTCTTTAGCTTCATGTGAAGTGAAGCGATATATGAAAGAACTTTACGCTGACGATATTTTGCCATTTTTTTGGAAACATAAACAGATATTTTATGTTTCACCTCATTCACAGCTTATATATTTGATAAAATCATACAATGCTTCTCCCTAAAAATATAAAAGAATCGGAAGTCATGCCATGTATTTTTCCCCATAGGTCTTTCATGACGATATTTTATGATTCTAGTTACAATTCTTCTGAGGTAATTTGTTTGCATCCATTGAATAGAGCTGATAAGAATAAAAAAATAGATTCATTAAACATTTCTGTCTACAATTTAGGTTTAAAAATCTTGATCAATGAAGACTTTAAGAACAGAGATTAGTATAGGGCACAATTTTTAATAGAAGTGGCTAGTATGTTTTTTGATTAACAGGAATCTTTTTTATTTAGTGTATACTTATGAGAAAAATAAGAACCTTCTAATTTTCTCTTTCCTCAACAAGTGATAATGTTCGTTTATTTGATGTTTAATGATTTAATGTTTTCTGCATTTGTTAAGTTCACATGTTCCAGTAATTCCACTGTTTGCTCATTTGATTTCTCTATTAGCATGTAACTAGCTATTAATTTTACAGATTTGGAAATATTTTGTGTGTTTTTCATTTTAGGTAACCAGGGAAAGAAAAATAACTAAATATTATATGCAATTACTTATCTCAATCTTATTTGAATAATGAAAGTGATTGTATGCATTGGCATACATGTTAAACAGTGTATAATACAATGATCATTGTAGTATTGCTTTATAAGGTCATTCTGCATCTTTGTGGCTATTTTTTATATGCAGGCTTATGCTATAATATATTCTAAATACTTACGTTTTCATTAAATAAATTAATTTTCAAAAAAGAGGATAAAGACATGTATATATAATGTCAATAATATTAACAGAAATAATCAAATAATAGGATATTTAATTGTTTTGGCACATGGGACAGATTGTTTTAGTATTCCATTTTTTTTACCTAAATTATTTATGCTTTGTTGACATTACAGTCTCTTTATTAAAAACTTTGGTATTTTTATGTTTACTTTCCCAACTCTACTGCTAGTTGAATTGAAGTGGTAATAAAACTACTGTTAAGTTCGAATTTTGAGTTAAACTCAAATAAGTTGAGAGCTTCAATTACTTTAAAAGTTCTACATTAATTAATTATGGGTTAGAATGAATGTAAAAAAATCAATAATATGATTTTTTTTTTTGCAAACTATGGTTTTGAACTTTTTTAAAAAATCCTTTAGCAATTGCAAATTAGTTATGTTTTGTACTTTTTAAGGTGCCCAAAATTTGTGCTCTTGTAAGTTTACGAATATGTTTTTTTCAAAAAAGGAGTATGTGTCCATAGCTAGAAAAAAATAGGGCCAAGAATGGATGAAATGCCTTTCTTACTTTTGTATTTATTATCTAAGTTACGAAAAGGTTTCCTTGTAAAAAATATTTCATTGTATATGAAAATGTCCCAAATTTTCAGATTTTATATTTTTTTTTCCTTAATTCAGTGTTGCAATAAGCTTTTTCTTTATTTTGTGGTGTCGTCAGACTGACTTAAAATTTGTTTTTTTGTTACTAGTCATGGCCTGCCTCATATTATGTTCGATCAATTTGTGATAGCATTTCTTGCCATTTTTAATTAGACAGTGTTTGACTGCAGAATAATTCAATCATTTACAAAATGTTTCTTTTTGCTAAACATTAAAAGTAATTTTCATAAATAGTTTTAGATTTCTATGTTTGAAATTAACAAAATGTTTAAAAAGAAGTTCCTATTTTGTTATTTTAGAAAATAATTACTCATTTTTGAAGTATATACATTTTTGTATTCATATTCACAACCTTGCTGTTTCTTATAGAATATTATCAATTTTTCCCTAACTGTCTGAACAGTTTACCAAATATTATTTGCTTACATAGACTTGTAAAAGTCGATTTTTGTTGAATGTTCAGAAGTATTTTTGTTTTTATGACTAAGTTATGTATTTTAAAGAGTGAAATTAACTAAACATATATGAAAATATTCTTGCTTTTTAGATATTTATGGATGAAAAATGTATAAAGTTTTAAATTCATATTTGCAAAATTGCTGTTTTTGGTAGTTTAACCTTATGGATTTTACCAATAGAGCATCTGATTGCAGAGTGACTAAATTATTTACATTATAATTCATAATTTGTTTATAATGCTAGCAATTTTTTATGACTCATATATTTGCTTATTGTTTCATGTTGAGAAAGTTTATTTATATTTTACTTTTTGATTACATTTTGGAGTTTTATGTTTAAAATGATCAAAAGTTAATTAAAATATTTAACTGTATTTTAGACATATGAAAAAGTAATCCGTTGTTGAATGTGTTTTCATTTGTACTTTGTTTAAATTTCATGCAATGGTTCTGCATTAACTATTGAATAAAAATATTAAATTAATTGGAAAGTATTGCAATATTGCAGTCATTATGATATTGGTATTTGATAGCTTATTCCTTTTTTATATATTTTTTGTATTGATGCATTTGTGCAATTATAATTACTGTTTGTTAAAAAAGAAAAAAAGTAATTTTTTGGTGAGATGCCATTGTTAAGATTGTAATCAATGCCTTGTCACTGAATGTTTGGTATCTGTAAGCAATTGCAGTGCTGTTGTCTATATTGTGTATAACTCTGTAGTTTTTATTGAACTTTCATTACTTTTGCATATCAGATTCTTTATGGCAGCAATATTAATGTGTACAAATATGCTTTTGTAACGCTCATGTTAAAATCTCAGATTAAAATAATATACTTAGATTGAATTCTGCTAAAGACTAGGTTAGTCACACAATGTCCCTAAGAAACAAAAGCAAAGGTAAAATTTGCTCCAACGCATCCCATTTGGTCCATAGACTTGAATGATAAATTAAAATTAAATTTATTTTATTGCAACTTAATTAAGGTGAAGTCTTGGGCTGCTTGTAATTGCTTAAACCGTTGAACATGAGACAGTGCGTTACAATTTCTCAAGTAACACACTTATCATTTTTATTGTTTTTTTTTCAAACTGGTTTGAAGCCTGCTATTAGAAAAGTGATAAAATTTGATACAAAATTTGTATAGAAAACTCTTCAATCTTTATGATGCTTTAAGTTTTGCTTGTAAGTATGCTTTCTGTTTAAAGTGAAGTATCAAAAAGGATTTTTTCTTTTTCTTTTTTTTACTTAGTACGGAATCTATATTTTATCCTACATTCTTTATTTTAATTTGAATGTACATGACTTGATTTTAAGTGTTTTTGATTAAAAAAAATTGACTTGAGAATTATGCATGTGACCCTGTTTCTACATTTTAGTGTATTTTAAATCTTTTGTAAAATCTGGGGTAAAGGGCGATTAATGCCAAACTGATGGACCTACAACTGAGCTTTTGACTATATTTTTCCACTGGATAAATCTATTCAACATTTTGTGATAAGGAGGGTTTTTGGAATTTATATTTTTTAGTCGGGCACTGTGGCATTCAGTTCAGATGCCGCAATACACTGATTGTTTGTAAATAAACTTTCAGAAACTTACTAGTCTTCCTTCACGTCATTATAAAATTTTTCACATTTTAAGCTGTTGCAAGTTATTGTAACAGTAAGTTGAAGTCTTCCAAATACTTCTGCCATGTTTGTAAATAAAAATGTTAAAAACTTGCTAGTCTTCCTTCAAGTCATAATAAAATTTTTCACATTTTTAATCTGTTACATTTTATTGTAACAGTTGTAAGTTGAGGTCTTCCAAATACTTCTGCCATGTTTGTAAATAAAAATTACAGAAATTTACTAGTCTTTTTTAAATTCTTAATGAAAGTTTTTACATTTTAAGTTGTTGCAAATTATTGTTACAATTGTAAGTTAAAGTCTTCCAAATACTTCGACCATGCATTGTGATATCTTTATCTAAACCTCAAATGTAGTACTATTGGTGTGAACATTTGTAATGAACTTTCAATGTTAAAATTTGTGTTTAAAAAAAGAAGAAGATTTTTGTAAGGTTTAACTTAAATTGTAACAAACTAGTATCAGATAAGGACCTATCCAAAATTTTACAGGGTGCCCCATCATAAAAGAGACTTTGTATTGGGAAAAAGAAATTATTTTTGCTAATGGTATTGGATTTTCCTGGAGACTTCTGGATTTTGACCATTTTTGCTTGTTTGTGTTGAAAAATTTCTTCATAATTTTAGGAAAAATCCCTATTCAAAGGGACTTCTAAGGGAAAAAATCACATAAAATATTTTCTATTTTTTCCCTCTTCCTGAAATCTCTCACTGACAAATTATTTCTTTGGTCTGAGAAATTTCTGTGAATCTTCAAAATTTATTAATTAGAAATCTAGCTGCATGAGCCCTCAGTTATTAAAATGCCATAAGAAACATCTGCATAATATCTGCACAGTTTTATGCTGTTGTGGTTTTGCATGTTCAGGGGAACTTCATTAATATGCAAATCATCCAATTTGTTCATCCGTGGTTGTCAGAGGAACTCCATAGGAAATAGGAAAATTCCCCTCAATCAAATTAACTGTTCTTCTAGTTTGCATCCATTGAGAAAAATAATTTATGTTGCAAATTTCATGTGATACAAATACAAATGTGAAGACCAGCAACAGGCTCTGGGCCCAGCTAGACAGGTCCTAGTCATCAGTCCCCAATGAAGATGAATGGCCCTCTTAAAGCTTTTAATTACAGCCTCTTCCGATAAGTTGATCCATGTGCCTACAACCCTACTAAAGTAGTAGTTTTCCTTATTTCCAGGTTAGCCTGAAATTTGAATAGCTTAAAACAATAACCCCTCGTCCTGCTTTCCGCTCAAAAATATAACCCATCAACATCTTTAATTTTGATAAATTTAAACAAGTGAATCATCTCCCCTCAGACTCTCCTTTGTTCCATGCTATACATATTAAGACTTTTATGTCTGGCATCATAATCTAAATGATCTGAAAGTCCCCTCACTAACCTTGTAGCCCTTCTTTGAACCCTTTCCAATAAAGAAATATCTTTCTTGAGATAAGATTGTACAGTAGACTCCTGATTATCCGCGAGCGGTTTATCCGCGGGGCGGATTATCTGCGAATCAATCAACAATCACGAACATGTATTTTCGCAGTAAAAAACAAATAC
The DNA here is from genome assembly GCF_026930045.1 of Uloborus diversus. Lineage (NCBI taxonomy): Eukaryota > Metazoa > Arthropoda > Arachnida > Araneae > Uloboridae > Uloborus > Uloborus diversus. The sequence continues at coordinate 17,972,326 of NC_072734.1, forward strand.
CAGTGGCTGTTTTTTTTTTGAAAAATTGTAAATTTACACTCAGTTGTTTTTGCTTGATTGATTGATTTGATTTAATTTTATTATTATTATTATTATTATTATTTTTGTGTGTTCTTCATCGTACATACACTTGTTTGTTATTGATGTTAAGTTCGGTTGTGCAAAAATACAAAACATTTGTACTTAACTCTATATATATTTTCACTGTTTGCAGAAAGTGTTATGCATCAATACAGTTAAGAATTTGAGATAGGACAATTTTTACCTGAATTGTCCCCCATTTTAGTCTTTTTGCGGTTATCCGCGATTTTTATTATCCGCGGCGCTTGTGCCCCCCAATTCCGCGGATAATCGGGAGTTTACTGTAAATGCCTTTATTCCACAAGCAATTTTTATTTATTTTTTGAAAGCTTGTAATAAATCAAAAATTTTACAATTCATTACCATCCTTGTTTTTAAAAAATATCCGTTAAATCAGCTGTTAATATTTCTGTAATATTTTAAAGGTGTTTAGTAGAACATTGAAGCCCGATTGCCCAGTGGTGGAGCATTGCGCTTCCACGGCGCTGACCCTGGTTCGATTCCTGGGTTGTATATGGTCGACTCGGCCGTCCGCCCCTTCAGTAGATCAATAAAATGAGTACCAAGCATAGGCGGATTTACGGGGGTGCCAGGGGGTGCGCCGCACCCCCAAAATTTTTGGTTGGGTTTTGAAAAAAAATTAGTTTAGTATATTTCACTGAGAAACGCAGTTGGGGGAAAAAATTCATAGCTGCTATACTAGTAAATTTACTTAAATCCAGTGTATCACCACACGTCCCAAGTGAAAGAAAAACATAACTGTGCTCATATTAAGAATTAAAGTAAATTTGTCCATTTGAAGGAAAAAAAAAACCTAATAAATAATTTCATGCAAATAAAGAAACTTCTCAAAGAATTTATTGTGCCGTGTTATTGTGTAGAATAATTGCATGTTCTGTAATTGGGTATTTATTCGTATATCAATACAAATTCTTCTATTTTAAAACAACAATGGCTAATAAAGACCCAAAGAAAAAAAAAAAAAAAAAAAAAAAAAAAAAACATGGCTATTGCAAGAAACTTGATCAATAAAATCTACACCGAAATCAACCGAAAACCAAAAATTTTAAGGTAAAATATCAAAATTTTTTGAAAGAGGACTACCGGACAATTTACTGCAGTTGTGCATCCAGAGGGGAGGGGGCACAAAACTGGTGACCCTCCCCACAAAATGCTGAGTAGAAGTTTTTACAAAAATATTCTGTATTATTGAAGAGAAGAAAAGATCTCATTTTTGGAAAACGCAGTTATTTTACGGAAAAAAAGAATGTTGGGAAAAAATCTTAATTTCTCTTTCAAAAAGAAATATTGACATATAAATTTTTCAACAGCTTTAGATTATTGGCGGCGAATTGTGTGCCTTCTCGCACAATCCTCTTTCTTTCATATCTACCCCTCCTTTTTTTTTTTTTCTATTTCGTTTTCATTTTATCTATTGGTCCTGAAAATGTTTCTTCTCCAAATCTTGGGCTTCACTTTCGTAAAATTTCCAAGGAAGATCTTCTAATCACCTAAATACATCGAAAATCGTTTAAAATTTCGTTTTTGGAGCTTCAGTTTTGAAAAACTGCAGTGTCCCTAACGTTACCAAATATGGTCTTACACTCATGTGTTTAGGACTTTAATTTTGGAAAATATTTGAACAAGGGCCTCTGACCCCCCCCCCTTTCTCTATTATCATCAAAGAATGTTAATATTTTGGTTTTGAAAACTACTATTTCGAAACATTTAAGTGGGAGAATCCTTTTTTTAATAATATGGATTATTGCAGAAGAACTTCATTTTTAGGACTTCAATTTCGAAAATTTTCCCGGGGAGAGGTCCAGAACACCCGGTCCGGTAACAGCATCAAAAATTGTCCTCCGTAGTATTTTTGGAACTTCAATCATGAAAAGTTAAAGAGGTAGCGTGGGGGAGGGGGTTACGTATTTCTATCTGCTTTTCAAAAAATCGATTGGAGGCAGTCTATGAGTCTCATTCATAACCCAAACTATAAATATGGACTATAACCACATTTATAAGACTAAAATTTCTAAAAATAGCCTTGGAGCCACACGTACCTTTCTTGCCTCTAAAATATCACCAAGAACTGTAAAACTGCGTTTTCAAAACTACTATTTCAAATTTTTTCTGGGGCGTGAATCCCATTCCAAACCAGTAGCTAGATTCACCCATTGCTTCTAATATCGACTTTCGTTTAAGACTTTTTCTGCAGTTTGAAATGTTAAGAATTGCCCATCCCCTAATCTTACTAAATATGGTTTACATCACGTTTTTTATACTTAAAAGTGTGTCCCGCCCTAAAATTATTTTCTGATTTCGCCACTGCCTTGTTATTCCGGAAATAGCCCCCCCTCCTCAGATCCCTGTTATTGTTGCACCCCCAAATATTTCGGCTTAAATCCGCCTATGGTACCAAGCTTGCTTGGGAACTAAACCCTGGGGATTCCGCATTCGGTTGACCACCTAACCAGAACATCTGCCTCTCATCCCAGATCTCTTGGTCAGGAAAACTGAGATGGACATAGTAGACCTTGGCTCTTATGGACTGTTGTGCCACTGGATTTGGTTTAGTGTAGGACATTGATAAAATTTCTTCTATTTTTTCCCAATACAATAAGCTCTTGATGATCTATGGAATTATGTGGCACATGTATCATAGACAGCGAAAATCATGGATAACACGCAAAAAAGACTAAAATTGCTTGGCAAATTAGATAAAATTGCTCTTGCCCAAAAACTTGACTGTATTGGGACGTAAAATGTGCACTTAATCTGTGTACAATACAGTAAAAAATATTTGGATGTACTATAGAATGTAAAAACAATGAGGAAAAAGTGTGCTTGTGATGAAATGAGAACTTTGAATTTATGATTTTTGAAAAAAAAAGTCTTTTGATTCTTGACTTTACTTTTTTAGCATCTTTCTGTTTACTGTGTATCTCTATCACAAAAGCAACAATGTTAAATAGTTAATAAATCTGTAGACGACTGAAATATCAAATAGTTTTATAAAAACCGTACTGTGTATTTGTGTGCTACCTTAAATATTTTAATTCCGTATATGTTAGCCAAGCTCAATCTGTGATATTTGAAATATAGGATATTCAAGTTACTACATGCTAAGAGATTATATAATGTATAATACAGTTTTGTTTTTACAAACTTTGTTAAATATGATTGACGAAAGTGCCTATTATTCTGGAAATTAAGTTTGCATGTATTGTTTCCTGTTTTTTAGTGTGTGTGTTCTAAATTATCTTAGTGTTTCATTACTTTATGGCTAACTAAGTACTTACCTATGTACTACTAAGTCATACAGTAATAAAATACAAAGTGCAACTAAACGTGAATAGTAAATTCTCTGCATAGTGAAATTAGTATATTTTAATTTGTATGTTTATGTGTATAAACATAAACATACAAATTAAAATAACAAACAAATACAAATATAGTATATATATTTGTATTTGTTTGTCGTGAAGTATAGGCTGACTATATTTCTGTAAACAATGTATGTTGTGTGGCATTATGTATGATACAATAACTAATTGGCTTATGTGTCGTAAATGTTTAAGGGACAGTCTGAAATTTAATTTCTGAATAAGAATAGTTTAAATTTTTTTAAAGCTGAAACAGTTCGTTATGATAATATTTTCTTTCACTTTTTATTGATCATTTATATAACTGGAATTTCATAAACAACTTTTCTAATTCGTCTTTGGGTGTTGAGAATAGAGCATAAAACTGTAATCTGCATCAGCGTTTCTCAATGCAGACCAATAAAAATTTGAAAAATTTTACCCACCAGTGAAGCTCTCTCTCCTTTTACTGGGACTGTAATTTACGTATTAAATTACAGTCCCATGCAGTCTTATGTGGTTAAGGCTGCTGTCTTTCCCCCAAACAACTCAGGCTCAACCCTCGACAGTGGAGGAACTTCAGGTAAAACGGTAACGAGTTGTAAATATATATTATATATTTTTAATGTCTTTTTATTTTTATTAAAAATGTGGTCTTCAATTTAAAAACCTCATATATCGCACATTTTTTTTCTTCTTCCTTTTTGATGTTTTTATAGCTGGCCGACTGCTTAAATCAGTCTTCAAAATGACCAAAAATTTTGAACTTTCGTGTGTAGTGTTTGATATTTAAATTTTATTTATGGTTTTTTGTGCTGTGAAAAATTGTTATGAGAGTTTGATATATAATTTTTGTATGGATAATAAAGATTTATTTTCATGTTTTATTTTTAGTTCTCCTTACTAATGAGCAATTCTAATCATTAAAAAAAAAACTAATTTTTTGACCTCACCATTTCCGATTTTAACGACATTTGGTGTGAGGGACACATATGACAAGATAAGTAATCCTGCCAATTTTTGAAATTCTACTTTAAAAATTTACAGGGCTGTTTAAAAACTGGAAAAGTGCAAAAAAAAAAACAAAAAGTTGTAGCATGTAAATGGCTGTAAATTCTCTCCTAAATACAGTAGAATAAAAATTCAAAAACCACCGTAAAACTAAAGAGTAGAGCTTTCTATTGATATAAAGCATGACTTTCTCACGACATATTTAAGTTTCAAGGTCGTTCAACGTGACTTTTGACCTTGAATGTCTCAAATCAGGCCCATGTAGAATTTCTTCAAAAAAAAAAAAAAAAAAAATTATTGCTCTAACACTATTCTTCCACAACACTAAAACTTAAGCTGGGATCGCAATGGTAAGGAACTGCAAAAAGATCAGGAATGTTCACACGTTTTACATTGTGGAATTTCACATGTCATGTGAGTCACCTTCTTGATCTCACCATTTCCGATTTTAATGAAATTTGGTGTAAAGGACGTATATGACAAGATAGGTAATCCTGCCAATTTTTAGAATTCTACTTTAAAAATTTTACGAAATACAGGGCTGTTAAAAAACTGAAAAGGTGCAAAAAAACCCCTGAAAAGTTGTAACATGCAAATGGCTGTAACTTCTTTCCTAATTATAGCAGAATAAAAATTCAAAAACCATTGTAAAGCTAAAAAACAGAGCTTTCTATTGATACAAACATGGCTTTCTCACGACAGGTTTAAGTTTCAATGTTTATTCACCGTTACTTTTATCCTTGAATATCTTAAAATGCGCCCCCTTAGAATTTCTTTAGAAATAAATATATTATAGCACTAACACTCAACTTCTAAAACTTAGGCTTGGGCCGCAATGTCAAGGTACCTCGAAAAAATCTTGAATATTGACACTTTTATTAATGTTCGGACAGAATTTCTAACATTGGTTGTTAGACAAAAAACTGCCGTTATACAAGCTTTGTCATAATCTAAAACTTGCAGTTTTTTTTTTTTTTTTTCAAGATTTGTTCTTAATTACAGATAAAAATTATGGTTATCAAAAAAAAGTTCTGTCATGTTCTAGAATTTGACATTTATTCTATAATTTTAAAATATTTAACAAACCTGCTGATTTGTAAAATAGGTATACTTTATGAAGAATACGACCAAAAAAAATTAAAACAATAATATTAGGACAGAAATAATATAGTTTACCTACATCTAATCTAGTTTACCCGGCCTACGTTTTGGTATAGTTGAAAAATAGTATTGGAGCTATAAAATATACACTGCAAATAATCAAACACTTTTTGAACACTTTTTTCACACGAACACTTGTCTCCTTTTTTAGAACACTTATTTTGAAACATTTATTAGAACCGTTGTAAGATCACTTTTTAAAACATTTTTTGAACACGTACACTTGTCCCCTTTTTTAGAACACTTTTTGGAGTCAGTTTCCAAAACACTTCTAGAAACACAGTTCGGAACATATATTTAGTTCAGCATTCTTTTTAGCGCACTTTTTAAGCACTTATAGGATCGCGTTAAAGACACGATTTTGAACAGTTCATTGAACATTTTGAGGCACACATACAGGTACAGTTTCTAGAATGCGTTTTAGAACAATTTCTTATCACTAATATCATCCGAGGATACCTACCGCACAAATATAAAAGTAGCTTTTAGAAATTATAAATATGCACTAAATTCGTGTTCATTTTGAGACTGCAGGCTGATGATGGTTTAGGCTTTGGATGAATTTAATTATTAGTCAGCATAGCTACTATGAAAATTTAAAATACAATGATATTTCCAAGATAATTGACTATCTTACAGCAGAATTGCACACGAACAATGTTTACCAATAAAAAGATTGCCGGAAAATGTAATGCACAATATTACTTAGTACAGAAACTGCATATATTTAAAATATTAATTTCCATATTTTAGTTTTCAAAGTTAATCCATACTGTAAAAAGTAATCAAAAATGTACAAATAAAGGCTCACATAACTTCAGTTTGTTGCTTCATAAATTTCATTTTCAAAAATTTTAATTTCTCAAGATCAAAATAAATTTGCCTTCATTGTTTGAATTCGTGCTACTTTGCTGTTCAGTGATCTATTGCTTGGTATCTGATCAATGACCTTAAACATTAGTTGTGTTCTTTTAAAAATGTAAGTGCAGTGGAATTCTTTAATGACTAATTATTTCTTTGAATATTAACTAAAACGATGAGTGCTGGATCTGGGGGCGAAGGGGGGAGTGCCCCGTGGGGGGGGGGGGTTGTCTCACGGGGGGATCCTTGCCCAGTGAGACAATTTTTGGGAGACAACAAATTTGTTCTATTTCCGTGGGGGGGGGGGGGGGGGGGAGAGTTCGTTGAAACTCAATATAAAACTTGAAGGAGAATGAGTAGGAGCATCAGTTTCAAGATTTGCCTTAGCTCGGAAAAATCGTATATCCGGCACTAACAATTATCAATTAATTATTTTTAGTTTTAGTTCCTTGTATAAGGAAGAAAAGTGTTCGCGAAAAACAAAATAAATAAAAAATTACTTAGTCGTCAGTGGCTGGCATACACTGTCAGTTTAGTAGCCCTTTTTTTACAATTAGTAGCCACTTTATTCAAAACATTTATTTATTTCTTGAATGAGGAAAAAATGTACTACATTAAAACATGAGCTGTGGAAAAGGTATTACCGTATGAGATCTAACTGAAATTCCATTCATTTGCCTTTTTTCTATCCCCTCCCCCCTTCCGCCAAAGGTGAGTACAAACCTTTTGTATAAGCTTCCAGGTTTGTGCTTGTTTTTAAGGGGTGCGGTTTGGATCCTGAAATTAATAATGGCTTTTATTATTGATTGAAAGGTAACATGTAATACTAAGGTTGGGATTGTTATTACATTGCTAACTAATTGCTTCAAAATAGAAATGATTTGTGTATGAAAATTCATTGGTGCAAAAATTGTGTGGCCGTTTCGGTTCTTAAGACGTGACTGGCTGAGTACTCTTTTTAGCTTCTATCGTATGGCATTTAATCTCCAGATGGCAACTAAATGCCACACATTAAGGTCTAACTCAATCAGGCAGTTAATATCAAGTTCATTAACTAATGCAGCTAAATTTAAAATACGCATGGGATTTATATTTCAAACTTACGCACATAACACTGAAATGAGTTTATCAAACTTATCTAGTCATTAAACACAATACGTTTAAAATGAATTTATTTAACTTTATAGATACACATTAAACTAGTATGTTGTGCCCATCACGAAACTTTCTTCTATATTTTTCTTTTTTTTTTTTCTGATCCCTCCCCATGCTTGACGAGGAAGCAATATTCCCAACAAAAACAAAATGACACATGCAAAAACTTGACCCAATGTCTGAATTATTGCAAAAGCAAAGCAAAGAGCGAAAATTGAAAGTTATTTTAAAAGCCTTGCTTGAATGAATTACAAATATTTTATTTGTTAACAAACATAAGATGGCAACAGTTAAAAATTTTAAATCATTGAGATAATATTTCCATATTTCCTATCATTTCCATACAATTAAAATCACGAGAAATACGCAGACGACAATCTATTACGATTTATCTTTCTTATTGTTGCATTAATAAAAATATTTTTATTCGCAAAAAAAAAAAAAAAAAAAAAAATCAACACCTCTTGGAGCGATCGGCGTCAAAATAGAACCAAAGCCTGTTTACATATGGATTCACATATATTCCAAATTTCAACCAGAACGTAGCATTACTTCTTGAGATAGGGCACTCAAAATGGAAAAAAAGAACGGGTGATTGCGCTACCCCCTTTTTAGCTGTTGACACAAAAATAAAATCAGTTCTTATACCCACTAAGGGCTACTTGCCGATAAATTTTTCTTTCATTCCGTTCATTATTTCTTGAGATACAGCAGTCACAATTGACGACAAAAAACGTTCTATAGCTCAACCCCCGTTTGAGTTATTGACACCAAAATTGAATCAGCACCTGTTCCTGTTAATACCAACATATGGACCAAATTTTGTTTGATTCCGCCAGTAACTTCCTGAGGAATAGCAAGCACGCGTAACTCGAAAAACGTCCCATTGCTCCACCCCCCTTGGAGGAATTCGCGCCAAAAACTAATGGGCACAAGTTCACATAGGGGCACATATGTGTACTAAATTTCGTTCGATTTCATGCGGTAGTTTTTGTTGTAGAGCGGCCACAAAAAACTGGTCACACACAGACGTGACACACATACATACACACACACACACACACACATACACACACACACACACACACACAGAGACAGACAGACATTTTCCAAAAATGGTCGAAATGGACTCAGCACACCTCAAAACGTTCGAATCCGTCAAAATTCGAAATTCGAAAATTTGCACGAATCCAATACTTTCTTCTATATATTAGATATAGAAGAAAGTAATTACATAACAATGCTTGAAACTATCATTCTTCTACAACCGGGTAAACCATTACCTAAAAAAAAAACTAGTATGTTGTGGCCATCACGAAACTTTCTTCTATATTTTTCTTTTTTTTCTGATCCCTCCCCATGCTTGACGAGGAAGCAATATTCCCAACAAAAACAAAATTACACATGCAAAAACTTGACGATCATCCCAATGTCTGAATTATTACAAAAGCAAACCAAAGAGCGAAAATTAAAAGTTATTTTAAAAGCCTTGCTTGAATTAATTACAAATATTTTATTTGTTAACAAACATAAGATGGCAACAGTTAAAAATTTTAAATCATTGAGATAATATTTCTGATCATTTCCATACAATTACTAGTATGTTGTGGCCATCACGAAACTTTCTTCTATATTTTTTTTTTCTTTTTTTTTTTTTTTTTCTGATCCCTCCCCATGCTTGACGAGGAAGCAATATTCCCAACAAAAACAAAATTACACATGCAAAAACTTGACGACCATCCCAATGTCTGAATTATTGCAAAAGCAAAGCAAAGAGCGAAAATTGAAAGTTATTTTAAAAGCCTTGCTTGAATTAATTACAAATATTTTATTTGTTAACAAACATAAGATGGCAACAGTTAAAAATTTTAAATCATTGAGATAATATTTCCGATCATTTCCATTCAATTAAAGTCACGAGAAATACGCAGACGACAATCTATTACGATTTATCTTTCTTATTGTTGCATTAATAAAAATATTTTTATTCGCAAAAAAAAAAAAAAAAAAAAAAAAATCAACACCTCTTGGAGTGATCGGCGTCAAAATAGAACCAAAGCCTGTTTACATATGGATTCACATATATTCCAAATTTCAACCAGAACGTAGCACTTGACGTTAAATCCCGGTTATCACAAATTTGCCATTTCAACTGCGCTTGCGCGCGGACTTAGCTGATTTCAAAAATCTTACTAAAATGAATTACAAACGTTTTAAATTTGGCAATAAGCATGATATGGATACAGATAAAAATCAGAAATCGCAAAGTTTTCTCTGATTTAGTTTTTAGGCCTCGGTAAAGATTGAATTTTGCGTCTTAATTATTAATGGATTTGGTGTCTGATTTTTCTGTCCCTTTTCAGGACTAAATTTTTAACCTCAGAAGAGCGTACTAGAACTGCAGCATCACTTCTACAAAGCTGACACACAAAGCTGAACCCTCAACCTAAATAAAAATGTATAATACTAAGTTGTTTACGCCTAACGTAAAATATCCGCAAAAGACGGATTTCTGTACTAATATTCCAATCATTTTTGAAGTTCACAACGTGTTTTACATTGATGTTAAATAAATATTTCCGAATCAATAAATATTGAAGTGTCACTTTTCTCTTAAGATTATCAGTTATTCATATCCGTAGTTTCATATAATGTATCACGTAATCGCTGTGAAAATATTCTAATCGCATTCATTAATTTGGTGGGACTCTCGCTCAGCCAAAATATAAACAAGCAACACGAAATCTTAAAACAGAAAGCCGAAAAAGCTAAGTCCGCGCGCAAGCGCAGTTGAAATGGCAAATTTGTGATAACCGGGATTTAACGTCTAGTGAACGTAGCACTACTTCTTGAGATAGGGCACTCAAAATGGAAAAAAAGAACGGGTGATTGCGCTACCCCCCTTTTTAGCTGTTGATACAAAAATAAAATCAGTTCTTATACCCACTAAGGGCTACTTGCCGATAAATTTTTCTTTCATTCCGTTCATTATTTCTTGAGATACAGCAGTCACAATTGACGACAAAAAACGTTCTATAGCTCAACCCCCGTTTGAGTTATTGACACCAAAATTGAATCAGCACCTGTTCCTGTTAATACCAACATATGGACCAAATTTTGTTTGATTCCGCCAGTAACTTCCTGAGGAATAGCAAGCACGCGTAACTCGAAAAACGTCCCATTGCTCCACCCCCCTTGGAGGAATTCGCGCCAAAAACTAATGGGCACAAGTTCACATAGGGGCACATATGTGTACTAAATTTCGTTCGATTTCATGCGGTAGTTTTTGTTGTAGAGCGGCCACAAAAAACTGGTCACACAGAGACGTGACACACATACATACACACATACATACATACACACACACACACAGACAGACAGACATTTTCCAAAAATGGTCGAAATGGACTCAGCACACCTCAAAACGTTCGAATCCGTCAAAATTCGAAATTCGAAAATTTGCACGAATCCAATACTTTCTTCTATATATTAGATATAGAAGAAAGTAATAAGAAAAAGCCTTTTTTTTTTTACAAACATACGTTTAATTACGAGAACACAAGCAATACGTTATACATTTATTTGTAGGCTGTAGGGGATTGTGGGGCAAAGTGAAATGGTTTAATAATTACTTTTACTGCCAACAATCTCGTAATATTTTAACTATATAGCAGCACATGTACTCTATTCCAGTCAGGAAAAAAATACATCTGAAGCTTAAAATTAATGATAATAATGGCAATTTTCAAAAAAGGACATTCATTTTGTAATATTTTGATGTAAGTCAAAAATTATATTTGTAAGAATAAAATGATAAAATTATTGTTACTAACATTTTAAATATTAATTGAGACCTTCTAATATTTAATGCGGTATTTTTACTTTTTTCAGTTAATTTTAAGCTTACTTGTATTTCTAATATTGGCAAGGTGAATGGAACAAAGTGAAATAGTTTATTTCGTTTACTCACTCAATTACACTGTTCGGCAAAAAAAAAAAAAAAAAAACCTTCAAAATGTTTCTGACATTTCGTCGGCTGATTCTTATGTTAAATGACCCCCTGAATCCGAATATGACCTCCGTTTTCTCCCTATACGTACCAATTTCTTTTAAAGGCCCCCCAAGTTTTTTTCAATTTTCCTTAGTTTTAGAGTTTTTTTTTGGAGGTGAAAGGAGCTTTAAATTATAACTGCTAACATATTTTTGGTGGGCAAGAGAGGTTCAAAGTTCAAGATCATGGACACCCATCGCAAAAAAGGGGGGACTTGGGGTGTATACCCCCCCCCCCCCCAATATTAGAAAAATCACGAAAAACGATCTTTTTATTCTGTTTTTTTAAAAAAGATGTTTGTAAAAAACATTTCGGTGTAGAATGAGAGCATAAGACTCTCTTTTATAACTCCTATGTCCAAAAAAATTTTCGCGATGTAAAAAAAATTAAAAAAAAAAAAAAACTGTCTCATGAATGTCGCACGTTGCATACGAGTTGAATCGCAGGTCTTCATTCAAATAGATATTCTTCTGGCTGATTCTTATATAAAATGACTTCTTGTTTCCAAATACGACCATCTTTCCCCCATCACACCCCCTGTTTAGAACCTTCCCCTCACCTGATTCAGAGCCAATTATTGTTTTAAATTTTGAGGGGAAAATGAGCATTACAATAACCGTAAACATTATTCTGAATGACTAGAGATGTGCAAACTTCTAAATCTTGTGCATATATAGCAAAAAAAAACTTTCCCCCCCCCCGAATAAAAAAGGGGGGGGAGTTGTACAAAAATCGGTACATGGAGGAGGATAACGGAGATCATTTTTGGATTTAGGGGGTAAATTTGCAGAAGAATCAGGCGGATTAGCCTCAGAAGCATTTGAGAGAAATTTTTGCTGCACAGTGTGTTTGGAGGGGTGCCCCCCCCCCTGTTTTCCTTTTTGCTACATATGCATAAGATTTTGAGCTTTGCACATATCTAATCATTTAGAATTATGTTTACAGTTATTGTAATGCTCTTTTTCCCCTTCAAATAAAAAAGTGGTGGGGGAGAGGGGGGGGGGTAGGTTCTAAAAAGGGGGCGTGATAGGGAGAAAGATGGTCGTATTTGGAAACAAGGGGTCATAGGAATCATTTTACATAGAAATCAGCCAAAGGAATGCCTTTTTGAATGAAGACCTGCGATTCAACTCGTATGCAACGTGCGACATTCACATGATATTTTTTTTTACGTCTCGAAAATTTTTTAGGACATAGGAGTCATAGAAGCTTAGTCTTATACTCTCATTCTGCTCAGAAATTTTTCTTACAAACATCTTTTTTAAAAAATCAGAATAAAAAGATCGTTTTTCGTGATTTTTCTTTTATTTTGAGAGGTTATAATCCCCCCCGCCCCCAAGTTCCCCTTTTTGCGATCGGTTTCCATGAGCTTGAAATTTGAACCTCTCTTGCCCACCAAAACAATGTTAGCAGTTAATATAAAGCTCCTTTCACCTCCAAAAAAAAAAAAATTAATTGCTCTAAAACTAAAGAAAATTGAAAAAAACTTGGGTCCTTAAAAAAAAATTGGTACGTATAGGGGAGGGGGAGATGGAAGTCATATTCAAATTCAGGGGGTCATTCTACATAAGAATCAGCCGACAAAATGTCAGAAGCATTTTGAAGGTTTTTTTTTTTTTTTTTTTTTGCCGCGCAGTGGTATTTACAAAATCACTTACGGATTCATTTATTAATTTATTTACATTTCTTCATTCATTAATTCACTTATTTATTCATGCCTTCACCCATTTTCTTATTCATTCACTATTTTATACGGTCATTTATTTTTCTTCATGTATTAAGTATTTTATATATTTAAGTATTCGTTCATTGTTTCATTATCTTTTTATTATTCATTCTACCCTTCTTTTAATCATTCATTTAAACAAATACATTTTTTATGAGTGAATAGAACATTTTTCATTCAGAAAAATATTTTATTTTTCACTCTTTCTACCAAAAAATAAAGGGAAAAATTTCCACTTTTTTTTTTTTTTTTTTAATGTTCTTTCTTTGTAAAGTGTATTTTTCAAAAAATAATTCCAAATTGTTCATTTAAAAAAAAATTTAGCCAGCTTAGCAATTTCACTTTAACCCACATTCCCCCACTATTTTTTCTATAATAATAATTTTTCCGAAAAAGCCCCTATATACCTGTCTTCCTCCTTTTCTCTTTACATCATCAAAGATAGCTAAAATGTTTTAGACGCATCAGTTTTTACAATTTTCCGGATACCAACCCCCCCCCCCCCCAACCAGAGTTTCCTTCATCTAACATCACTAAAGATAGCTTTGAACTATACTTTAAAAAAAAAAAAAAACAATTTCAAAATATTGTGGTTAATAATATTCCTCATCCCTTATTCCTCAAGTTACCTTACAAAAATGTTTCTAACACTTTAGCTTCAAAATATTTTCCGCTGAAATGAACCCCGGAACATAAAACCCCAAGTTCCTTAAAAATGCCCTAAATGTACAGTTTTAAAACTGCATTCTTACATTTTTTCCTAGAGGTATCCTTCCCCCCTCTCCATACTTTTCCCCATCTTTACATAATCAAAGACAGCTTAAACATATTTTAGACTAGATAAATCTCCGAGGGAGATCTCCCTACGCCCTTTCCAGAACTGTAAAAATGGCTTAAACTTGCGTTACTGATATTGAATTCGGTATTTTTCTCAGAAAAAGGTCTGATATTTCCTGTTTCCTCAGTCTGTGGTCACCCTTAATCTATCTCTCAGTGTGATAGAACATATAACAACTAAATTACAATTGAAATAGTTACACTGCAACAGACATCACGTTTAGTTATACAACAATTTTTACTAAGTCTTTCATGGAACTTTTCATGGTTAAAAAAAAAAAAATGTTTTTGTGTTTACGTTACCAAGTTGTACGTAACACAAAAGGTTATACACCAGGTTTACGTACCTGTTTACAAAGAACTAAAGGTTTTTTTTTCAAAGAAATAAAGGGTGACATTTTTTATTCACATGTTTTTTATCACACGGCAAATTAAAAAGTGGGATTAAATAAAAAAAACTATTAAGCATTTTTTTTTCTGAACTAGCGGTTTTAACTATTTTTGTGTCATGACCCCATTTTTAAGAACACGAGACCCGATACATGTATTGTACGTACTCAAAACACACATTTATATAAGACACCCTGTTTGCTCTAATTGCTTTAATGATTTCAAAAATTTGACTCTGATACTTAATAAGATTTTTAGCTAATGTTTTAACTCAGATTATTCATTCGAACAATACTTTTGCTTGGCATTTCTGCAAAACATTGATCATGAAACTCAAATTTCATGATTTTTTTAACTGCAACAGATAATAAAATTAATTATCCATAAATAAGATGCTAAATGGTACGCAATATTTTATCCTTAAAATTTGAGATAAAATTGATTGATATGAAACATTAGACAATATATTTTGTCAAACATCATTACTTAGAAGAATCTTGATCTCTGGACCTAGGTTCGAATCTCATTCATACTATTGTGGTAGATTTTGATCATATTCAAGTGTAACCTAATCTAAGCCGCAGAACCTCCAGCAATTCATTCTTTTTCGGTTTGTTAAACCAAAAAGTTGTGCACAAGATGATCGATCTTATGGGATGTTTACGAGCAAAAATACCAACGTATCAAAAAATTGCTAACCAGAAAAATAAAATCACCTGAACTATTTGTAAAAACAAAAAGTAGATGACAGAACTTATAAAAAGCATTTAGATGAAAGAGATGCTTTTTTTTAAAGATTGAAATTGAACAGTGTAAGAAATGCCCTTCGACCTTCATTAGAAATGTTTTTGGGTCATAACCCGTAGTTTAGGAGCCCTTGTTTAAACCTCTAATTCCGATACTCTTAAAAAATTCTAAATCGAAAGATAAGGACAGGAGCCCTAAATCAATCGTCAAGTTTCTAAATTAGAATCGTAACACGTTAGTCTTAACGTAACCACACAGTTTTAAAACACAGGATTTCATTTTATTTCAAAACTTAAGCGGTATGGTAAATTATTAGTTTATTTAAAACAAAAGTATGAAGCTCAGTAAATGTACAAATACAAAAATTATCTGTAAAGAACATAAAAAAGGAAAGTGGCGTACCTTTTGAGCATTCAAAAATATCACGAAAATGATTGCAGCCGATCCAGATTGTTTACAAACATGGCGTAGCTAAGAAAGCAGTGATTTCACAAGCATTCTCAAATCTGCGTGCTATGTGTTCTCAAGTGTATTCCCAAACTTCGGCTGAATCGAGATTCCCAGCAAAACACATTCAGTTCACTTTTGGAACGTTTTCTTTAAAACGGAACGGATTAGTAAAACATTTCAGCTTCATTTCTTTGTATACAACACATTCGAAATACATTTTAGAACATATTCAGGCAACTGGAACACTTAAAGAGTTTCAAATGTGTACCGATTATTTGCAGTGTACTCTTTTCTATAAAGTCTAAGGGGGCTTGTTTTGAGATATTTAAGGTCAAAAGTCACTGAATGATCTTGAAACTTAAACCTGTGGTGAGAAAGTCATGTTTTACATCTAAAGAAAGCTCTATTCTTTAGCTTTGCAATGGTTTTTGAATTTTTACCCGACTACGGCAAAGCCAACAGAAAGGGTTATGATTTTAGCAGTCTATGTATGTTTGTATTTACGGTTGTTCCACCGTAGCGCCTCAACTATTCATCCGATTTTGATAAATAAGGTGTCATTCGTTTCGCAATCGCGACCGGGGTAACATAGGCAACATTTTTTCCAACTTCAGCAATGTGAAAAATCGATTTTACCTAATCAATCCTGATTTTAGCCAATTTCATTCCTTTCTCTTTCTAGCACGGGTTTTAAATAAATGTATCAAAAACTATAACCATAATACAGAACTGGTATGTTGTGGCCATCACGAAACTTTCTTCTATATTTTTCCTTTTTCTGATCCCTCCCCATGCTTGACGAAGAAGCAATATTCCTAACAAAAACAAAATTACACATGCAAAAACTTGACGACCATCCCAATGTCTGAATTATTGCAAAAGCAAAGCAAAGAGCGAAAATTGAAAGTTATTTTAAAAGCCTTGCTTGAATTAATTACAAATATTTTATTTGTTAACAAACATAAGATGGCAACAGTTAAAATTTCAAATCATTGAGATAATATTTCCGATCATTTCCATACAATTAAAATCACGAGAAATACGCAGACGACAGTCTATTACGATTTATCTTTCTTATTGTTGCATTAGTAAAACTATTTTTATTCGCAAAAAAATAAATAAATAAATAAATAAATAAATAAAAAAAATCAACACCGCTTGGAGCGATTGGAGTCAAAATTGAACCAAAGCCTGTTTACGTATGGATTCACATATATTCCAAATTTCAACCTGAACGTAGCATTACTTCTTGAGATAGGGCACTCACAGTGGAAAAAAAGAACGGGCGATTGCGCTACCTCCTTTTTAGCTGTTGACACCAAAATAAAATCAGCTCTTATACCTACTAAGGGCCTAATTTGTCTAAAAAATTTTGTTTGATTCCGTTCGTTATTTCTTGAGATACAGCAGTCACAATTGACGACAAAAAACGTTCTATAACTCAACCCCCGTTTGAGATATTGACACCAAAATTGAATCAGCACCTGCTCCTGTTAAGGACAACATGTGTACCAAATTTTGTTTGATTCCGCCAGTTACTTCCTGAGGAATAGCAAGCACGCGTAACTCAAAAAACGTCCCATTGCTCCACCCCCCTTGGAGGAATTCGCGCCAAAAACCAATGAGCACAAGTTCACATAGGAGCACATATGTTTACCAAATTTCGTTCAATTTCATGCGGTAGTTTTTGCTGTAGAGCGGCCACAAAAAACTGGTCACACACAGACGTGACACACATACACACACACACATACACACACACACACACACACACACACAGACAGACAGACATTTTCCAAAAATAGTCGAAATGGACTCAGCACACCTCAAAACGTTCGAATCCGTCAAAATTCGAAATTCGAAAATTTGCACGAATCCAATACTTTCTTCTATATATTAGATATAGAAGAAAGTAAAACACACCAGAAGGTAATCAACAATTTAGGTGTTGATTATTATTCTAGTCTTATGTCAGAGCAATATTTTATATAATCTACGCTTTCTACCAGTTTTAGATAGTAAAGTTATAATTTAATTAACCATTCTCGTATATCAGTTTAAGATACTTGCTTGATTCGTCTATAATGCTATTGTATCACTTGCATTTTCTTGTTGCGGCAAAGGTTGAAATTCTACCACAAAGCCAGGAAGGCCCCCAACGCATAATGAATGAGGCATAATGAATGACATAGTTTAAAAAATCATTCCAATAAATTAATGAAAAAAAATTATTTCGTGAAAATTGTCATTTTCGTAGAATTGTCCTTCACTGAAATTAGTGGCACAGTGAAAATTCGTTTTTACATACATAAAATACGCTTTATTATAAAATATGGGATTCTTTTTGGTAGGAATATATGTGTAGTTTCAGCTGATTCAAATGGAGTGAGTATTTTGATGACAAGATTTTTTTCTTCGGTAATAATTTGCCTTTGTTGTAACTGTAACAGATGTTTCAATAAAATACCTTTTTATCAGGAGTGGTACGGATTTTCCTTCTGTTCTTTAAGTACTTAGTATTTCAACAAAATTATTTATTCTTTGGGTTGGGAGATTTTCACTTGATTCTGATTCAGCAATCAGGATTGCTCATAATGGTCACATAGCCCAATGTCTTACGTTTGTCAAAACCTACTCTCCTTGCAAACGGTAGATAGCGAGTAATGTGATCATTATTATAATTTTGCATGTACAAATACAGTGTTTATTTTTATTGATTACTTTTTGTTCTGCTTATAAATATTTTGAGACGATAAATCTAAGTTTAGTGATATTTCTATTTCTTTGCTTCTTTTATTGGCAGTATCTTTCGGATTGGAAAGTTTAAAACTATTATCATATTTTTTAACTTTAAACGCTTTTCTACGGCGATTTTAAATGATTCTAAGCGTATATAAATCAGATGCTATTTTATTTGAAAGAGAGAATTTTGACGGACAGATGTAATCTTTATATCAAGATTTTTTTAAAAAAATTACTTTATGGACTATGTTTGGAGCTTAGACAAAATTATGTGTGTACATTTTAAGTAACGAAACAGAATCTTTCTTTTTATTTTGGATTGTAAAGGGAAATTTACACTTGCTCTAAGAGTTTTTTTATTTAATTTTATAGCAGGAGCAGAGCCGTGCGGGTACTGCTGGTATTAAAATAAAATGAAAGGTTAATAAATTAAAATCCAACTACGACAAAAAAAAAAAAAAAAAAAAAAAAAAAAACTAAAAGGTAAGAAACAAGATAGGTGCTGTTTGATATCATCGTCCTATTGAGTAAAACCCGTAATTTGATAGTTTAGATATCCTTATTTATTTAATTCTATTCAAATCCTCTGTCACTCTTTCACATTAATAACATTGTAATTCCATTCAAATGCCGTTGTCGTGCGTTGATTAAATAAAAAAAAACAAAAAAAAACTGTAGTTGAGAACGCACGACATTTGAATTGAATTATAGTGTTATTAATGGGAAAGTGACAGAGGATTTCAATAGAACTAAATAAATAGGAATATCTAAACTATCAAATTACTGGTTTTACTCAATAGGACGATGATATTAAATAGCACCTATTTTGTTTCTTACCTTTTAGTGTTTTTTGCCGTAGTCGGGTCTCAGTTTATTAACCTTTCATTTTTATTCTACTATAATTAGGATAGAAGTTACAGTCATTTGCATGTCAAAACTTTCCGTTTTTCGCACTTTTTAAGTTTTTTAACAGTTTTGTATTTTGTAATACTTTTGAAGCAGAATTCTAAAAATTGGTGGGATTTCTTATCTTGTCATATGCGTCCTTCACACCAAATTTTATTAAAATCAGAAATGGTGAGATCAAGATAGTGACTGACCTGACATTAGGAATTCCACAATGTAAAACATTTGAAAATTCCTGACTTTTTTTTTGGCAGTCACTTGCCATTGCGATCCCAACCGAAGTTTTGGTGTCGTGGAAGAATAGTGTTGCAGCAACCTTCAGTGGTTTTCCACCTCCAGCTCAGGCACTTGCTATTCCGGGCTGATGAGTGCTAATGAGCACGAAACTGCAGTCTTGGATGTAATGACTGAGCTGGAGGTGTGTTTCATGTATTTCTGCCTTAGCCCGGCTGTAGGGTGGTAACTTACTGAAAATGCCAGAAACTGTTTAGTTATTAATAATATAATATTCTGATTTATTTGAAAGTTGGTAAGCGATGAAAAACTTAGATTACATCATTTTTAGTCTTTAATTGAAACGTTTATTTTAAAAAACCAGACAATTTTTTTTTTTTTTTTTGTGGAAAAAAAAAAACTCTCTGCATTTTATTTAAGTTTTGATTAGTTTTCTGCTTAAAGTTGACCTCATTTGGATACTTTACCGACAACTTTTTTTTCTTTCTTCTTACCTGCTGCTCAAAAATAATAATTGAAACTTTTGCATTTGACTGGTTTTTGCAATAAACAAGTCTATTTTCTAAGCTTGGCTCTCAATTTTTGTAGGATTTCTAAACAAAAATGAGAATGCTAGTTAAGAACACACTTGTTTATTCAGTACTCACTGATAACATTATTACATAAGATATTATTCGTTCTATCTTTTTTAGTGGAGAGAGAGAGAGAGAGAGAGAGAGAGAGAGAGAGAGAGAGTTCCTCGTCTTCATAAACCATTTTGACTATGCTCTCAGTACATTTATTGCTCAGCCATTACAAAATGTTGGTATAGAAATCTTTGTACCAAACCACATACTGTTTAAGATAGTTTAAATTTGGAATTTTCTTTACATTGATAGTTACCTGTGACGATAATAATGACAAAATAAAAGAAATAAATTAGTTACATCATTTATTATATCCCGTTAATTCAGCGCGGGTTCAGCTCTTAAAAAAAAAAAAAAAAAAAAAGAAAAGAAAAGAAAAGAAAAAGAAAATGAACGAACGCCGTAAAAGTTGTTTCCTTGCTTGAGTAGTATCAATGCAAAGAAAACAACCTACCCTCGTGAGTTCCGTGGCCCTTAAGTTCCGCGAGTCAAAATAAATTCAAATCCACGTAGACAGCTTAAGTTGCAATAAAATCAAGCAATATAACAAAAATTTGCATGAAAATTCTTTAAAATTCTCTAGCTTTGAAGTTAATGAAGACAACAGTGTCATTACTTTATTATTATTACCATGTTTTTATTAACATGGTTTTGTTGTTGTCTGTTCGGGTTGAATCTTGCAACTCTGTTTTCACCTACTTCCTGTGATCAGTCTTTTGAAATTTTGTAACTTCAGACTCGATGACAATGCAATATTCTAAAATCAAATGAATTACTTAACCGTTAGTTATTAGTTTACTTCAATTTTAATCAACATTTTCGCCTAAATCCTCTAATATGAGGCCGAAAAAATGCTCGCAAAAGTTAAAATAAAATATCCATAGAAACCCGTGATTTTCTGCATCAGGTAAAAAACTTTCCACCAATCCAAGGTAATTTAAACCTGAATTATAATTGTTTTTAATTTATTTCATGCAAAAAGGTAGGTGAGCCTTCAATTGAGAATTCATTATTGTTCAGGGTCATTGTTGAACAATGTTTTATTAAAATTTGCATAAAATGTTTAAAAAATATAAGGTAAATGCACCAGTAGTGGCCACTGCTTCAGTAGTGGTTACTTTAAGGTTTATATTTTAAAAATAAGGATTTTTTAGGGGTCCCAGTGGATTTAAACTTGCAGGAGGTAGAGCTCAGGCTATACTGTAGTGGGCAGTTCAAGGAGGGGTAGGTAGAGCATCATGGAAAATTGTTATTGACTATTTAATACGGTCGCCTGGATTGTCAATGTTTTTTCAGCTGTCTTCTAACGCTTCTCCGTAACCAGGTATATAAACATTGTTTTGTATTATGAATAGAACAATGCTCAAAAGTAATATTTTTAGAGCTGTAACCATGTTATGAAATGTGAAAGATCATGTTTGGAACGTTTTCAACTCGAAATAGTTGCTTTTTTGGCTGGCAGTTTACCTGGCCACTACTGGTACCAAAAAAGTTGGGAAATTCAAAAGTGGCCACCGAGTGGCCACTACTGAATCAGGAAGGTTCTTCATAAAGCAACTCAATTTTCCTTTTAATATGTTGTAATCTCTTTACATAAAAACCTGCCTCATTTCTGACATAATATTATTGTGTGATCTAGTAGTGGCCACCCGGTGGCCACTTCTAAACAGCAATATGGCCACTACTGACTTATGTACATTATATAATGACCACTGATGGATCAAATTTGAGGTTTGAAAAAAAAATTGAACAAATTGACATTCTGGCATTTTCAAAAAATGGGACGATTAAGGAAGAGAAGGGCTATAATATGCTCATTGAATTTCAAATATGGTAATTGATAGTGTAGGCCAACAGTTTAAAAAAGTCACAAAAATATGCTTCACTGTGGTGCCTGCTAGTGCGTTTACCTGTTCTATGGACAGGCCCGGATTACTCAACAGGCCATCCCCTAGGCCCATACGCCCTGGCTTAGGGGCGCATATCCCGGGGGGGGGGGGCGGAATTATTAAATAGCTTGTTTTTCAAAAAAAAAAAAAAAAAAAAAAAACAGGAATTTGACGCGCTAGTACAAAAAGAGGAGAAACATTCTACTAGAACAGAGAGAGAGAGAGAGAGAGATTGCAATCTGCTTGCTGAGCAGGTAAAAAAATGAAGGGGGAAGGGCATAATGCTTGATCGAAACTATCCCTTTTCCAAGCAAAGCAGATAATTTTTAATTTCTTAGATTTAAGCAAGCATTTCTTGAAAATAGATATTTTTTTAAAGGTAAAACACTTATTAGAAGTAAGTCACACACAGTAAAATTCGAAAAAGCTATGATGTATAAAATTCCCAGTTATAATACTTGTTTATGAAACAATTTTTTCCTTTGGTAGTCTAAATCATGTCAGTAAGTATGTGTTTTGCAATTTATAATCTATTGATTCATATTTATTTATGACTGCGAATAATCAGGGACACTCAAAATTCAAATTTTTGGGAAGGGGGAAATTTTCAGTTTACCGGATAAAACTTTAAAGCTTACCGAATAAAAAATAGGAGCATGGTACTACTAGTAGTTTTCTAAATTATCTGTGACTAGCAATAATTTAGTAGTTACTAAAATTATGTTTACAATAAATAGCATAAATAATCAGAAAAAACTAAAATTTTAAATTACTTAAAAAATAATTTACCAGATAATACCAGATAGTTACCGCCAAAGTTTTATGATAGGTTACAAATGTTGTAAAATTTCTGAATTTGTGAAATATGTACCATTTACGGACTTTTTAAAAATTTTACCTTCGAAAATTGATCGATTTCTATGCTTTATAGACGCACAAAACGTCCGTAATTAATTCTTCAGACCAATTTTATTTTCTAAAATCTTCATTAACCTAAGACATAGCTGAGAATTAATGATAATTTTTATGAGTCTCTTGAATCAACACGGATGACTTAAAATTTTTGCATCGAATGCAGTCGGCAAAATTAGAAGTCTAAAAGTCCTCAACTACACAATAAGACATATAAGGAGAGTTAAAAACAATGCTAAATACATAATTATAAATGTCCAAAAGGTAAAATCACAAGGAAAAGAAAATTGAGCGAGTATTAAAGAAGCGGATGCAATCGGATTTAGAAATGTGTAAAAAATTGGGATTAACACGTAATAGCGTAAAAAATGGCCAGGATGCATAAGTTTGGGCTAATGTGTAGAATTCGATAAATATGCATGTTCTTGAATTCAAAATCCATGACCAATTGTCAATTTCCAAGATTTTTGAGCACTTTTTGCCGAAAATCATGACTTTCCATGACCATTTTTGATCAGCCGAAATCCATGTCTTTCTAGGTGCATGGACAACCTGCCTTTAGTAGTATTGAAAACTTATGCTACCAATTTCCTATATCCATTCATATACCTTGGTAAGGTGTAGGAAACAAATTGTCCCAGAATTATATTGAATTGTGTATTTACTATTTTCTTATGAACTAGTGGTACCCGCACGGCTTTGCCCATAGTAGAAAAATTAAAAGGCTTTTTGGTTCGCCTATGCATTTACAAATAATGTATGGTGACTTTCTCGCCAATTGGCTTGCCCATGTTACGGTTCCACGTTATAATAACTTGGTAATTTACTCGTCCATCTTATAATTTTGTTCGGGAAAATGTTCTTAAAACTGGAATAGAAAATGAACAAAATCGAATTTTCGAAAAATCGTTTCGAGGTGCACACCCCCATGCTAGAAACTAACTTTGTGCCAAATTTCATGGAAATCGGCCGAACGGTCTAGGTGCTATGCGCGTCACAGACATCCAGACAGACAGAGATCCAGATATACAGACACACAGACTTTCAGCTTTTTTATTGGTAAAGATGATTTCATAGTGATAATAATTATTCAGTTCATACTTACCAAAGTTCATACGTAGAATACTTATATAAGTACATTCATTTTTTTTTACTTTTATTTTTTACATTAGCGTACAAAAAATACAAATACAAATTTTCTACTAAAAACTTTTTATTTTATCCTAAGTACGTATGTACTTTGAAGAAAGAAATAAAAATGTGATTATTATATTGGTACTTAATGTAACTATCATATTGAATCAATTTTATCCATTAGTTATTTGAATTTAAAGTGAGTAATGTGAATTCTAAGGAAAGGATGTCAGATGGCCACTACTGACTCATGCATGTGGCCACTACTGAAAATCTCAGATTTTGGAGTGGCCACTATTGGATCAAATTTGAAGTTTGGGAAAAAATGGATAAAAAATTTAAAAAAATTGAAATTCTGGCATTTTTAGAAAATGGGACGATTTAGGAATAGTTGGGCTATAATACGTTCATTGAGCTAAAAAATTGGAATTAATATTGTAGACCCACAGTTTAAAAAAGACATAAAATATGCTTAACTGTGGCCACTACTAGTGCGTTACCTTACATAATCATAGTAATTTGAAAACTGCAATAATTACCAAGGGGACATTTCAAAATTGTGCCGAACTTTCAATGTAAATTAAGTGTTAGTTGAACTGCAACATTTTAGTAAATATGTGTTTTTATTCTAGAATAATTCCAAAATATCTACTTATTCTTGTACTTTTGGTAGTCCAGGAAGAGTGAAGGAAAACCATATATAAATGGATTTGTCGAGTCAACATTTTCACTCCTGATAACAAAAAAGCTCCCAGAATCGCCTACTGAAAAGTAGTATACCTCAGAAAAAGGGAGTAATATATATATATATATATATATATATATATATATATATATATATTGATATTTACTAACATCTAACAATCAATTTTAGTAATTCTAGATTCATGTTTTGGTCTGACTTTCTTAATAACTTTCAATTTAGAAAGAATATATTGATAATTGAATGATTTTAGGTTTCAAAATACTCAAACATGTCGCCCGATTCGAACTCGAGACAGTTGGGCAAAAGATTTGTCACGCCGTGCTAGTGGCATTTTTATGCTATCATGAAATAATAGAATTTGTTTTAAATGTTTTTTGAGCAATCACGATTGCTTATTGTTCTCATTTGACTGTTTTGAATTCCTATCATTTTATTTTCCCGCCAGCATCCTCTGCCAGCACCACCGTCGCGTCGACAGCCTCACGATGCTGCTCCTCTTACGAAAACCGTCTCCAGGTTGCGTCCATATCCTACACACGCATACACACACACACATACACACACTCATGCCTGCGCACAGACACAAACACACACTCCTACACACACACACACATACACACACTCATGCGTGCACACAGACACAAATACATATGCCTATGTACACACACACGAACGCCAATACACGCGCGTACACACACAACACTGCATACGCAACACGCACACACATGCAAACATACACACACGCTTACACACACACACACACATACACACACTCATGCCTGCGCACAGACACAAACACACACTCCAACACACACACATACACATACACACACTCATGCCTGCACACAGACACAAACACATATGCCTACATACACACACACGAACGCCAACACACACGCGCGTACACACACAACACTGCATACGCAACACGCACACACATGCATACATACACACACACACACGCACCCACACACATACGCCTACACAAGCACACATGTGCATTCATATACACACACGCTCGTTATTGCGAAAAACATAATTTGAACCCAAGATGCCGAAAATTGAAATTAATATTTTTTTTTTGACAACATTTGAAGGAAAAGGTCCTGAGACCCTGAGAGACCATTGACACAATTCACGAGTAAAGTTGTGAAGTTCGTCATATAATTCACGAGAGAGTAACTTCTACGACAGCGAGTATAATGTTAAATTGAAGCCTAATCTTACCAAACTAAACGGTATTATTGAAAATATAAAATACTAGAAAAAATACCCGGTGGAATGTGGGGTGTTCTTCATTTACATTTTTTTCAAGGATTCTGCATCATTGTAAAGCTCTGGTGTCTAAGCTAGCGGTAAGAAATGTAAGTAATGTGATATCAAACATCCACCCTTTTTTTTAGCATTTAAGTTAATTGCTTGGTCAGTTATTTAATTCCTATTATTTTAAGCTAATTAACAAACTGTCAGACGTCGTCTTACTGATGAGCATATTTTACATCCAAAGATTATTTTTCAATATTTAGTTCATTTTTGCTGCATGAGTATGTTTAATTAATTTTTAAAACTATTATTTTCTTTTTCTTTTTTTATTCTTGTTTTTTTTTTAACAAATATTTATTTTAATGTTATTCAGAACTTTTTAATGCATGAAGTTTCACACACACACACACACACACACACACACACACACAAAAAAAAAAAAAAAAATCCCTAAAGGGTTCAGGAAATTTTCGAAACTCGAAACTCTCGAACTCTAAAAAAGAATAATTATGCTCTTTAAGATGTAAAGTCGAAATCGGAAACGTTCAGCTTCGTAGATCAACTACTTGTCAAGCGATTGTCTAATTCAGCTAATCAGCTCTTGGTCTTATTAACCGTTTAACCGCCGAACTATTGACGGATGATCAAATTTGAGTAATTTTTTGAAATTATGTCTATTTATGTCTAGTAAATACAGAAATAAAATAAAATTTCCAGAAAAAAAATTTTTACTATGATTTTCAGCGTGTTCCATTTTTGGAACATTGGCGTTTTGCATGAAGTTTTTTTTTTTCAGAGAATTTTTTTAAACTAAGAGGTTTTGAATGCGGTTTTTATCTTAGAATACTTTATTGCGGAAAAAATAATATTTGAAATTGCATTTGTGTACATATCAGAATTCAGAAAATCCAATACAGAAATATCTAATGCCCATCATATGAAAGGAAGCGTTGCTGGTGAAGTCGTTTGTCGCAATGGAAACATTTCTTAGTCGTATTTTTTTGCACACCGCGCAACGTCCTTGGGATGCAGATACAATATAATGTCCGTCAGACATTCTGGACCGTTTATGTAAATGACAACGAGGCCCTGGAGGACTTTCCACTCGTACTTTTCTTCTTAGGAGGTGAGTTGTTATTTCTCTTCGGAACTCTAAATGCTTCATCTTGACTTCGTGTAAATCACAATGAAGTAACCAACTATTTACAACTGAAATATTCAGCGCATTACTAAAAAGATTCCACCACCATTTTTTACTCCTCAAATGAGGTCTGTAGCTCCCTAAAAGTTTATCCAAGACGTCCACACCCCCCCATTTCTTCATTGTATCTCTTGATAAGATGAGGTTGTGGCACATCTATCTTGCATTTCTGCGCATTTGAGTAACATTTTACAGATGCAAGTGGCTCATGTGTATAACAATTAGATGCTACTGTAACCACTGCATTATCTTTCCAGCTGCACATGTACACTGATCCATCAGATCGATAGTCAAAATTTCCGCGATCTTCTTTAGAAAGGGCTTTTTTGGATTTCCGTGGACAATGGCCAGTTCGGTTTTCACGAATTGTTCCTGTTGCTCGTACACTTTTTTTTTGATAGCTGAGAAATTAAGTCATATGATGTAAAAAAGTTATCAAAGTATACTTCATGCTTAGACGTGTCAGTCAAAACTGATAATAGATCATTTACAACTCTGGATCCTAATTGCACATCAGGGGATCCTTCTTTTTTGCCTGAATAAATCTCCATGGAATATGGGTATCCACTTGAAGAGCACAGCATCCAAATTTTGAAGCCGAATCTTATGTGTTTTCATCTAATAAACATTTTACATGAATGCCGACCGTAGTAGGGAACCATAGATTCATCTATGCTTAATTTTTCATGAAATACACCCAATTGTTGAGGGTTTTTACACAATTCTTCGTAAATAAGGAAAACTTTTCTTAGTTTGTCATTTTGTTTTAATTCATGGTTGTCCATCAAATGAAAGATGTTTTTTATTTTTCGAAAACGATTTTGAGGCATAACTGTTAGTACAATTGGCACAGATGTATCTTCTGCACTGCTTCAATACATATCTTCAGAAGGAACAGAATGGTACCCACTCAATAGCAACAAACCAAAAAATTGTAGGATTTCATCTCTGTCAACATCTATTCTTCCTCAGTGATATTGCCTAGTTCATCAGGGGGTAATTGGCATATCTACATCTGACAAATCCGAATCT
This sequence comes from Uloborus diversus, assembly GCF_026930045.1. NCBI lineage: Eukaryota > Metazoa > Arthropoda > Arachnida > Araneae > Uloboridae > Uloborus > Uloborus diversus. The sequence continues at coordinate 18,000,803 of NC_072734.1, forward strand.
GACAATGTCTCTAAATAAGCCACAGCTTGTTCTACAGTAAGAAATCTTGTAGACATTTTTTAACATTTATGAACAGTTGGTATACGTCAAACAGAATTTCCTTTCGCCCGAAAACAAAGCTAGCAAATTATTGAACTGCATTTAAAATATGAAGAATAAAACTCTCACTAATATTATTTTTTATTATTACGTGACAATGCAGCTGTCCGAGCAGGTGTGGATTCGGAGCCATATAGTCCGTCAAACAGAAGACTGTTATTATTTTCTTTGCTAACGAAACGTCATATCCTTTCAAAATATAAACTTACTTGTTTTTGCCAACATCTACATCAGAGTACATTCAAAATGAGAAAAAAAAAGAAACATATATTACGAAAAATGAAATTTCCCCTTGGAAGTCGAACGATTCACTTCTTGGAAATTTGACTCCCTAAAAGCGCCAATGTTCCAAAATTGGAACATGCTATTTTGAAGGGGTACACCTTTCGGAAATATCATTGTACATTTCTACAAGCATTTTAAAATCATATATTGAAGTATTTTTCACAACTATAATAAATATCATCACATTTTCTGAAAAAAACCAATTTTTGGTAAATTTTATAAGAAAAAGTTGCAAAAAGCTAAAAAAACACTCATCTTTGAAAAATCGCAATAAATAATTGAAAACATGTAAACAATCAAGCAGGAAATCAAAAAATACTTTGAAATAAGACTAAACTGTGTTAAAAAAAACTTGTTTATTTTAACATTATTTCTTGGGAAAATTTTCACTTAAATATGATGTTCCATTTTTGGAACATTGGCGGGTAAACGGTTAAGGTCTTTACAGGGTATCCAGCAAAGGACTCCCTGGTTTTAAAATTAAATATCTCGAAAACAAAGGACAATGTTGGAAACAATAAATCGTATGTTTATTGTGAAACCCATAAAAATCATAGACAGGAACTTGGAAATTAGTTTTAAAAATTGCCAACAAGGGGCGCTGCACGCTGCAATTGCAATAGAAGTCTCCATAAATAGTGCTGAGAAGAGGTAAGACGATAATTTCATGAGCACTATTTATGGAGACTTGTGAAGACTTCTATTGCAATTACAGGGTGCAGCGCCACCTGTTGGCAATTTTTCAAACTAAGTTCCAAGTTTCTATTAGGGTGCCTTGAGAACAGAGTGGCGACAACAGCGGTGTTTTTTCCCCCCGAACAAGCGTGGCCGCAACTTTCGTCCAGGTGACGAGAGAAAATTTTGACCGTTTGCCGATTTGCCACTAAGTGTGAATCGTTATCGCGGTTTTGGCAGCAGACGTGACTTCAGCTTCTGAAGCATTTCGCACAGGCTACTGAGTTTCTCTCCATTCTTTTTTTTTCACTTATCCACCAAAAACAAATACATATATAAGATTTCTAAGAAAAACGAATTTGAAAGTGATAAGCGACATCACCATTTTCTTTAGATATTATGTGTTATGTGTGCGTGAATAGTAAATGACAAAGTAAAAAACACAAAGTAAATGACAAATTTTAACTTTCACAAGAGAAACGAATCAGGGAAGAAGACCATTACTTTAAAAATGAAAAATTAAAAAAAAAACAGACTGAGTCGCAACTGTAGAACCAAGAGGAAAAATTGAAAATCCTTTTAAAAGCCTTACATTATTAAAAATCAATATCAAGTATTTTATTTGCTATTGAATAGAAACTGACAACATATTGAAATATCATTTTAAATCATTGCTTTTAATTTCCTTTTCGGCCAACAATAAATTCGTTTATCAATCGCGTGAATAAAGGCTTAGTCGTTATTAAAATCTGCGTTTTTAAAAACGTTATAATTCGAATTCTATGAAATATGGAAGTTCCAAACTCATTCTATCAGACACGGAAAAAAATTCTCTAAATTTTGATGTTAAATTTAAAAAGATTTAACTATGTTTTCACTGCAAAAATTGCGAAAAACCTTTTAGACGGGTTTAATTAATATCTTCGTTAATGAATGCCATCTAAAGATGCAACCTAGACCTAGCTAAGAACACTCTCGATCAGCTCTCCTTTCGAACAATTTTTTTTTTTCAAAATCGGTCTATCCGTTTAGGTCAGTTTCAATTTTCTCTATAATGAATCATAAATAATAAGCAGCTTCATAGAATAAACTTTAAATAGTTTCCATATAATAACTAATATATATTTCTTTTTCTTTCAATCAAGATGCATTTTATTCTCACATAATTATTTCATTTGAGTAAAAATATTACGGGATGAAACCCATTTACAAGCAAAACTAACTTCTAAAACCCGAAAATCAAACGCTCCTGAAGCGGAGAATGGTTGCCGCAACGTTAGTGAAGCCAAAAAGCTCGCCAACACTATCGGAATCCAAAATCCCAAGATAAACGCTCTATAATTAAATCAATATCTCGCTTAGAGTTCCAAAAATGATAAAAAGTGATAGCCTATACATTTATGCATTTGAGACATAAGGTGAAATGTCAGTACAAAACTAATTATTCACAAAAAAAGCGTTTTTCTGAGACCCATCCAATCTTCCTATGTTAAGTCTACGAGACTTTCGTCAAGATGCCCTCCGGCGGACAGAGGCGCTTTCCCGCTTCTCAGGGGGGATGTGCTGTCGCCACTCTGATCATTCAAGGCACTCTAGTTTCTATCTATGATCTTTATGGGTTTCACAATAAACATACCGTTTATTTTATTCCAATATCGTCTTTTATTTTCGAGATATTCAATTTTGAAACAAGAGAGTCCTTGCTGGACACCCTGTAAATACCAATTAAGTAATACGAAGTTGTGCCAAAAACTAAATTTTTGAACTGTCATCAGTTTTTTGTATGTGAGCAAAATTTCATATCACTCCTCCGCCCCAAGTAACGTGGCTGAAAAGCGGATGTTAAAAAAAAAAATAATAATAATAATTTGAATTTTGACATCTTGAATTCAAATTATATTTTCGCAATCACGTGTTTTTTTTTTCGTGTGTGCAGGCATGTGTCTGTGTGTGTGGGTATGTGTGTGTGTAGGTGTGTGTATGTGTTTGTATGCAGGTGTGTGTATGGGTATGTGTGTGAGTGTGTGTGTGTAAGTGTGTGTTTGTGTCTGTGTGCAGGCGTGTGTTTGTGTCTGTGTGCAGGCGTGTGTTTGTGTCTGTGGTCAGGCATGAGTGTGTGGGTTTTCTGTGTGTGTGGGTATGTGTGTATGTGTGCAGGCATGCGTGTGTGTATGTATGCGTGTAGGATATGGACGCAACCTGGAGACGGTTTTCGCTAGAGGAGCAGCATCATGAGGCCGGTCGACGGTGGTGCTGGCGGGAAAATAAAATCATAGCACGCCAAAAACAGTCAAGTGAGAACAATAAGCAATCGTTATTGCTCAAAAAAAATCTGCATATATTATTTATTTACTATCTGCGTCCCAGCTCACCACGGTCTACCTCGAAAATAAAAATTATGTCAAGTGACGCTTGAAAAAAAAAATCAGTACAATATTTCGGCAGATTGCGAAGAAATAACCAAAAAATGAACATTTTAAATCCCCCGATTACAGGAAAAGCCTTTAAAACAAAGTAAGAATTTTACTTGTTCATATTCGAAAAAGAAAGCAGCAGATTTTTCGTCTCAGTGATTTCTTTACGCTATAAATTTTAATAAAAGCATTGCTGCGGAAAGTTGAGCTGAAGCATTGAATAATAATTTGGATGGAGGAAAGCCTTCGAAAAATAGGGATTTTATTTAGAAATCTAAGTGTCATAATTAAGAGCCATTGTCTGTAAGGATCAGGCAGGTTGTGATTGTTGGGATTTTTAATTTTCTTTATTTTCACATAGGTTGTTTCTTATCATGAATGTAATGTAAATCCGAAATTAGAGCTTTGTCTGACTCATCGTTGTTGAGAAAACAATTTTTTTTTGTTTAGGGGGCGTGGCACATTTTTGCTGGTTTTTCAAATTTGCAGATTTTAATGTGCTTGTTGCTTGAAGCGCCCTTATAATGACATGGATTTTTAAATTCCGTATTACTATATGGTCTTGTTAGATACTGTTACAGCTGTCAAATCGGTGACACTACGAGGGCGACGCCCACAAACTCTGTTTAAAAATGACCGAAAATGAATTTTTTTCTATATTTAAGGCCAATTTTCTCAAAGCGTCTTTATGATGACACCAACATTTTTAGATCATTTTCTAGCCACACTGACATACATCAAAAATATGTATCAAAATCGGTGTCACTATAAGGGCGCCAGAAGATATTGGAACTTTTATTCGATAAATTTCACAAAAACACAAATATTTAAAATCTAACTACAACTGTCGCCCTCATAGCAGAGATTTGATACTAAATTAGGTTGATAACCAACATGTTTGTCTAACATTTGCACAAAAAAAAATCGGTGTCACTCCTATTATTTTTGGAAATATAATCGTTCGAAGTTAGTACGTTATGGCGTTTTTTTATACTTATTTATTTAATCTTTTCACCCCCAGATAGTTTTTTTGAACATATTTTTTTTAAATTCAATACAAAAAAGTGTATCTTTTAACATAAACAGCTTTGGGCAGTAAGAGCGTCTTTTTCTTGAATAGAAAATGCCCGTTTTAGTATAGGTACAGCGGATGTATTGTGCATAATATGTCTAGATTATCATACCAATACTCATCTTGCTTTTTCGGCCAAACAAATCTATTTATTCCAATTGTTCTTGACATACATTTGACCTCAACTTGCAAATCGATTTTATACGAAAGATGTATAGAGAGAAGCTCTTACAAACATCTTATATAAATGCTTCAAATTTTCAACTAATAAATGCCCCTGCATTGCCACAAGTTCAATTTAATAAAATTGGATGGGCCCTATCTTTACGAGTTCAGTTCAAGTTCACTTCAAAGCAGAAGCAGTATTTATAAGAACAATTTCCGATTGGTGAAAATACTGGGAAAAAACAACATCCCTGTCAAGTTGCACACTTGATGAGAAATGCAGTTCGTAACGGGGAAAAAACTGTTCGTTGCTTCAGAGTATTGTACTATGAACCAAATCCTATCCCTCTTTTTTCGATGGAAGAAACAAAAAAAACGAATGTATTCTCAATATACCAAATGAGAATATTGAAGAAAGAGAACATTCAGAATCTGAAACTGAATTTGAGGATAACGTAGACCAAAACGAAGATAACATTAAGAATCAAATCAACCAATTTCAGAAAGACGGTCATCTCTTATTGAAAACTGCTAATTTTGTAGCACTAAAGCATGGGAAAACATGGTATCCCAGAAAAATAGTAGAAGTTGACCATTTGCAAGTTTAAGTCAAATGCATGTCAAGAACAATTGGAATAAATAAATTTGTTTGACCGGAAAAACAAGACGAGTATTGGTATAATAGTCTAGACAGGTTATGCAGAGTAGATCCACCTGGTACCTATATCAAAACGGGCATTTTCTATTCAAGAAAAAGACTCTCTTGCTGCCCAAAGCTGTTTATGTAATAAGGTACACTTCTTTGTATTAAATTAAAAATAAATATGTTCAAAAAAAAAAAAAAAAAATCTGGGTGTGAAAATATTAAATAAATAAATATAAAAAAACGCCATAACGTACTAACTTGGAACGATTATATTTCCAAAAATAATAGGAGTGACACCGATTTTTTTTGTGCAAATGTTAGACAAACATGTTGGTTATCAACCTAATGTAGTATCAGATATCTGCTATGAGGGCGACAGTTGTAATTAGATTCTAAATATTTGTGTTTTTGTTAAATTTATCGAATGAAAGTTCCAATATCTTCTGGCGCCCTTATAGTGACACCGATTTTGATACATATTTTTGATGTATGTAAATGTGGCTAGAAAATGATCTAAAAATGTTGGTGTCATCATGAAGGCGCTTTGAGAAAATTGGCTTTGAATATAGAAAAAAATTCATTTTCGGTCATTTTTAAAGAGTTTGTGGGCGTCGCCCTCGTAGTGTCACCGATTTGACAGCTGTAACAGTATCTAACAAGACCATATAGTAATATGGAATTAAAAAATCCATGTCATTATAAGGACGCTTCAAGCAACAAGCACATTAAAATCTGCAAATTTGAAAAACCAGCAAAAATATGCCACGCCCCTAAAAAAAAAAAATTGTTTTCTCAAAAACGGTGAGTCAGACAAAGCTCAAATTTCGGATTTACATTACATTCATTATAAGGAACAACATATGTAAAAATAAAAAAAAATTAAAAATGTCAACACTCACAAATGCTTTAAACTGCCTGATTCTTACAGACAATCGCTCTTAAATGTTTTCAATTGATATCTCCGCTAATTATTATCGGAGGATTATATTAAATAGCCAAACATGAAGACGGGAAGATTACGAATCCATCGATACCTGGTTCGATGGTCAGGTTCATTGTCGTTCGGGAGAAGAAGCTTGAACATACATACATACATAGGTACATACGCTCAATTTTTAATTATATAAGATGTGTGTAGAAACCATATTTATATCGCTTTAAAGATTTGAGGTACATTTTGATAAAAGCATTGTTCAACAGTTTCTCCCCAGTTTCGACCCCAGAAACGAAAATTCCCCCTCCCCCAATTTTTCAGTTTCAATTATTCCTTTTGATGTATTGCAGGGCGCAGGAAATTTGAAATGTCGGCGAAATTGGTGATAAACCTCTTCAACAATGACCGTAATCAACAAAGAATTTTCAGTGGAAAGCTCACCTACATTTTAGCATGAAATCAGTGTAAAACAATTATAATTAACGTTTTACTTACCTTGAAATATTGAAACAAATTTTATTTTAAGCAGAAAAATCAGTGTTTTTTTAAAATAGATATTTTATTCTAATTTGTGAGAGCATTCTTTTGTCCTCATATTAAAGGTTTTATGCAAATTTTTTTATTAAATTGGAAGAAACTAATAACTAATAGTTAATTAATTAGTTTGATTGTAGAATATCGCATTATCATCGGGTCTGAGATCGCATACCAAATTTTAAATGAATCCGACAACAGGAAGTGAGTAAAAATTAAGTTGCAAGATTTCAGTTACATATATAACAATATATATATATATATATATATATATATATATATATATATATATATATATATATATATATATATATACATACATACATACATACAGGTAAAGCTAATACAAGCGTCTTGAAAACAAAAAAGAGATATACTTTCGCATAAAAAATTACAGGCCGCACTGGCTCAATTACAGCTTATTATTTTACCTGGCATAAGCTTCAGAGAGATAATTGAAACTTCGATTTTCAATTTTACGTGTGATCTTGTACGACGGAAACAGAGAGAACTAGGTAAAAATGATTTTAAGCATTTTAATATCAATTGCACTTATAACCACAAATCGCAACAACATATTTTATTCTGAACGTCGTACGAACACAATCGGACCTGTATAATAGGATCATCCTCAGCTAAAAATTCGTCACCGGATGCTGTTGGTTACTTCAACGGATAAACTGAAATAAACATGAACTTTACAGTATATATTCCAATTTATTTTTTCTCTCAGAACTTCCGCGGAACTCAGCTAGGGCAGGTTGTTTTCCTTGCACTAAAACTGCTCAAGTAAAGAAACTACTTTTACGGAGTTTCTTTTTTTTTTTTCCTTTTCATTTTTTTTTTTTTTTTGTAAAGAGCTGAAACCGCGCCGACTATCTACGCTCTAGTCCAGCGTTTCTCAACCTTTTTCAACCCGCGAACCTGCACGAGCTTTCGAAGAAAATTCGCGGAACAATGATGTTTTTCTTCTTTTCTTTTTTCCCCTTTTTAACCATCTTGCACTTGTTAAAATCACGTAAATTTTGTTTACGGCCCGGTGAAATGTTTTCACCCCCCCCCCCCCCCCCAAATCGTCTCGAGGACCGTCAAACACTTGTGAAAAACTTTTATGAAAGAGTTATTTTTTCTTCCATTTTTACGAATTACAATAATAAAAATAAATGAATTAATAAACATGTAAATAAAACTTTACTTGGTGCTAAAGAACTGTCACAAAAATATTATTTAAATGTTATGAATAAGATAGGTAATTATAGTAATCATTATGCAGGAATAATCGCAACAAAACATAAATGTGGAAAAGAAGCCAAGTTCGGTTGAAATGAGGTGCGGGAAATTCGGTGTCACCGACAAACTAGTATGTTGTGGCCATCACGAAACTTTCTTCTATATTTTTCTTTTTTTTTTCTGATCCCTCCCCATGCTTGACGAGGAAGCAATATTCCCAACAAAAAGAAAATTACACATGCAAAAACTTGACGACCATCCCAATGTCTGAATTATTGCAAAAGCAAAGAGCGAAAATTGAAAGTTATTTTAAAAGCCTTGCTTGAATGAATTACAAATATTTTATTTGTTAACAAACATAAGATGGCAACAGTTAAAAATTTTAAATCATTGAGATAATATTTCCGATCATTTCCATACAATTAAAATCACGAGCTGAACGCAGACGACAATCTATTACGATTTATCTTTCTTATTGTTGCATTAATAAAACTATTTTTATTCGCTAAAAAATAATGATAATAAAAATAGATCAGCACCTCTTGGCGCGATTGGCGCCGAAATTAAACCAAAGCCTGTTTACATATGGATTCACATATATTCCAAATTTCAACCAGAACGTAGCATTACTTCTTGAGATAGGGCACTCACAATGGAAAAAAAGAACGGGCGATTGCGCTACCCCCTTTTTAGCTGTTGACACCAAAATAAAATCAGCTCTTATACCCACTAAGGACTACTTGCCGATAAATTTTTCTTTCATTCCGTTCATTATTTCTTGAGATATAGCAGTCACAATTGACGACAAAAAACGTTCTATAGCTCAACCCCCGTTTGAGTTATTGACACCAAAATTGAATCAGCACCTGTTCCTGTTAATGGCATAAGGACCAAATTTTGTTTGATTCCGCCAATTACTTCCTGAGGAATAGCAAGCACGCGTAACTCAAAAAACGTCCCATTGCTCCACCCCCCTTGGAGGAATTTGCGCCAAAAACCAATGGGCACAAGTTCACATAGGGGCACATATGTGTACCAAATTTCGTTCGATTTCATGCGGTAGTTTTTGCTGTAGAGCGGCCACAAAAAACTGGTCACACACAGACGTGACACACACACATACACACACACATACACACACACATACATACACACACACATACACACACACAGACAGACAGACATTTTCCAAAAATAGTCGAAATGGACTCAGCACACTTCAAAACGTTCGAATCCGTCAAAATTCGAAATTCGAAAATTTGCACGAATCCAATACTTTCTTCTATATATTAGATATAGAAGAAAGTAAAAAAGTTCAGATCTAAACAGTTACCAAGTTCCATAGCAGTTCCTCATAGAAGTTGGATTTTCCCATGTTCTTCAATTCATTTAGAAAACAATTTTTTATTTGCTTTAATAATGGATTTTAAACTTGCAGCAAGTTTTAGTCATCACTATTTTTTTTTTTTTCAAACTTGCCAAGTTTTAAATCCAATATCAAAGAAAGTAAAAAATTGTTTTCTAAATGAATTGAAGAACATGGGAAAATCCAACTTCTATGAGGAACTGCTATGGAACTTGGTAACTGTTTAGATCTGAATTTTTTTTGTCGGTGACCCCGAATTTCCCGCACCTCATTTCAACCGAACTTGGCTTCTTTTCCACATTTATGTTTTGTTGGGATATCATTACTTTTTGAAAAGCTAAATCAAAGGTTATGTTCTAATTTAGACAGTTATAAATGCAAAAGCGTATATTACATATATATGATTTCCTTTTTTTCCCTGCTGTTACGGTGCACTGGTTTGCGGTTTCTTTTTAGTTTCGGTTTTAATTAGAAGTTATGGAGATATTTTGATAACTGGGGACTTGGCGCAATCGCCAATTTTGGAGAATAATCATCTGTTTTCCCATTTATCAGCAAGGGCAACGTACATTAGCTCTTGGTTTTGGCTTCCTCAAATTCGTCGACAATTAAGAAAATTGCTAAAACTCATCTCAAAATCTGTCTGGGGTTTCTTTGTTGTTCGGGGGGATTATCATAACGTAGATCGTAAAATATGCAGAATTTGCGAAAATATTTCTCAATTGTTGAAATTATTGCTGCCATTTTTGCTCCTTCTCTAAAATTTTGCATTTAATTGAGATCTAAAGTTTTTATAAAATTTTGAAGCCAGTTATTTTTAATTTTAAAGGCTTAGATCTAGATTTGCAATTTTAATTATTTGATGGATCATTTTTCATTTTAGCGGAACTTAAAGTATTGTTTCAAGCCCCATTTTGGTTAGAAATTAAATTGTTAATTTAAAACTGCAACAACCTTGTTTGGGCAACGTTTGACGAGTCCATTTGTTTTGATTTATTTGGCGAAATATTTTGCAATCGCACGGTGACGTGATTACGCCGTGATGTTCATAAAAAATAGCGTAGTTTTTTGCTATTTTAATGTGGTTTTTTTACTTTTTAGATTTTTCCCGGGAAGATTTCGATAATTGGGAATCTGGCGATCATTTTCTATTGGCGTCAAATCATTGATACCAATGCATGCGCGGGGATAATTTTTCCTTTCCGAAACGTAAACAAAGGGAAAAACGTAGGGTTTTATTTACCAAAACTTGAAATGATTTTAAAAGCTCAACAAGATTTATGCAAAAGAAAGAAAACAAGATAATAATGAATTTCAATGTAATCTAAGCACTTATTATCTATAAAATCATACAACCATTTTCCCAAGACAATTCAACAGGACAACATCTTCACATTTAAACATTTTTTTTAAAAATTTTAAGTTTAAAAAGTTACAACTTTTTAAACAAAGAACATAATGACCACTATTTACATTGCAGTAGGTCATACGAATTTGTGCTAATAATAAAACGAAAAAAAAATATCACCAATATTTTTGGAGAAAAAATATTTCAAATTTGGCACGGATCAAAGTCCGGATCATCATCATCTTCTTCAAAAAAGGGAATGTCTCCCTCCAAATCTTCTGTACCAGAATCTGTCGGAACTCTATATTTCGGCATCAAATGCTCAATTCCTTCAGACTCAGCAGTTGGGGGATCAATATATTGCATTTCTAACCCTTGTTTGCCGTAACCAGGATAGACAGCAGCGAAGTCCCTGAGGAATCGATCAAGTCGAGCACCATTGTTTGCCAAACCCTGAAGACGGAAACGCCGATAATAATGCAGTGCCATATATTGGCGAAGCATTGGCATCGACCTTCGCGACTTCAGGGTTGTTTTTAGGATCCTGTTTTCATTTTCAAGGGGATTGATCGTATTTGTGGGATCTTTTTTGTCTACAAACTGACCCTTGCTATGGTTCGTTTTTTTGTGAACCATATCGGTAAACAGATTTTTAACGTTAAAATACTGTTTCGCCTCATCAGTACATATGTAGCTGGTATCTGGGTGGCAGTGCTTTTTAATAAGGGGCCACAAATCTCTCTTACTCTTTCCATTTACAAGGAAAAAAAGCCCTTCTTTATCATCCCTAGAAAGATAAGGAGAAACGAATAAGCAAAACGTGCACACTACATAAAATGATCGATAGCGGAAACACCTAAAACACATACTTGCAATAGATTCCTAGTACGACCTGAGTCATATTACGTGTAATTCTTCCTCGATTATATTTCCTAATCGTAAGGAACGTCTCGTCTAAACAAATGGTTTTTCCTACTCTCCCTAGAAGTTTGGAATGGTGGGAGGAAAAGACTTCAGCAACCTCTCGCATGTAGCTGAATAAGTTGACGATGGTTTCAGTGGACATCGTAGGATTTTTGGCTTCTTTCCCACCGAAACTCACGCACCTCCTCCAGAATTTGCGTAACAGGAAACTTAATTAAAAATGCCACAACAACCACCAAAATCTCCCGAAAAGACAACCGCAGACCATCGAAAAAGGTGTTCTTGGCGGGAGAAATCTGAAACAAGTACACCAAATTTAGCGAGAAATCGTTAGCTACGCATTACCAGGCTTACCACTGCATATAAATATTACTATTGTGAGTTTTAAGCATTTCTATAATACAATAATGTTAAAATATTAATTAAACTTTAGCTTTTTAGCGTTATTTTCTGGCAGTCTATTTAACATTAGCCTTTGGCATCCAATCACCTGGCGACAGTTAGAAAAGTCACCAAAAATCTCAGTTACCGATTTTTTTCCCCTAATAACTTGGCTACAATCTGTGTGAGAGTTTGAGATTTATGGTAAGCCCGATGATGAAGAAGTAGCAAAAAATCAAGTAAGGTAACCTACTAAAAGAGGGGAAGAAAAAGAAATACCTTCTTATTAGGGCAGTTCTCAAAAGGTGGGAACAAACGCAGACCTCAACTTTGAAGCTTCAACACCAAATAACTTTCATTTTAATTAACTCAAAAATTTTTGAGTTAAACTATAATACTGTATAGAGACAAGAATTGACATAAATTATGGAAAAAATGCTCTTCAAATGCCCTTAAAAAAATATTTTCTTTGCTAAAAGGCAGAATTTTGGACATACCAAAACGTTAACTGAGCAAATGTACCATTAAAAAAATTTTTTTAAAATTATTTCCATACGTTTCAAAAAAAAAAATTAAAGGTATTAATCTTACACTGAATAACTTTTTGTTAATATTTTACACAGATAACAAAAATAAAGATAGATTATTTACTTTGTAAACGATTTAAAAAAAACGTAACTTTGAAATTTGATGTATGTCTGTTAGAAACTGAAGTGAAGAGAGGTCCAATTGAATGATAGATGTGTGCACGAGAAATCGTTAGAACACTGAAAAATAAAATTAAAATCAGTTGGAGTTTAAAAATGGTGCTGTAATGTACAAATGTTTTGGCTCTGTAGTTTTCTGGTAGTTATAGCAAAATAAATGTCTTTTTTTATGAAGAAAAGGTGAACTTCTTCGATTCTAGCACCACGCATTGATTTAATGCAGTCCTGATAAAATAACTCATCTTTAGAATTTGAGTTTGTATTCAACATAATTTTGGCGTCCGTGACAGGACGGGTGCTTGAAACTTGTATAAGAAGATGGATTTAACTACATTGAAAGCTCAGAGAAAAGGACTGAGGGCGTCTTTTACCCTCAGTATGAAAAAAATTGAAGCTGAACTTTTGAAGGAAATTACTGGTTCGGATGAACTTTTAATTTTAAGAAATCAGATTTCTGACAAATTCAAGCGGCTAGATGATTGTCAGAGCATAATATCTGAGCTGTTGTTGAAAGATAAAAATGCCGAGGAGGCTTATTATGAAGATTGTGAAGAAGCAGAAAATTATCGGGACAAGTTTATTCAAATTTGCTCTCTGCTTGATTTAAAATTTGAAAATGTTCAGCGTAATGGTAACATTAGTAAGCGCAACTTTAAGCTTCCGACGATAGAACTTAAAAAGTTTAACGGCGAAGCAAGAGAATTTTTAAATTTTTGGAGCCAATTCAAGAAAATCCATGAGGACAAGGGCATTGATAATGAAGATAAAATGCAGTATTTAATTCAATCGATGGAACCTGGTTCGAAGGCAGAAAGATTAGTGCTGAGTTTTCCTGCTACCGGAGAAAATTATAGTAGAGCAATACAGCAGTTAAAGGAAAGATTTGGCCGTGATGATCTGCTGGTGCAAGTGTATGTTCGAGATTTATTGAGACTAGTTATGAAAAATGCTGCCACAGGACGGGGGAAAGCTGATCTTCCATCCCTCTATGACGAATTGGAAGGAAAACTTCGTGCGTTGGAAACTCTTGGACGGACCAAAGAGAAGTATGGAGATTTCTTGACACCTTTGGTTGAGAGCTGTCTGCCGGAAGAAGTTTTAGTAACGTGGGAAAGAAGCCGTAACCATGATCTAACCGAAGATAAGAACTGTCGCACTTTAGAGCAGTTAATGAACTTTCTTCGCCAAGAAGTCAATGGAGAAGAAATGGTTCGCCTCGCAAGAACTGGCTTCGGCACGAACTCAAATTTGCGCAAACGAGAGCCCACAACTGAGAAGGAAAGCGACCTAGCGACAGCTGCAGCGTTAGTAAGTACTGAGAAAAAGGGTAAGCGATTTGAAAGTTGTATTTTTTGTGAAAAAGGTCATTCAAGTAAAAGATGTTTCATTGCAAAAAAGATGACTGTAAATGAAAAACAAAAAATATTGTTAAAAAAGGGGGTTTGTTTTATATGTTTTAATTCAAATCATATTAGTAAATATTGTAATGTAAAAAGAGAGTTAAAATGTAATGGTTGTGGAGAACCTCATTTTTATGTAATGTGTCCAAAGCTGGAAAGCAAAAGTTGTGAAGCTAAGGATGTAGTAGTTTCTAAGTCTGAAAATTCTCTCTCTAACTTTGATAAAACTCAAACTGTATTTTTGCAAACTCTGTGTGTTCGGATTAAATGTAATAATCGAGAAAAAATAATTCGGGCTTTGGCAGATTCTGGTAGTCAAAGTAGTTATGTAAGTCAGAAAGTTTTGTCTGAGCTGAAAGCAACTCCACTTCGTGAAGAAACAGTGATTCACTCGTTATTTGGGGGGAGGGAAACGAACCCAAAACGGCATAAGATATTCACTGTTGAAGTGAGGGGTTTGAAAGGGTCTTTTGCTTGTAGTTTTGAAGCTCTTTCTGAAAGGAAAATTTGTAGTTTTATACCAAAAGTTAGCAATCCTTATATCTTGAATGAATTAAAGAAAAAGAATATTGAAGTTTCTGATTCCCTTTGTAAAATGAAAGAAATTGATCTTTTAATAGGGGCAGATGTTTTAGGAAAATTGCTGACGGGACGTTCAGTAGATTTAGACTCCGGCCTTACTGCCGTAGAAATGAAGCTTGGGTGGACTGTTATGGGTAAGCAAAACACTAATGAGAAAGATAATGTTTTCAAAACATTATCGATGCATGTTAAAAATATTCCTTTGAATGAATTGTGGGAACTTGAAAGTATAGGAATAACAGATCCCACTTGCAATGTTAATAAGAAAGCATGCATAGGAGAACATTTAGCTGAATTTGAGGATAAATTGAAAATTCTTCCTTGTGGAAGATATGAAGTAGAGCTTCCTTGGAAGCATGATTTTTCGAGCTTACCAGATAATAAGGATTTAGCCTGGAAAAGGCACGAAAAAATGATTAGTAAGTCAAAATGTAATAATTTTCTTGAGGATTACCAAAATGTATTCAAAGAATGGGAAAACTTGAATATTATTGAGCGCGTGCCAGATTCGGAATTAGAGAATAAGTGCCACTATCTACCACATAGACCTGTTATAAAAAAAGATAGTAAGACCACAAAATTTCGGCCTGTTTTTGATGCTTCAGCATCCCAGAGAGGTAAGCCTTCTTTGAATGAATGCTTGTTTAAAGGAATGAACCTCATTGAACTAATACCAGATATTATTGATAGATTCAGGTTGTATCCCATAGGGCTAAGTGCAGACATTGAAAAGGCATTTTTGATGTTATCTATTGCTCCTGAACGCAGGGATTTTCTTCGATTTTTTTATCCTTGTGATGAAGGTCCGCTGATTTACAGGCACTGCAGGGCCGTGTTCGGCGTAACTTCGAGCCTTTTTTTGTTGAATATTTCTATTGCTCATCTCTTGGAAAATAGTCCTCCTGAATATAATGAGATTGCACAGAAGTTGAAATGTTCTTTCTTTGTGGACAATTGTGTAACAGGGGTTCATAATACCGAAGAAGAAGCAAAGTTCATCGAACAATCGCAACTTATTATGTCAAAGGGGTGTTTTAACTTGCGAGGGTTTGAAAGCAATGTAGTTTGTGAAAATGTTACTAAACATTCAGGGGAAACGTCTGTATTAGGAATTTTATGGAATTTGGATAATGACACTCTAAGGTGTAATATAAATATAGAAGCATTGACATGTGACACAAAAATTACAAAGCGTTTAATTTTATCAACAGTGCAAAAGATTTTTGATCCCATCGGCTTATTAAGCCCTACTACATTGCTTCCTAAACTGATACTGCAAGATGCTTGGAAATTAAAACATTCCTGGGATTTAGAACTACCCCCTGATATTGTAAATACATTTTTGAAATGGTTTAAGGAAATTTCATTGCTAAAAAATGTAACTTTGCCACGATACATGATAACCAATTCTACAACTGAACTGCATGTATTTGTGGATGCTTCTAAAGGAGCTTACGCGGCGTGCGTCTACGTTCGATCAATAGTGGAAAATGAAGTTAAAATATATCTGGTTAGGGCTAAATCTAGAGTAGCTCCACTAAAACCACTGAGTATTCCTCGGTTAGAGCTCATGGCTTGCTGCATAGGTGCTAGACTTTTGAATTCTGTACTAAAAGCACTCGATTTTCCGAATTTTAAAATCTCACTTTGGTCGGATTCAAGTGTTGCTCTTTGGTGGATAAAACGTCAGGAAAATTGGTCAGTTTTTGTTAGTAATAGAGTGAAAGAAATCAGGGAATTGACTCAACCTGAGTTGTGGAAACATGTTTCTGGGAAAATGAATATAGCTGATGTATTGTCACGCGGATGCAGTCCTAGACAATTTCTTGACTCCAAATGGTGGGAAGGACCGACCTGGTTGAAGTTGGCACCAGAAAAGTGGCCACCAAGTGAAGTAGATTGTGAGCCCAAAGAAGTCGACGTGGAAAGAAAGAGAATAAAAATTACCACTATTGATTTGAACCAGGACGCGCCGTTTTGGCCTCCAATAAAGATTTCTAGTTATGAGAAGTTCATAAATGTGTTCGGATGGGTTTTGAGATTTGTAAACAATTGTAGAAAAGCTGATAAATGTAAAGACTCTGAGCTAACTATATCTGAAATTGAAAATTCTGAAAAATGTTTAATTCTTTTAGTGCAAAACTTTTACTTTTCAGAAGAAAAGGTATTAAATGGTATCCATGTTTTTAAAGATCATGACGGCATATTAAAAGTTATTACTAAGATCACTTGTAGAGAAGATAATAAGTCGTTTTTGAATCCTATTTTGTTGCCAGATAAATGTGAATTGTCGAGACTCTTGATTGAGTCCATTCATCGAAAATATTGTCATGCGGATGTTCTAATGATGTTATGTATCCTGAGGGAAAAATTTTGGATTTTGAAGGCACGTAAAACTGTAAAAAATGTTTTGAATGATTGTGTAAAATGTAAACGTTTTAAAACGAAGTCTTTAATGAGCGAACCACCACCTTTACCACCAGACCGTGTGGCAGATTCAGTTGCGTTCGAAGTGGTTGGAATTGATTTAGCCGGACCACTTTTCCTGAAATCCGGTGAAAAGGTTTGGATCGCCTTGTTTACTTGTGCAGTATATCGCGCAATTCACCTAGAGTTAGTGGGTTCTTTATCTTCTGATGCTTTTTTGTTAGCACTTAGGCGTTTTATAGCTAGACGCGGAAGACCTAGCACTATTTATTCGGACAATGGGACTAACTTTAGGGGTACACATAATGAATTTTCGAAGCTAGATTGGGCTAAAATTTTAAGGGAAACTTCTACACCAAAGATTTTCTGGAAATTTATCCCCCCCACCGCCGCATGGTGGGGAGGCTGGTGGGAGAGGTTGGTTCGTGTTGTTAAAGACTTACTAAAACGAACTCTTGGCAAATCAGTACTGAATCATGATGAGCTGAACACATTAATATGTGATTGTGAATTAGTCATTAATTCAAGGCCTCTAACATATGTGTCGGAAAACCCTCAGGAGTTGATTCCTCTCACACCTGCAATGTTCCTTATTGAAAACCGTAGTTCTGATGTTACAGATATTGATCATGTGGATTTGCAAAGTCTAAGAAGGAGAATAAGATATAGATATAAGCTGTTCAATGATTTAAGACAGCGTTTCAGAAAAGAATATTTAGGCCAATTAATTCAAAAACACAATGAGAAGCCAACCCGAGAGCCAAGAGTTGGCGAAATTGTTTTAATTGGCGACGATAATAAAAAACGCGTGTTTTGGCCTTTGGCGAAAATTATTGAATTGATTCCTGGACGAGATAAAAGGGTTCGCGCTGTTAGACTCAAAACTCAAAATGGGATTTTTGTTCGTCCAGTGGAACGTGTTTACCCATTGGAGATACGTACTGATGATGAGGCGGTTGCAATTTCCGACAAAGCCATGAGTGTGATGGAATCAAATCCTAAGGAAGGTGTTCAGAAGACTTCTGTTAAAAAGTGTTATCCTGATATTGTTCTGGAAAAATATACCAGATCTGGAAGGTGTGTGAAAGTACCAAAAAGACTGGATCTTTTAAATAATGAGTGTTACATGTTTGAGACCCTTCCCAGAGTCTCAAAGGGGGGAGGTATGTTAGAAACTGAAGTGAAGAGAGGTCCAATTGAATGATAGATGTGTGCACGAGAAATCGTTAGAACACTGAAAAATAAAATTAAAATCAGTTGGAGTTTAAAAATGGTGCTGTAATGTACAAATGTTTTGGCTCTGTAGTTTTCTGGTAGTTATAGCAAAATAAATGTCTTTTTTTATGAAGAAAAGGTGAACTTCTTCGATTCTAGCACCACGCATTGATTTAATGCAGTCCTGATAAAATAACTCATCTTTAGAATTTGAGTTTGTATTCAACAATGTCCAAAAGTTGCGATCTTTAAAATGCAATTATTTGAGAACTAAGTATATGATGTTTTTGTTTTAAAGGTATTTATCGATCCTCAGAATCAATTTTTAATTGTTTAAAAGTGTTTTCATAAGCTTTTATGCAGTATCTTAGAAGAAAAATGATTTTTCTTAAACATACACGTGAGATGTCCAAATGGCGTTACGATCTTGATGCCGATAATTCTGTCCGTTTATTCATAATTTTTGATGATCCACTGTCTTCTAACCTCAATAGAAAAGGTTATTATAATGTTATCTTTTTTAATACATTGGTATTTTGCATAATTAATACGTTACACATTGAACAATGCATAAATTACAGTAGTAACATGGCTTTCTATGATCGAACGAAAGCCATTTTGCGCTAACATCGCCAAGCAAACTTCCGCTGGCGACAACACAGTATACGATACGCTAAAGGTTACCAGAGGGGAATTCCAGTCTGACAAATGTAGTTTATCGTCAGCTGTACCACTTTTGGCGACTGTATCACCTGCGCTAGCAATTTTTTTTTTTTTTTTCCGCTTTTATTATTTTAGAATTCTTTTTCTCTTCTTTCTTTTGGAAACATAATTTAACGATCTCCAAATAGAAATACGAATTTCTTTCTTCAATAATTTTTTTAGACATCATTTTAATTCTTATGACATTAGAAAAAATATTCATTATTAAAACTGATGTCACTTTTTACAATTGTATTATTTTTAATTTGAAGCTTTTTCTTAACTTTGCATCAATTTCTTCAAAATCATTCCAAAACTTTATTAAATGTAAGGAGCAGCATGTATAGCCATTCAAGTATTTCATTAATATCCTCTTTATTATTAAATTGCAAAATTTAAAAAGTAATAAATAAAATTTTCATTGGAAAAGTTAAAAATCAGATTAACAATTGTCAAAAATGATGAAACTTACGTTATGATGATGTCCAAAATCCGTTACCTACAGGAAAGCAATGTCCAAAATCTGTTACCTACAGATTGCTGATTTAATTTGCTAATTAACAATTTTTACAAATACCTGCTGTCTTTTCATGTTCATATATTGTGTTCTAGGTATGCATACTATAGAATAAAATCAAAATTGATGTCAAATTCGAAAATTTTTGAAATTGCTCAAAGTTAACTTTTTTGTTCCCACCTTTTGAGAACTGCCCATTACATGGTCGACAGAAATAATAGAATCCAAATTTTCTGTTCTTGTCTCTTCTGGCATGCATTTCCTTTCCACAAGAACAAGGAGGACATTCATTAGGGTCAGGGGCAACCCCCATCTCTGTGAAAAAATTCAGGGCTACATTTTCCGATTCTAGCAGTCCGCTCCAAGAAATAATATTAAAGTGCCTTAATTTAGGATGCAAATCGTCTCGGGAACCACTAGCCATCTAGGGCCAAAATTCGATAATTAAAATAAATTCAGGAAAAATTAAAAATGAACTAAATCAACGAATATAAAAAAGTAAACTTACAAGTATATCCCAACTTCTGCAAAACGATTAAGGGTAGAATTACGGTAACCGGGTCGCGTTGGCGGATTTTTTCAAAAAAAAGCCAAAGTTGGCACCTACGACTCAACGTAAACAAAGTACTTCAATGTAAACAAAGGAAATCCACCAATAAGAATAGACCCCAAGAAAATGGGCGGAGCTATGGCTGACACAAACTATCACCTTGGTAACGAAGAGTCTGTTAACTCTCTCTGATCGTAACCACAAAGAAAAAAATTCTTTTTCCTCTTTTAAATGATGATAATGTAGCAAAATATACAAAGAAACATATTATTAAACCTAATTTGGGAAATCATAGAGTATACTTGAAAGAAAAAAAAAAGAGTGGGGGAGTGGATATTTGGAACAGATAATTATTAGTTTCCAAAATCATTTAATGCAAAAAAATAATAACTTAAGCTGTTTTTGGCTAGCATGCACATTTTATTCGAACAGAATACATAACTAGCAATGAGCGAAATGAGCAAAAAGCAAACGAAACATTAATGTAACACTAACAGTGTATTAAAATAAAAAAAAAAGCTAAATAAATTAAAAATACTACAAAATGACGTTAAAGCTCCTGTTAAAATGTTAAATAACATTCTAATTAAATGATTCAACAACTCTATTAAAGTTTAAATTCCTCTACCAAAACAAATTGAAAAATTCTAAGAAACAAAAGAATGAAAAATAAATTCTAACAAAATTTTACAACATTAAAAGTTGGATCGAAAACGACATTAAAGTATAAAATAAATCGTCAAGTAAACAGAAAACGTCATTAAGCACAGTTAAAGTGTAATAGTAAAACGAAAAAAATCTATAAAGAGAAATTAAACTAAACGAAAAGATCCAATCAGAGAACGTTATCATAACTGCAAATTTTAATTTTACCTTACTGAATAATTACAATAATTAATAAATTTTAAATTAAAAATGGAACAATAAAACATGAAGGAAAGTACTTACGGCAAGCCAAATCTAAAACAAAAGTATCCAAAAGATATGAATGACTAATTTTTAAATCAACAACTTAAAATAGTTAAGAGTGAAAAACATTCCACGATGTCAAATTTCATAAAATGTTTCGACGATCTAAAAATTGAAAAGATAGTTTACGTTGCCAATTTTCAGAAAAAAATCAACTTTCAGAAATTTAAAAATATAATTCTATAGAATTAAAAAAAAAAAAAGGTTTATGAGACAAATCAATTACAGTTTTGTGTATCGCCGATTGGCCAAACGAATAGCGAATCAGCTTTGTTTTAGGGTTACTAATATTGCTCTGTCGCCAATTAAGGTAGCGGGTTGCCAGAATCAAACATTTATCGCCGCGACCCGGTTACCGTAATTCTACCCGATTAGGAATTGTGCAGGAGTAACTAAGTTAAGAACTTTGAATATTAATGCTGTGAAAATTCAGCTAAGATCAAATTAAAATAATTCTCGCTCAAAACGTAATTTATTTCACGAGTTTAATTACTCGCGACATTTACAAAAATTTAATCAAGTCCTTTAGATTAATAGTAGGGGAAAAAAATAGGGAAATATTTGGACTCGTGGGGTTACCATAAAGCAACAGATAGGAAGCGGGTTGCCAAAATAAATAAGTATCGCAAAAAATTTGGCGACCGCGCCAGATTCCCAATTATCGAAATATCCCCTTTTTCCCTTTACATACGCATGAAAATCTATCTTTATGCCAAATTTCAAGTATGTGAGACGTTTGGAAGTTCGTAAACATTTTGATGAGTGAGTTAGTCAGTGTAAAAAATGACACTTTTCAGATAGTAATAATTCCATAACTATAAGAGGCACATTCATGAAATTTAGGATTATAGGTCTGCTAGGCAGCTCTATTAGACATACAAAATTTCAAGCACGTAGATTTAATAGTTTTTGAGAAATGAGGGAGTCAAAAGTAGCTTGAAATGGTTCGTGTAAGATACACACTGGCAGATGTATCGCCTGTTTCCGAACTTGACTCACACACTGCCGTGTGTCTAAATAAACATTGCTGAAAAATCATATAAAGTACTATACGCAAAAAATGTTGCATAAGATAGCATTTTGTTATTATGGTGTTTTTTTTTTTTTTTAAGTAACTAGGGGGCTATGCCCCCTGCTCGCTAACGCTCACCAACCCCCGAAGATTGCTCCGCAATCTTATTTGATTCGCAAAGATTTGAATCGTCAAATAGAAAGAAACAGATTAAAAACGCATTATGAGCTCCGTTTGGATAAAAAAGCACCCCTTCCCCGGGTTTCTAAATAACTTGTACCAACTTGCAGAGCCGTAAGGGCTAAGGGACTCCTGAGCATTGCAAAACTGCAGTTTTGTACGTTTGAAAAGTCGCTTTCATATTCGTGGACTCTAGTAATATATTTTGCTCTTTAGCTCGGGGCTTGAATTGAGTTGAGCCTAAGATTTTCCATTAAAATCGAAACCCTTAAAGTTTGTGAAT
The DNA here is from genome assembly GCF_026930045.1 of Uloborus diversus. NCBI lineage: Eukaryota > Metazoa > Arthropoda > Arachnida > Araneae > Uloboridae > Uloborus > Uloborus diversus. The sequence continues at coordinate 18,023,420 of NC_072734.1, forward strand.
AAGAAAGAAGAAACATGCGAATCGAAAAGACGTAACTATGGCAACACCAAATAAAACATCAATAATTTTAATGGAGCTGATACTATTCGAACTTTGTTTTTAACGGCTAGTAACTTTTTTTCCTTTGGAGATAGAAATTTAGTTTTTCGACCACAGGTCGAGTTAGATCTAGAGTAAAAAAAGTCGCTCTTTCCAGTGGTGTCAAAAGGAAAACTGTGGGACCATTCCTTCGCTTTTTACTGATAGATTTAATGAAGAAAATAGTACCTAAATTTTAGCTAAGCCTAAAAAAGTTGGAGCTAAAAACGCAAATAACTCCCGCCGTATTTAAGTTAGAGCATTGAAACAAATTGCGTAGAACGTGGAAAATTCTACCCTTTCCAACCATATATAATGTTAATATGGGCAAGTAATTTTTCACCTTTTTAATAGGCAATAATTCGGAACTCCAGCGCTCGAATACGCTACCTTGCGGTGATTTACAAAACTGCAAATGAAACTAAAACATTGCCACGTTGCGTTCCACGTGTGTCTGTTGACGTAAACACAGGCAGTTTGTTCTGAGTATTTATTAACGCAATCGATGAGTTTAGTTTGCTTTCAGCTACAGAAATTAATTCGTCCCTCAGTAGTATTCTCGAGCTTCTCAAAATAATGTTAGTTTTCATTATTTCCTTAATAATTGGTGAAAGCGAAAATTCTGGATTAACAAACTTGGATAACGTTATACAAGGTAAAAAATTTTATTGTTTTGTATGAATTTGTAAGAATATGGGGTTTTTTTTTAATCTTAAATTAATTAAACTTACCATATTACTTACCATATATAATGTATCTTGACAAGATTTCGCATATCAGGTAAATCATTTCCATGACGAATGAATTAAATGCATGATTTCTTTGGATATCCAATCATATAGTCATAGAAATAAATTATCTAGTGTTAAACGTTACTCTTGACAGTCTGCCACGTTTGTGCAGTATGTGACAAAAATGTCAACAAATGGCGGAAATGTCACGAAACTGAACTTAATATGTACTAATGTATAGAAAAAGGGTACAAAATGAAAATGCCGTTCGAAGCGAACCAAAAATTTATGAATTCCGAATTCAACATCGTGAAAATGGCTGCTTCAGAACAACTTACTGTGTGTTCTGCATTAATTGTTTACTTTCGTAATACTTTTTGGTTTCTAATCTCTTTCTATATGGGTCAGAATAACCAAAAGACTTTGAAATATCTTTTCAAATGAATAAAGCGAAAAAATCATACATACGAACAAAAATCACAACACTTTTAGCATTTTCTTCGTTACCACATGCGTTTGTTTTAGTTTTTAAGTCGGCCATTAGACAGTGACTGCAGTGCCCCCTATAGTTCGTTGGAGTTGCGAATATTATCGTAGAACAAAATGAATAACCGAGAAATAATTTACTTTATTCCTTTTATTCTCAGCTGAAAGTTTTCGCCAAATTTGTTTAGGGTTATAGTTTTAGTATAGTGCGAGCAAAGTAGCCTTGGCGAAATTTCGCGTTTTTAGTTAAACCATTTTTAATTTTTATCATGAGTGGAATAAAATGGTAGTAAGATTACAGAATTCGATAAGTGAAAAGAAATAATGGTCAATCAACTGAAAAGAAAACTACCACCATATATCCGTGAGAATTTTGTTGATGATTTGCATAACATGACACAATTAAATCGTAACTCAGAAATTAGAAAAATCGAAACAGAAAATTTTTAAATTAACCGACTCGGGAATTCGAGAGAAATAACTCAGCTACAAATGGAAAACAATAAACGCTAGCCAAAGCAAAGCAAAGAAGTATCATCTTCTTTTGGTAATAATTTGTAATGTCATATTAAATTTTCTAGCATTAATTGTTATTCTTGTCAGGCCACAATTATTATTTAGTTTTATCAAGAATTGATAAATATCGAATTCAACATCGTGGAAATAGCTGCTTAGAACGACGAACTACGTAGTTTGCATTAATCTTTGACGTTTAGTAATGCTTCTTGAATTCTCATTTCTTTCTACGTGGGCCAGAATATCCACAAGACTTTGAAAATTAATTTAAAAAGAATAAAGCGAAAAAATCATATGTACGAACAAAAATCACAACACTTTTAGCATTTTCTTCGTTACCATGTGCGTTTGTTTTAGTTTTTAAGTCCGCCATTAGACAGTGACTTCAGTGCCCCCTATAGTTCGTTGGAGTTGCGAATAGGCAATTTACGCGAAATTGGAGCTTAAAAAGCTAATTGCAAAAAAAAAAAAAACTTACTACAAAAAACTTTTTTTTCTTCGAAAAATCTCGGCGAGGACACCTCATTCCCATATTTCACTTTTTGATTTGAACTATTTTTTGTTCAATTTTGAACAGTTCAAAAAAACTTAACATTAGCGCCTACGGGGAAATTCAAGGCAATTCCGAACTGTGAGGCGAATTTGCTTCATACAAACTTTGTAGGAAAAAGCTTTTGATAAAAACTTGTATATAAAATATCTTTTTGATTTGAACAATTTTCCGTTCAATTTTGAACAGCTCAAATCCCTTAACATTAGCGCCTACGGGGAAACTGAAAGTCAATGTAGATTCCGTACTTGAAGGCGGATTTACCTCAAACAAATTTTGTTGGAAATAGCTCTTGACGCCAAACTCCAGACTTCGACTCCGAGAATGTAGGGGCACTTGACTCCGACTCCGCCTCCTGAGCCCGACAATTAATCGGACTCCGACTCCCCGATTTCGACTCTGACTTCGTAGCTTTGGCAAAAATTTATACACGAAGGCCAAATGACTGACTCCGATTCTTAGATATTCGACTCCGACTTCTTTACCCCAAAATGAGATTGACTCCGACTCCGACTCCGCAGCTATGGTTTTGACTGTGAAATAATTGTTGTTGATCTGACTTGTTTTTATTTTTACCATAAAGTTTTAATTTAGGTATTTAGTTTTCGGCGAATAAACTCGAAGTCATTTATGTTTCTACATAAAGTTATACGCAGACGTTTTTTTTTTTTTTTTTTGACAATGAAAATTATTTCTTTAAGGTGACATTTTACTGTTTTTATTTATTTTGGTAAGTGCATTAATTCATTTAAAAAATTGTTTTTGGCAACTGGGAAAAAGAAACGATTTTTTTTTTTGATATGATGTATTTATTTTAATGAGCTTATTAATTTTCATTATTATTTTTTCATTTTGAAAGCTGTTAAAGATTTTTTTAATGGAAAAAAGCATAGACTAATAATAAGAGTAGACCGAGCTTCCCCAGACTTGCTGATGAAAAAATTGGTTCATGGATACATCATGTGACTGGTGGAAGGCTCGGCGAAAACTTTGGCGGCATGGTTGCCAGCTGGCAGGATTATCTATAGTTTGGCACTCGGCATGTATTTTAAGACGTAATGTGTTTTTATTATAATTTTTTTCCCAGGTGGTGAGATGATTGAACTGTTTTTCTTTTAAATATACATTATTTTGACATTAGTAATTAGTTTTTGATCGCAGTTTTTAGTAACTTTAATTTCATTCGGAACTACTACATCAGCGTTGGCGTAAACGTAATGGCGTAAACGTTTTGCGTTAACGCAAAAATGTACTAATCGGTATCTTAAATTGAAATTGTAGGTAAAAATCTTACCGTTTGCCGATTCTTTTTGGGCGCTTGCATCTTTAATTGCTTATAGAGTTATTGACTAAAGAAAATACACAATACGATCTAAACGAAAAACTCACTATATTAACAAAATATTTACAACTTAGAATACCAAATTTACAAATCGGACTCTATAAAAGATCATTCTTCCGTGTTCCATCAATTCTATTTATTTTATTTCTCAGCGGGCATTGATCGTCTGCTACGATCAACGCCCGCTGTTGCTAGGATATCCACCAGTCACATGGTTCGGTTTATGAGCAGCAAAAGGGTTGCCATAGCTCTGTCTACTCTTATTATTAGTCTATGGTACAAATGTTCAAGACTCTAGGCGCTGTGGGGCTCGTTGTTGCAAAATTCGTAGTTCGTAGTTGTAAGCTGCCATTTCCCTGCTGTTGAATTCGATATTTATGAATTCTTTGTGGAACTACATTTTCATTGTGGCCATAAGAACACTATAAATATTACATTTAACAAAACCTTTGTTGCCAGTGTTATCAAAAGAGGAAAATGATACTTTTTTGTCTTGTTTGGCTAGCTCTAATTGTTCAACATTTGTAGCTGAGTTATTTCTCAAATTGCCGAATCGATTAATTTTATTTTTTTCTGTTTCGTCTGTTTCAAATTTCTGAATTATGATTTAATTCTGTCATGCATCAACAATAAAATTCTCACGGATACATGGTGGTAGTTTTCTTTCTAATTGATCTTCCATTATTTCTTTACACTTATCGAATTCTGTAATCTTTCTACCATTTTATTCCACACGTGATGAAAAATAAAAATGGTTTACAACTGACATACGAAATCTCGCCAAGGGTTTTTATTAAGGGTTTTCATTAATGAAGAGTAAAAGCTATAAACAAAACGTTAAAATAGGGTTGCCTACCTTTTTCCGGTCCTTAACCAGGGTTATTGAAACTTCGAACAACGGCAACCCTATGATTGGGGAACTTTTGCTTAGGCGACCCTATACCATCGGTTTTGTAATATTTTTGCCTACCTTTTGTTTTATATAACTTATGTGGAAACTCGATGATGGTAAATTACTCATTTTCGGACACCTTTTAGCCCCTGGCAACCCTGATTAGTTCACGCGCAACAGGTAGGCAACCTTACTTTAACGTTTTCTTTACAGCTTTTGCTCTTCATTTATGACAATTTTTGGAAACTCGATGAGGGTAAATTACTCATTTTTTGGCATTGTTAGCCCCTGGCAACCCTGATTAGTTCACACGCAACAGGTAGGCAACCTTACTTTAATGTTTTCTTTACAGCTTTTGCTCTTCATTTATGACAATTTTTGGAAACTCGATGAGGGTAAATTACTCATTTTTTGGCATTGTTAGCCCCTGGCAACCCTGATTAGTTCACACGCAACAGGTAGGCAACCTTACTTTAATGTTTTCTTTACAGCTTTTACTCTTCATTTATGACAACAATTTCTGAAACTCTAAGTGGATAAATTGCTCGTTTTTGGGCACTTTTTAGCCTCTAGCAACCCTGCTTAGGCACCGGAAAAGGGTAGGCAACCTTACTTTAGCGCTTTATTTAGAGCTTTTACTCTTCATTTATGGCAACAATTTCCGGAAACTCGATGAGGGGTATATTATCTCACTCATTGAAAAACTTTTATCCCCTGACAACCCTACTTAGCCACCGGAAAAAGGTAGGCAACCTTAGTTTGGCGTTTTATTTCCATCTTTTACTCTTCATTTATGATAATGATTTTCGAAAACTCGATGAGGGTAAATTACTCATTTTTAGGCACCTTTCAACCCCTGGCAACCCTGATTAGGTCACGTCAAAGAGGCAGAAATTCTTACTTTCACGTTTTATTTACAATTTTTACTCTTCATCTGTCGTAACAGTTTTAGGAAACTCGATGAGGGTAGGTCAAGCCTAGTGGGATCTTAGACTATTAAGACCACCAGTGATAAATATATCTAATCAAATCCTGTCTCAATTTCTTAAGAAACTGAATTGATCATTTTATTCAGAATATTGATTTAATATTTTGACTACAACTTCATGTGGGTTCTGTCACCTCTTCTACATTGGCATGCAACAGTGAAAACTGTTATGGAAAGTTCTGTCATAAAGTTCCACCTTTGGTTCAAGTATACATTAGTGCGAAAATTACTAAGAGTTTCAATTGTCAATCCAAGAATTAAGATTAGCGGATTGAATTTTTTTATGATAGAATGTATCATTGTTCAGAAAACGCCTCGCAGTGTAAAAAGTAAGCGAAAATTCAAACAAAGTCATACATATTAAAATAACATCTAATTTTCTATCACTGAAAAGGTCGCTTTCCAGTAATTCTTCCAAGGGGCTTTTATAGATTTAACGCTTTTGAATACCATCTTGCGTCACTCAGAAATTGTCGAGTAAAACGCCTCATTATTTGTTGACATGAAAATTTTTTTTGATGTGGGATGTTTTTCAAAAACAGCATATCTTTACATAAAGTATCTATGAAAGCATATAATACATCGAGTTGCTAAAATGTGTTTCTGGTACAAGGAATCAAAGAACACTTACTAGCTAAAAATAAAGTCATAACATCAGCATAAAAATTTAGGTAAAATTACATGGAGTTTACGCGTAAAAATTGCGAGGTCTCAACGCTGTATATCATTCAAGATGCACCATCATAACATAAAATACACAATTTTGAAATATTTAACCCAAATGATAAAATATCATTTGAAGAATTAAAATATTTATCCATAAGTCTGAAAATATTGAGGGGTGTCCTGTTATCTAGGAGAAACCTTTTTTCTCTGTGTTTCCCACATATAGTGTGTGTGTGCGTATGCTCAGATATTGCGCACCTTTCACAAAATCAAGGTGCTTGAGATATTTTATTGATGCTTAATGGGGTTAACAAACAATGATTGTAGAAATAAAGAAAGAGATAGTCACTATAATGCTGAACATACCTTTCGACACGTTCAATGTTCTTGCGTCCTAGCAGTGGCGAATACAGGTTTTTTTTTTTCGGAGGAGCTGACGTCATGAAAATCTTATAAAGGGTGTTTTTTTAGAGGTATAGAACTTGAAATTGACAACACTGTCCGATATGTGTGCCATTTTGATAGCTGTCACTTGTTTTGTGTTCAGTTCGGTTTGCCATTTCATCATGAATAGACAACAAGACGGTGCAACATGCCACAGAGTGCGTGTCACAATTGATTTATTGAAAGAAGCGTTCGGTGAACGAATAATTTCGCGTAATGAACCCGTGAATAGGCCTGCAAGATCAAGCGATTTAACACCCTGGACTACTTTTTGTGGGGCTATATGAAGTCTCTGGTCTACACCGATAAACCACAAACGATTGACGCCTTGGAAGAGAGCTTTGGCCACCTTATCACTGACATACGGTCTCCATTGCTGCAAAAAGTGAGAAAATTGGACTTTCCGATTGGACTTTCTCCGAGCCAGCCGAGGTGGCCATCTGCCAGAAATCATATTTAAATAAAAATGGCAAAAAATTATCTTTCGAATAAAGCTACATTCATGGCAATTAACAACATTTAACTGCGTTTTATTTGAACCTGAAGTTCTCTACTTCTAAAAAAACACCCTTTATAAGACAGTGAGAAGCAAAGGGACATAAGTAGATCTTTAAAACTTCGAGTATAACGCGTTTAAAGTTCAGATTTTCCCCCTAAAAATGCTGCACACACCAGAGCTACTAGTACCAGCTCTTATCTCTAAACAGTGGAGAGGTTGTCCTACCATTATTACTGATTATCTCCAACTTTTTAATTTGGCACTTACAAAGTTCCCAAAAACAAAATAATAGTAGATTATCTTTGATGACAAGGCGAAACGTTAGGAGATTTTTTTGTGAGACAATCATTTGGGCCATTCCACGAAAAAACGGACATTTTATCCCTCGCGTGACGGCTCATATAATGTCTCATAATAACAATTGCTTGAATATATAATTTTATTAATCACAGGTCTAATAAAGGAACACACTTATTTTGAAATATCTTTTATTTGAAAAATTTCCATTCATTTTATATACGAATTCAAAGTGATTTCTTTTTCAACAAGTACACAAGCAATCTGCACAAAATAATTTTCTACAAAAAGTTTCTTATATCTTTCAGGCACTGTAAAATATCATAGTTTTTTTAATCGCTACTAATAGGAACTTCACATTGTACTTTACTTTATTTTCTTATGCGGTCAAATAACATTTAAAACCGGGTGAAATGAAAAGCTCATTGAAAATACCTGGAGTAAAATTTAGCTATAGACTTGGGCATATTTTAATTAATGTGGTTCTTGTTGAATATCAAATGACATTTAAAACCCGAATCAAATGAAACTTCATTCCACTGGTGCAAAATTGAACTGTGGAGCAGGTAAGTAGATATTTTAATTATTGATGTATTTTTAAATATGAAACTGAATTTTTATTACGTAAAAAAGTTATTTCAAAAAAATGTTTTTCTAGCACTGGCATTTTTATTTACTTCCTCACGACATCTAAGTACTTATATTTCTGTACCTTTAAGTTAGACTAACATAAGTCACATTATCACTACTTTTCAGGTGAACGTAAAAACGTTTGTCTGTTGCAGACAGAGGTGGGGACTCGCGCACTTATAACACTGGTAATTAATTATGAAGGATTTTTTTTTATTAAAAAAAAATTGTTTTGTTATGGCACAGTGAGAATATGATTCTACATACAATGCAGTAATAACCTGAAAGACCAATTTTGGACTTACGTTAGCCTGACCCTGAGGTTCAGATTTTATGAGTCAGAATAGTTGACTCAATCTACCAAGCTCCCCCCCTCCCCCTTTCTTGGTTAGCAGATTTGCCCGCGTAATGTCTTGCGGTACGTTAATCCTAAGGTTTCGTACTAAAAAGTTAGAAGAAAAATTAAAACAGGCATCTTGTCTTTTGGTTACTTAACTCAAAAGTATAATACTGAGTTCCTCTCATCTTTGGAGAAAGTGCACCTCATCAGTTGCAGTGAATCTTTTCTGATATTTATCGTTTGTAATTTTTGAAATTGTTACGCAGTCGAAAATGAGCTAGATGAAGGAAGGGAAGAGGATTTAAAAGTTTTCAAACTTCTCTTAAACTGGCGTAGGAATTTAAAAATTTAAATGTGATGATTAAAAAACTTTTTTGGTTGTAAGTTAAAGTGTTACCTTACATCAAAATTGATCAAACAATCGAATATTTTTATTGCTTAGTGTAAAATTATTGTAAAACTAAATATTATTTCAAACACACAGAAAACATTTCATTGCTCTTGTCCAATTTTTTAAAAAGTTATGAGTGGCTTATGTCATGCGCATTAAGTATTTCAATGCAAAAATGAAACTTTAATGTGCTTTTTCTCGATGATCGTTTATTTATTTATTTTTTTTTTTTTTTTATAGCATTTCCATGTTATTGGAATCCCTAAGGATCTTTTCTTTTGAAGACAGAGTTTTAAAGCAATACCTTTTGCACTGAGGATAATATATTTAACAAAATTGTGCATTGGATAAGTATTTTATATTTAAAACATGTTATACCTTCATAAACAAAATTTGATAAGGCATTTTTATGATTTTTTACACAATTGATTTAAAAAAAATGTAATCAAAAAATCAAATAATTGCACAGATTTTTATAGCTGATTATTGTGATCATTTAACAAAAGACAGTTTTCAAATTAGTGAAAAAACAAAAAAGCCTTAAAAATGTTGAAAAATTGAAAAAAAGAAGTAGGAAATATTTTTAAACTTTGAAAATAATTTATTGATTGTAGAATAAGTTTTCATACAATGGTTTCATAGAATTACATGTGTGACTTAAAATTAGAAATTGTTCTGAAGGTAAACTCTAAAAAAATTGTGAACTCTAAAAAGCTTTGAAGTCCACTTAAATATTTAAATGTGTAAAGCGTTTAAGTTAGTGTCAGGACAGCAAGAACCTGGTCCCACCTGATCCAGTTATTTTTCTATTGACTCGGATGATCGACCAAAACCCTATTTTTCGTTTATATCGTTTGGAGACGCAACTCTCTTATTAGAGGTACCTTTTAGACTTCGTAACAAAACTAATTTCGTGCTTTCTCATATCGCTTGATTTTTTTTTCTTTTTTGCTTATAAAGTGAAGAAATCAATTTGTACTGATGTTTTCTTTTTGAATTCGATCATCAAATGCGTACACTAATACAATAAAATTCTTTCGTCGAGTGAGGTAAGAACCCTAATTCAACAAATCGCATCAGTTTATTCTAACCAATGAAAATTCCTTCTCACGGTAACGTCGACTTGTTGCTATGGGTGCGGTTCGCCTTCACCGCCAATGATATGAATTTTTAACTTCGACATTTATTTCAATATCGCTTTTTTATTGATTGTTGTGGCCGATACAAGCGCTTGTGGATCGAGCAGGGCTATAGCTATGTGGATCGAGTCGTGCTATTCCGAATCTAAGTTATTTTAGTAAAAAAAAAAAAAAAAATTAGTTTTGTTAAAAAGTTATTTTAGTTTTGCAATCAGGGTACGGTTACGGTAAATACATAGCCATTATTTTACTGTTCCTTGCAATAATTAATTAATAAAAATTCCTTCGAGTTAAATTTTCCTCCAATCATATTTATTACATCTCATTATAGAACCAATTTTTATATTCTTGGCGGTTAACCTATGTAATTAGTTAATTTCCAGACGGTTCCAACGAAATGTACATTGAAATTTACTGATATCATTGTCGCTATCTAAGAACTCATTGACTAACTACGCCGTTAGATTACTTGTTTCATAAATACCTCTGAATCAATGTCAGTAAATTTCGTGAAATTTACAACTTACGAATTAGTAAAAGGAGCCGAAGGATTATGACGACTGATATTTTAGGCTTAGACAAAGTCAGAATCTATATATATAAAAATGGAGTTTGGTAAATTTGTTCCCTAAGATCTCAGAAACTACCCGGCAGATTTGGCTGAAACTTTCACCGTTTGTTCAGTTTGGTACTGGGAAGGTTTATAGACCAGTTCGAAAAAAATCCGATTGATAGTTCCCTTTTTATTCCAATTTTAGTCCCAATTTTCGCATAAATGTCCCAATATGGGGGTGGAAAAAAACGTGCACATATTAACATTATATGTCCATCGAAAGCGCCAATTTTTCTGCTGAAGATAGCATCTGTTCGAAGTTTCTAAGTTGTATAAAAAACGAGTTATGAGCTTTTTTGTTCCCTGTTCGAAGGCTTTCATCAACCCAAGTCATTATTTAGTGTGTCATCTCAACTCCCACGAATTGTTGTATTGTTGAATATTTTTGCGTTTCGTCTGACTTTTTGAGGCTTTTCTCAAGTCAAATCTTAAAGTAACTTTTTTCCACAAGATTGGCTAAAAATAAATGGATTTGGCTGATGATTTTACTTTTAAACGGAACTTATGTAATTAATGGTTTATTATTATTATTTATGCTGATTGGACACTTGCTCACTATATCCAACCAACCAGCAGAAATATCGCCAGAACTTTTTCAGAAAGATTTCAGTAGCTGATGGATTTGGCAGTTTTTTCCACTGTCGCTGTTTTTGAGCCCAAAGACTACGTAATAATGTTTCTCAGCTTTCACCATATAAACAAAATATCGCCAATCAAAGATACTTAAAAAAAAAAATACTTTGTAAAAATAATTCAACAACTAAATTAGGCAAATCCATAAACCGCACAAAAACTTCCATTAATTTTTCTTTTTGCACGATTTCAAACAATCGCCAAATTTTACTACTTATTTTGGAAACATTTCGGATGAAACCGTTTAGCGCCATTTTATTTCGACCAAAAGTATCTCAGCATCTGGCAACAATATTTCCATAATAAAAATTAGTAAGGAGGGGGAGTATTATGGAAAGTGTCCCAAAATGATTCTCGCAAGTTTGGTAAGATTTTAAACCGCACCAAGTGCCCACAAAAATTGAAATTTCCCAAAATAACTAAAGCAAGTGTAAGGGGAACACGGGCGGCTACATTTTTTAAAACAGTTCGTACATCAATAGCCATACAGAGAAGGTTTTAGATTAAAAAAAAAAAAAAAGTACTAACAGATAAATCTTTTTAAATATGTAAAGTTTAATTTCATATTTCGGAAATTCTTCAAATTTGTATATGCTTAAATGTGCTTTCGTTTCTAATTGAATACTATTTTGTTCTTTATACTTATTGCTATTTTAGTTTAATGAGTAAGGAAGAAGCTCGATTTTTAATCACTTCAAAAAGGTTGTTTTAAATTCTTTCGCTTAAAACAGAAAACAAGGGCAAGTAACGATTGTTTCTCATAATTATTACTAACCCAGGCAACGCCGGGTATTTTTGCTAGTGTTATATAACTGTTTCTCAGTGTTATCTCTTGATTAAATTAGGCTGAATTTACCTGCTAAGTAAACTTGATTTATTAATATCGTTACAAGCTTACACTTTCACTGAAATCTTACCTTCTAGGGTTCTGTTTCATGTTTGAACATAAAAAATGCTACTCACAATCACAACACAAAACTAAAAACGGACAATTTTAGAAACTATGAGATTAAACCAGTGCCTGTTCTATATATAACAATATTTATAATCCTATAAAACAAATAACAATCGTATAGAAACAATCTTTGGCTTGTAGTGCACTGCATCATTTTTTCCATCTATCCAAATGCATTATATGGTAAGGGAAAGATTACAATTGCAACAAGCTTCCCAATACGAAGTTCTTGAAAGGATAAGTACTTTATTGTACTTAACACTGAAAAATGTATCTTTAAAATTTTTAAAATAATGTTAAATGTATTTATATAAAATGAGTTAATTTTCTTTTTCAGATAACTGTAAATATTTTATTCATTTTTGCCCCTCGTTTTAATGATCAATGCTTTGGATACTTGGAAATATTTGCTCTAACACATATATTTGCATATTGTTTTTGTTCAGTTATGATCATGATTTTGAACCACGGAGTTTAACATTATAAAAATAAAAAAGTTTATTAAAAAATTCGACTAACGAGTTTTAATAGATTTGCTTAAAAGTTATTGTGATATGACAAAATGTATATCATGTAAAATCCTATTATAAAACATGAAACATGACGTAAAATACTAACAAACTGACTGCAGTTTAAAAAAACCAATACTTTTAATATAAAATGCGATTGTAGAATGTGTGTTTTTTGCATAACGTAATAAAATATTTCACCCAACTCTACTTCTTTCATTAAAATCATTTGGTACACTTATTGTACAAGCAATTCTCGTTCGTTGTTTTATTTTTTATTACAACTTACGATAGAATGTCACTGAAATGAATGAATATTCCATATTGCGTTCATTTTTATGTTCAAGATTTTAAATGATCGTATAGAGATCAAAACTAATAGGCACATGAATTAAGATTTCAAACTTGAAATGATAGTTTCAAACCTATACTTAATATATCTCAAATATTATGCTGGTTCAACACCGGCCGTGACAGCTACAAAATACGCTGTTGTTCCCGAAACTTTTCTGTTCCATGTACATCTTTGATTATGGTCCTTTTGGTGAGAGCAATTTTTAATAATGGAATTAATGACAGACAATAACTAAGCACGAGGGCGCGGTAATTATTTTTTTAGAATCAATGACGTGAAAGGAAAGCCTGCAAAAGAAACTTAGACTTTCATGGCAGTCGTCATTAGTGTTACTACTTTCTGGTCTTTTAGACCCTGGTCCTTCGAAGAAGTTTTTAACTGACGTTTCAAGTGACATGTCTCCGACTTGTTCAGAGCATGAATGAGTACGAAAGATTAGTCTGTGCCTAAACTTCCAACTTGATCATAACCTTAATCCATATTGGATAGGGCAAAAATCTCAAATTTGATCGTATTGCTTCTGACTGGTTGCTAAACATCTGATTGGCTCATACTCTTTGCTAGCTGATGTCCTATCTATTCTAAAGAGGATGCGCCAGTCAGATGCCCTTTCAAGGATAAAGGTCAGTGTTCTGAAGCCATTGAATACAAGATTGGTGCCCAACTCAATGAAGATCAAGATCATGAGCAATTTACAACGTTATGAATAGATTTGTGCTTTGAAGAAATCCGAGTCTTGTCAGGCGAAGCATCTGCCAGGATTCTCGAGGGTGGACCACGGCCTACAAGCCCTGAAAGTAGTTGTACTACCCTGAAATAAGAATAGGTCGTTGTTATACCAGCATAATGTGTTTGAGAGTCATGTTGTTTACCACGGAATACAACGATGAATGAAATTTCACAAACTACATGGTTCAAAAATGCAATCCGAACAAATACGATTCCTTTTAGCAACCTAAAAATGCAGTGAGCCTTCTACCTTCGAAAGATGAAAATATATAAACACTTTGATACATACATTTAATATTTTCTGAGCAAAATAATAATTTTATTGAAGCTTTGTCTTTAAAAACCAAGTATTTCTGTCATCACATGGAAGACGATTCGGAAACGAATTTCAATCCTTGTTGGACAATCCAGTTTTCCGCAATCGCCCGCTGCCAACTATTAGGTCTATGGAAGAGCACCTGTTTTCTGTCGAATGCATGTTGAGCTCAAATGGAATATTGACACAGAAAAAACAAAGTTCGATCGGAACGAATTATACTTTGCTTTTTACATTCCTGTTTATTTATTTATATATGTGTTTTGATCTGTTGAATTTAAAAATTTCGTATCACCAGCTTGTGTGGAATTTATATCACTTTTGAGTTGTCAGTGACAACAGCCAACGCTTCGCAGTACGTCACTTCCGCACATTCTCCATTCTCTCCGTTGACTTCCGGATTTACGAAACTTTCAGTCGGGGACGTATTTCGTGGGCGCAACTTCGAGAAGGAGTTGGAAGAAAATGGTAATGTTACCTGAAACGAGAAGTCGAGAGAAAGTTAATGGCGAGTAAAAGGCACTGTGCTCCTGTGGGACTTCTGAAACTAATTTCGGAGAAAAGATTACGAAAGCATGTAGAAAAGTTCTCGTATGAGACTGAATAATTACATTGAATTAATTATTATTCATTATTTTATACTGACGGTGCAAAACTTGAAGTATTTACTTGTAGAAAAGGTTATGTGATGATTAAATAAATCTGAAAAAAAAAAAATTCTTTGATTTAGCAAGCAATGACGTACCTTAGATGTAATCGTTGCTAAATTGTTTGCATACTAAACACCATGAAGATTTGCAAAAAATTGCAAATCAGGGACGAAATACAACTCTCCGCTACTCTACGTTAACTCTTGGAAGTTCAAAATGTTTGCCTTTCACTGCGTGCAAACAGCTTTGTTATACTTTCTTCTATATCAAAAATTTTCAAAAATATTGAGTTAGTTAAAATATTCAACTTTTGAAAGATTTACACGCTTAAAGAGGTGCTGTTACCATTTTGACCTTTTGTAAAATATCTGCTTGTTTGTACGGAGTCACCCCCCCCCCCCCCCGCTCTAAATTAAAACGTAATGCATAGAATATAAAAAAGGTTGGTACAAATAGGTATCATATGTCCCCATGGGAGGGCTTGGTGCTGATTAGTTTCAGGCGACAAACACTTCAAGGGGAAGGGGGGATGGATAAAAAGATTGTTTAGAATCATTTAAAGGTAGACTCGCACCCTCCACATCCTTGTGAGCTATTAATAATAATAAAAAAAATGTGTATTCAATTTGATATAGTTATTCTAATCTTCATTGTGAAGATTCCTAAGTTTTTGTGTGTGGGGGGGGGGGGGGAGCCGTGGATGCAGGCGGTGAAAAAGATCAATTTCTTGCCAAATCTTTAAATTTGTTGCTTTCTTAAAATTTCGGCAGACTTTAAGCCCTTATATTTCGATAACGGGTGCACGAAAGTAAATAATTTGTGATTCAGAAATATGTCCCAAAATGCTCTTTGGATTGCTGTCTTTAGGAACTTTTTTCATCATTACACCATTTGTGTGGTTGCCTGGTCAGAATGGAATACGACCTTATGTCCCATTGTTCGTCTGGATGGGCAGACTACCGCCCCTCTTAATATTTCAAA
The DNA here is from genome assembly GCF_026930045.1 of Uloborus diversus. Classification (NCBI taxonomy): domain Eukaryota; kingdom Metazoa; phylum Arthropoda; class Arachnida; order Araneae; family Uloboridae; genus Uloborus; species Uloborus diversus. Next base: position 18,039,150 of record NC_072734.1, read on the forward strand.
ACAATTTAGAATCATCCTGCATACAAAATGATACGATTGAGATTTAAGAAATCCTTACCCATGATGTTGAGGTGTAGCTTGTAGTGGACAAAAGGAATGTAAACAAGAAGTCCCGACAGCACAAAGGAGGAGGCGTACAGGTATTCGATCTGCGGGTTCTCGACGATTGGCGCCACCACCAGAAACACGGAGATGACCAAGACCACGTAGGCAATCCAAATGGGGACCTGTTGGCGTGATGAAAGAAGCAGGTCAACTCATGGAATGCAGTCTTTCAAAAATGCATGCAACAAAATGGTGAACTGTTTTATACTTGAAGGATTTCAAAGCAGAATTCGGTTACGCATACTTTACATGTTCTTATAAAAGTATTTATTGTATGTTAACATCTTGAAGAACATGGATAAAATATAATAAAACAATCTCCTTAAAAACTACATTTCAAACCCAAATTCTTAATTTATCTTACGATAGAAATTTTTTCAAAGTTGATATTTTGCAAATAATATTGCACTTAGGTGAAAGGATAAATTTGAGCGGAAAATATTTTTTACTCTTTTAAAAACCACGAAAGCTTTCAAAAACACGGATAACGGGAGCTCTTTTCCTTTATAGGTGTGCCACGGCTCTCTTTCAATATTTTTCGCAAAACTGATCGAAACAAAATTTTTAGCGGCTCGCAAAACGCTGCGAAAATTGAGACATTGCTGAAATTTTATGTTTAATTTAGGAATAAAGCAATCAATTAAGTAAGACTACTAGTTACAATTAAGCTAAAAAATTCCAACAAAAAAAACTAAACCATCAAAAGATGTAAATTTTGGATCTGTCGTAAGATCTATATAACATTTTGACCTGTTTTAAACTTGTTTTTTTTTTATTATTTCTCTCGGTTGTAGTTTCTCCCTTGTTTCAGTCTTGAAATTTCAGGGAGACGTTCACAAACCCTAAAGTAACTAACTAAATAAGGACCTGGGGACAAACAAATGAGTTACATAGTTGATTAATGTTCACAAAACTGCTGATACTATCAGAAAATTTCTTTATGCCTAGTCTGGCTAGATTTCTGAAAGGTTCAACTGGAACACCAGAATGCCCCGACCACCTTTCCCCGTGTCGTGGGTATTCAAAAGGGTCTCACCCTTGGTTGGTTTTTTGAGCTTTAGAGGGTGGTTCATTCTCAATGCTATGAAAAGTAATTATCCTAAATAATCCTTTCAGTTCATTACTTTTAGACTTTTTTGGTCATCTATAGTCAAATTTAGCTATTACTGGGACACCGGGATTATGTCTGAAAATCAGGACGTCTGGCAAATGTAGTAACCTGTGCAGCTACGAAAATATTTCATTAGAGTTATAGTATTTGTAATGAAAAATAAAGGTCTGCTCTCGGAATATTAGTAAAATCATTGAGAAATACGGTGACATTAAGGAACGAAAACCTTTGTATCGTTAGTACTGCTTTATTCATTTTACTACGAACGTTTAAAACCTACCATTTTCTTATTCTTGCAAATGTAGCTCTTAGTTTCGTTTTCGAAGCTAAGAATGGTGGGTGCTTGTTTCTCACGGGGCTCGGTAAAGTTCCTATAAACAAAGGCTTAACTTATCTGGCAAACTCGTTCAAACTATAGTGAATCAAATTCACAGCTTCAGAAGCTGCCACAGAAAAATCATAGGTAACTTTAATTTGAATTAAAATATCCAGAGATTATAGTTACAGTTAAGTAGTAAAGATGTCTGACTTTACTATGTCGTATCTAGTTACTTAAGTAATTGTGAGTCAGGCTGATTCACTATCAATAAAAATACCAGTTAATATTAGGATACATATTTAATTTAGATAATAAGCTACCAGTGTGAAGATACTATCAGCTATTCTGAGAAGGTTTTTTGCCTTCAGCTCTGTTATGGCTGTTCCAGACTGACGATCCCAAATAAGGGTGATACAGCAGTAACTGGATGCCATAACGTGCTTGTATTTGCCTGTAGTTTAGATAATTAAAAGGAGAAAAATGAATATGTTATTATTTAGCACAACGAAAATATGTGAGAATAACGCAGAATGCATGAAAACTTACTTTGTTTTGAATTACAAAGTCATCAGTGAGGAAAAAACTTAAAAATAAGATCGAACGGAAACAGTAACTGATTTCATTTATTAAATTATTCAAGTATAAAATTAAATCTCGAAATTGAGGTATGAATATTTTATTCTTTATCTCTTTATCTGAATGATTTTCTGTTTTACATTTTTAAAACATTTAATTCTTTCTTTAAAATCAAAGTTTTTCTGTAGAATTTAAACTCGATAGGTTCCATCTTTCAAAGCATTTCTATAACAATTTTTAGTTTTGTTTTGGGAATGCTGTCATGGGCGAAGTTTTGAGAGTCAAAGTTAGACTCGCAACTTCAAAAAATGAAATTCCAGTTTCCAAAAATTTCAATTCACACGTAAAAGGCTGGTACGTATAATCTGATTCTGATACTTCGGGTTTACTGAAGCTTAAAGGCGTACATTTGCTAAAATAATAGTGAAGAGCCGTTTTGCGACCCTTGGAGTTATCCCAATCTAAGAGTTTCTCCTTTTTCCATCTCAAACTTAAAAATGAGCTCGTCCAAGGTCAAGCAATAAGTGAACAAGGCCACACTATACGAGCTCTAGTTGCACTTTCTTCTCTTAAATAGAGGTTTAGAAAAAGTTAACATTACAATTAGTTTATCTCTATTACTAGTATCTACCCTTAATTTAACTCCATTTCCCTTGAAAAATGACGAATGTAAATCAAGTAAACATATACTTTCCTTTCATTAAATGTTCTTTCGTCTATAGGAGAATACAAATTACGAAATTGCATCTGGCTTGTGTTTAATACAGCTATGGTACAATAGGTGTTCTTAGCTCGTTGCATTTCTCCCGTTTCAATATTTTTCTATGGCGTGAATTATATTTTTAAAGGAATATAAAAAATGTAAATAAATTAAATGAAACTTATAAAAAGCGTAGTTACGTTTAAAAGCATAGAATTTTTGTGTAAACACATTTACAGGGGTGCCCCATGGGAGGTCGCGGGAGCCCACTCTGACCTTCCAAAAAATAATGTTTCTTATTTGGAAAATTTTGCTGACGATTCGGCAAATTTGGGGATAACACTAAAACAATGATGTTCTTTTTTCTTTTAAAATTATTTTTAAGAATACCTAATGTTCCTTTCCATTTGATGATATCATATGTCTGTGTATGCTCATCATTCGATAAAGCTCAGAATTTCATTCAGCAAATTAAGAATTTAACCCCCTTCCAAAAATTTTAGTTCGGGACGCCCTTGCACATATATTATCTAACATACCTTAACACCATCAAAAATTTTGTTTCACGAAATTTATTATTTTTCTCTACGTGCAAATAAGAGTTTGCACTGTTAAAGATTAGTTTATCTTATTGAAACCACATTGAAAAGTGTTCTTAAAGTATTACTCAACAATTATCGCTATTTTTGAAGTGTTCATCGAAACAGAACACAGAACATATTACGACAAATTATTTTATGGATTTTTTTTTTTCAATTTATTTTTAAAAGACTTACAATTCAACAGTAAAATACTAATTGACTTGACCGTAAGATTCACTAAAAGGCGGATTAAAGTTCGTAATGCCGTCAAATGTAAATTAATTTAGTCACGTTCGATAAAAATTTGCTCATCAAGCTCAATATTGAGTTTTCATACTGAAATTCTGAATGCAACTTTGCAGCACAAATGTATGTGGGAAAATTTCAAATATTATAAAAAAGATCATAACTAGAAATGAACATTTCATGTTGAATGAACAAAGTATTTTCATGTTTTTGCTTTTTAAAAATCTATGATTCAAATAAATTTTTCCGCATTGTCTTTACTAATAGTAAAGCTAAAGTCTCTCTGTCTGTCAGGATCTCTCTCGGTCCGGATCTCTGTCTGTCTGTCAGGATCTCTGTGACACGCAGAGCGCCTAGACAAATCGGCCGATTTTCATGAAATTTGGCACAGAATTAGTTTGCAAGCATAGGGGTGTGCACCTAGAAGCGATTTTTCGAAAATTCGATTTGGTTCTTTCTCCATTCCAATTTTAAGAACAAAAATATCATAAGATGGACGAATAAATCACGAAATTATCATAACGTGGAACCGTAACATGGACACAAGCCAATTGGCGAGATACGAAATTGTCATAACGTTGAACCGTAACATGGGTACAAGCCAAATGGCGAGAAAATTCACCACACATTATTTGTAAATATACGGGCGAACCAAAAGACCTTTTAATTTTTCTATTACGGGCAAAGCCGTGCGGGTACCACTAATTTAAAATTAATTATACGTATACAGGTCATTGTACTTATATATTGCTTCTTTCCAAGTAATTTATTAATCAGCTTTCTTGTACTTAATTAATTAATTTTTAATGCGTTTTCGCTATCACGTGTCAATGCTTCTCAGTTCGAATGTTTTCTAAAAATCTTCATTATGTGCTTTAAAATATTGAAATTTGTTTCGCACTGGCGAGAATTAAAAATGATTAATGATTTTATTCAATAACGTGTAACAAAAGTAAACTCTAAATAAATAAAAATTAATATAAAAAACAGTTAAAAACGATCATTTTACTAAAAAACAAGTAGCTGTAATAATAATCAATACTTTCATATATATAAAACTTTGAAATAAATATTATTCAAATTGAAGTTTTAAATACAACACGAATAAAAGCATCAATGACATCTTAAATTAAAAGTTTTACAACAGTGGATGCTCCCTTTTTCATGAAGTTTAATAAAATTATACAACAGCGTACAGTAGAAAAAAAAGTTAGCTATTTACAACAGTATCAAAGATTTAAAAAATAATTTCGATAGCTATTTCTTTTCATTTTTTAAAACTTTACTTTTAGTCAAAGACTTGTCCCTTTTGTGCTTAATTATTTGTATAGACTTAATTTTATGCATATAAAAAATTAATTTAAATATTCAAGTAAAAAAGAAACTTATAGCTACTTTAAAGAAATTAAACACACTTTGAAAATAATTTAAAATTTTACAAAACCTAGTAAAAGCGTATGAAGCGCTTTTGTTGGACTTTGTACTTCAGTAGCTTATAAACGCTTTGAGATGTATGTATGGCGTTCATAAATAGATCACCGGAGAAGGATTTGCTCTAAGATATATTTGGAATAAGTGATCGGGAAAAAGTTATTTTCGGATTTTGTTTTGTTTGCTTTTAGAGCACTGCTATGTTCGCGTAATTACTTGCTCGGAGAGTATCCAATCTGCATACATGCAAAATACCAACAACCTGGTTATGACATCCGGAGACTGCCGTTTTGTCCTTGTTGTGGACTCATCAGTCTGGAATAGTCAATAACCGAGCTGGAGGCATATCGCTCACCCTTTAAAAAACGTCATATATCAAAAATCTGTATATGGAGTTATGCCCTTTTTACTTCCTTTTACAAAAAAGGAAGTATTGTATTCGCGAAAAAAATTTCACTCAAAATTCGGCCTTAATTTCCATTTTGCTCACAGCCGAATTAATGTTAAGTTTTTTTTTCAATCCGACCACACGCGGATAAGTTCCTAAGAACGTATAAACACCCGAAATATTTATTTTGACATTCCACGAGTTAATTACAACGACTTTTCACGTGACGTCCGTACGTACGTATGTTTGTATGTGCGGATGTGCGTATACACACAAACTCAAGAACGGTATGTCCTAGAAAGTTGAAATTTCGTACGTAGATTCCTAGTGGGGTCTAGTTGTGCGCCTCCCCTTTTGGTTGCATCCGGGTGTTTCTAAAGGGGTTTTTTGCCTCTTTTTTTTGGGGGGGGGGGGAATCATTGTTAATTTCGATGTATACTCAAGTGGTGTTATAATTTGGCGGACACTGGGCGATATATTGCCAGTCTTTTGGTCGCCAAGTTGACGACAAATTTGGCAATTTTTTTAAAAAATCTGGTTTTAATTTGGCCACTGGTGATGATGTTTAGAGAGTAAACTATTGAATCACATTAAAATTGCCAATAATGGGAAAATGACATTAAAATTTTTAAATCAAGAACGCACTATTTGCATTTATGTCGGTATTGTAAGGAGAACAGGTATTAACAATAGTGACATATTTTGAAATATTTCAAACAGTATCTTTCAAATTTAGTGCAAGAACGTCATAAATAAAACGCAACTTCTTAAAATTTACGCTTTTTGCACTTCGTCATGAAACAGAAAAGAAACACTAGATTTTCTTAAAAAAGACCTTATGCGTAAGAAGAAGCTCAATCATTGGCTTGAAATATAGTTTTACTTCATGATATCCTACTTTGAAACTTTAAAATCGCTCCCCTGAAAAATCACGTTTTTTGAGATACGACATTGTTGAAAAGAATGAGCGATATGTAATTTAATTGAAGTCGAGAGCACTAACAAACTGGTAGTTAACAAAAGCCTGGTCCACCAATGAGAATTATTAGTGAGACTAGTGATTCATTGAAATCCAAAGAGATGTTTTTCCTTTTGTCACTTTTTCTAGACTCTAAAGTCAAATCCTTATCGGATGAATAATTTATGGACACACTGGCATTATGCATTACTCACAAATAGTTTTGTTTTATCAACACAGCACAAAACTACTTCTACAACTTGAGCTTCATTACTAGTTAAATATAAATGTACACAGTTATGGTTAGGCATGAATTAGAAACAATAAATGCATTCAGTACTAACCATTTTGTATGTCAGAATTTCGACTTACCCTCTTTTCACTATCTACGACATGGACACCCCTTTTATGGAGTTCCGTTTATAGGCGTGACCTACACTTCTGACAGTGAAATAGAACACAAAAGAGAAACAGTTCATAGTTCATTAGAAGAAAAACAAAAGGCACAAGATATCCGCATGCACGAACTAAATTGGAAGCCAAGAATTCTCTAAAACGGCACAAACCACAATTATTTCCCGGATTGAATTGGATCATACTTGGTTTTTTAAAATACAGTGTAAGAAAGTAAGCGATACAAAATGTGATATAAAAACTAAAAAAATAAAGAAAAAAAATGATACACTGCGTAATGTGAAATTTTAAGAAAATGCGATGCACAACGTGATACGAAAAATGAAAAACCTTTGTGTAAACTTTAAAACATCTAGATTCAAATTAAAACTGCATTTTAGGTGTCCGCCCAGTTTTGCACACACGAAATTTCCTTCCCCTGTTTTTCAATTTCAATCATACCTTTTGATGGACTTAAGGAAGGAGGAAATTTCAAATGCCGGCGAAACTGGGGGGTAAACCGTATTTTAACATAGAGAAAAAAAGCATCTTTTGATAAGTTGTTTTAATAAGTGGAACACAAGTTCGTTTCTAAGAATGGGGTTGTTTCCTTCAGTCAAAAGTAGTACTTTTTGTCACTGAAATTGATAGAATAAGCAAAAAAAAACATGAACCCAGAAAATAATTTTATTTTCCCAACAGTTATTTTTTAATTTATTTTTTAAAATGTTCAAATTTTCAAACAAGGCATGGCCTTTATGACGTCACAAATGATGCATTTTGGCGCATCTTTCTACCGCGTTTCCACGTTATGATAATCAAGAAGCGAATTAAAATTGCGCTCTAAGCTTGCTATCAACCATATCGTTGCCAATATGCGTGAGTAAAGATGCGAATTAAATATTTTGGGCTGTGAATGGCAACACAGAATGGCATTTCATCATTTGTGATGTCATCGGACAGAAGCATAAACATTGAAAGCGCGCCAATTTAAGTATTTTTTTTTTAATATTAAACTTAAACAAATTATTTAAAAAATGGTCTGATCCTAGGTCTTTAAGCATGCTCTTTCAGAAAAAATACTTTTAAAATTTTGGAAACGACCCCATTGATGATAAATTTCTAAAAAAAAAAAAAAAAAAAAAAAAACTTGTTCATTGTTTCATATTGCTACTTTTTCATCCAGCATATAACCATTTGTATTTGTTAAATATTCCATTTAAAACACTTTTTTTCTCTTTTGTAAAAGAGCTTTTTTTTTTCGAATACTGCATAAAACTTAAAAGAACTCGAAACGTCATTCAACAAAATAATTCTAAATAATTGTTTTCCGTAAAACTACAATTAAACTATGCACATTCTGAATAGTAAGAATCAAATGAATCAAGAAACCAGAAATTTCTTTTTTAATTGTTAAATTTATGAAAAATATCAAGTTTTTTTTTACTGGAAGTAAATTATATTTAGTTTTAACTAAGAAAAACATTTCCCCTACGCGTTAGAGGGATGGGATAAGGAGTGAAATTGAAAATAATAATATGAAAATTTAAAACAGTTAAGATTACGTAATAAAAACCATAATTTTTATAATTTTTGAACGCTGGGGAGGGGGGAGGCTTGTAGCAAATTAGCTTGATACATGAATTAAAAAATAAAATATAAATAAAACCTGTTTTTGTTTTGAAATTATTTTTTGTAGAGAGAAAATTACAAAATAAAATGTCTCTTTGTGTTTGTAATCTATTCATTACCTTCAAAATGAAACGAATATATTTGTTACTAATTAACTCAAAAGAAAAAGAATACTTATTCCCAGCTTTTTAAGAAGTGTTTCCAGTTGCATCGCATGATAAATGTTCTGAATGAATGGCATATATAAATTTAATACGTTTAAAGTTCAATCAATGAAAAACACAATCTCAGACCGTGTTTATAAATTCCACACAAACTTTCATGTGAAGTTAATAGCATTTAGGGGCTGAAAAATGTTGTAAACTGAAAAAGAAAAAGGGCCATTTAACGGAAAACGGTACTTTCGTCCCGCACGTGACGCCTCATATATTTCATCAAAAATAATAATTTAAAAGGGTGATGAACAAAAATTTTTGTTCAACAAATTACAAACGCATGTGTGATTCCTTAAGCAAAAGATTTCGCCATTATCTTTTAAAATTATCACATTTTAATGAAATATATGAACAGTCACATGCGGGACAAAGGGACTACTTTTTCATGGAATGACCAAATAAATTATTTTTTGCAACGGTTTAAACTATTATTTCTCAACAAATGAGATATGTTTCCTTTACATTGGAACCTTTGCTTTCAAAATCTACAATTTTGTCATAGCTATATCAATAGAGCAAAAATATAATCTCATTCATACAGCGAATTACAATTGGTTGACTTTGGATGTCTCGCACGTGACTCATGCAAATGTATTGAATTTTTTAAATCAAAATTATTTAACAAAAATATAACTGTATCAAGAGTATCTTTGTATCAAAGGTAAAGATTAAAAAATGTACCTATGCCTGTTTAATTAAAATGTTAAAAGATGTGAAAAAATGTTGGTGAAATTTAAACTGCTGATTTTCGCGCACGTGGCGGTGGAATGCCCTAAAGTGTGATTGTAGCTGAGCCGAGTAGGGTTATCATCTCAATACCAGTGCTAACTCAAATTAGAGCCGCTATATAGATAGGCCGACACATCAGCTGAAGTTTAGCCATTTTGTATCGGATTTTTCATTGTTGCACTGCTAGGGTTACCACATCAAAGTTTCGGGTTTCGCCAAATTTGCCGAAAATAACGTTTTATTTAATAAACAATTCAGGTGCCGCTAATAATTGCTCACAGTGAACAATCACCAAACGCGATAACTAGCCAGAAAAGACAACCACTCGAACATACGCTCCGATCCAAAATGGCTGAACTTAAACTAATCCGTCGGCTCGTGTATATATAGGGGCCTTAACTCAAATCAGCGCCAAAACATTTACTTCTTCTACTCAAGGCTCTAAAAAGAAGTATACACACACTGCTGACTTAGTGGAACATGGCCGAATAAGAAGTTCAAGATGGAGCACAATTTGATTCACTACGCAATGTAATTTTTTGCTGCGTTGCGTAGAACTAACAGGTTATATGAGATAATTAAAACTTACGTGATGTCTGTTTATGTGTACCGCAGATGCGATAAAACTTCTTGACATAATATTTTCATATAAATATTTACCCATTAGATAGGATATAATTCAGGAGCGTTAATTAAGAATATTAAATGTAACAGTAAAATGAATCTGAAAATCTCAGGTTTATTTACTTAGGATATAATTCAAAGACATAGTTAATATTCAGGATATGATTCAAGAGCTTAGTGGAAGAGCGTTTTACGTGAGAAATAAATGAATCTGAGAAAATATCAGATTCAACTACGTGGGATATAATTCAAAGACCTAATTTAACTTCAGGATATAATTCAATAGATTAGTGAACGAATGTTTTATCTGATAAATAAATGGATCTGAGACACTATCAGATTCAACTAGTTAGGACATAGTTCAAATACGTACAGGTAATTGGTCTTCAGGATATCATTCAACAGTTTGGTGGAAGATTGTTTTATCTGATAAACAAATGGATCTCAGAAAATATTAGATTCAGCTACTTAGGATACAATTCAAAGACATAATTAATCTTCAGGGTGTAATAGGACATAGTTCAAAGACGTACAGGTAATTGATCTTCAGGATATCATTAACAGCTTGGTGGAAGATTGTTTTATCTGATAAACAAATGGATCTCAAAAAATATTAGATTCAGCTACTTAGGGTACAATTCAAGAACATAATTAATCTTCAGGGTGTAATTAAAGAGCTTAGTAGAAGAACGTTTTATGTGAGAAATAAATGGATCTGAGAAAAGAACAGATTCAGCTACTTGGGGTTCAAGATATAATAAATTAACGGAAAATATAACTTATCATCCAGAGATAATTAATAGATTGATATTCTTGTTGTAATTCAGGAGTTTAGTTGAAGAAACATTTTTGAGACTAACAAATAAATGTGAGAAATCTCAGATTCATTTACTTGGGAAGCTATTCAACGATGTAACTAATTAACCTTTGGGATATAACTCGAGAGCTTAGTGGAAGAACATTTTGTGGCACAAATAAATGAATATTTGAAAGTCCCTTTTTCATTTGCCGAGGATATAACTCAAAAAAGTAATTTATTAATTGATATTCAGGATGTGAAACAGCAAAAAAGTCCACTAAGTTCGTCAATAATCATTTTTAATAGTTCACCATATCAATAAATTTTATTTAAGTGACCACCATTATATTAATTTCTCTTACTTTAAGTGAACCCCTGAACGTACTTAAATCTGCACATTAATATCATTCCCGTAAAAAAGGTTGAAGATAAAAATCCTTTATATAAAATATTCTTAATTACTTACAAATCGCACAAAATTTCATTACATCATACGCTCCTGAGGGCGGGGGAACATTTTGACCGTAAAAACATAATATTCATGCATTTAGGAAAGCACGTGACACCTGTGGATACGCACCTTATATGGCCTCCGTAGGTCTGGCTTGGTGTGTCGCATGACGATAAGGGCCAGGAACGTCATTCCGTAGAACAGCCATGCGGTGAAACTAAAGAAGTCGATGAGGCTTCCGATGTCCCCGGGGACGATCATGCAGATGGCTAAAATGGCCTACACGGAAAGGAACAGTGATAAGTCGTTTGTAAAATCCCTTCTGAGCGAACTTTTTCTTAAATCCAAACCTATTATTTCAACTTAGAGGCCATCCATAAATGATGTAACTTTTTTTCAACATTTTTGATCCCCCCCCCCCCTCGCTTTGTTGCATGTCACGCTATTTTTTATTAACATATTCTTATAAAAAGTACACGATGTTACGCTTTTTGTTACACCCCTCCCCCCTTGTCACAAACTGCCACAATTTCGCTAATTCCCCTCCCCCCCTCAAAGCGTGTCATCATTTGTAGACAACCCTTTGTTCCGTACGGGAGGCTAAATAACATAGACTCAATGTTTGTACGTAGCTCCGTTATAGCTACATGTCTATAAATTTAAGAACTCTAATACTGTAACATGTCTACATCAACGCTTAGAACAATTTACAGTGACAAATATTTACGATGAATTTTTCAGAAACTACACACAAAGGCACAATTTCACTTTAACAGTCATAATAACACTGAGTAAAGTCAATCAGATCGACATTCACAGATGCGTCAATTCCTCATCTGATCTCTTGAACGTCACTTTTCCGCCTAAGCACCAAGCAGCCTAGATAATGGGGTCGTTTCCAAAATTTTAAAAGTATTTTTTTTCTGAAAGAGCATGTTTAAAAACATAGGATCTGACCATTTTTTAAATAATTTTTTTAAGTTTCATATTTTAAAAAAATTTCTTAAATCGACGCGCTTTCAATGTTTATGCTTCTGTCCGATGACATCACAAATGATGAAATGCCATTCTATGTTGCCACTCACAGTGCAAAGTATTTAATTTGCTTCTTGATTATCACAACGTGGAATCGTGGTAGAAAAAAATGCATCATTTGTGACGTCATAAAGACCACGCTTTATTTGAAAAATTAGACAGTTAAAAAAGTTAATTAAAAAATAACTGTTTTAAAAATGAAAGTATTTTTTGGGTTCATGTTATAATTTTTTTTTTGCTTATTCTATCAATTTCAGTGACTAAAAGTAGTACTTTTGACTGAAGGAAACAACCCCATTCCACAGAATGATGTGGAATTCGGACTAAGCCGATTCTAGAGATTAAAAGGTTTTGTCACCAAATCAAAAGCTCATCAAACACTTTTTTCGCAAAACTTCTTGTATGCTAAATCTTATTTTCTCTATTGGTGAAAGAGAAAGAATGCCTCTAAGTATGCCCGTATTTCGCGTAACGCTGACAGTTAGACCAATTTTCATGGATTTCGACACTAAGTTAATACACAGCATGGGATGTGCAGAAAGCATTTTATCAAAAAGTACTTCGAGTATCAAATAATAGTTGTTTTTAGTACAAGACTCAGCAAAAGCGGAAGCTATTTTTAATTGCCCTTTCCCACGTCTTTTGAAAGATAAAGTTTCTCATGCTCAAGTCCTATTTTTTTTTCTTTTTAAACAAACGTCTCTTGCATGAGATCTCACAAGATGGAACATAAAAGCTATTAATGCTCCCTAAAATGAAAGATCTCTTTACATATAAGAGCATCTTTTTTTTTCTTCTGCATCATAAATTTGTAAATCGTTAAATTGTGATTAAATTCAACGCTGGAAAATTTGCTTCGTCTTGGTTTTGGGTTTAATTGCTGTTTTATTGCCGTTTGAATGTTCTAATTTGAATTTGAATTATTTTAACGTTGTACTACCATGATTTATTTACGAGTAATTATTATTTTTCTTTTTAATTAAGAACGCGTTTATTTGAGGCCATTTTTGGTCTTGCTTTCTTTTGCATTTTTGACAAGAAAAAAAAAGTTGTCGTGTAATTCTAGGCAAAATAAACAAATGCTGGTACATTTAGGCGATTGCATTTTAATTCTTTTGAATCTCAAAACATTCCCACGTTAATAACAAACAAATAAAAACCACTTCTTTGTACCATCATAAGGGCAAGCGAAAATGTACCTAATTATTTTTACCCACTAAAAACGCCGAGGAAATTAAAATGAAATGAATTCTGTAAAACTCTTTTTTCTGCTAAGTCAGTGTCAATGAAAGAAAACAAGCATTTTGAAAAGGTTTTTTTCCTTTTTTCATTTTTAAAAAATATCTCAATTCAACCCCTGAAAATCTGGCATATCCCATCTTCTTTTTTTAATTTTTGAAGGAAAACAAAAAATTAGCTCATTAAAAAAAACGCCCTGAAGGAATGAGAAACTAAATTTTATTATTATTTCAATATAAAAGCAAAATTTATGCGGAAATATTTATTTAAGAAATTAAAAGTTGCGAAATTTCATTTAAAAGTAATCATCTAACATTTGAAAAATAAGTTTTGAAATGAACTTAAGGACATAGACACGTGCAAAAAAGGAATCCTAAGTACTATTTGGAAAGACATCTCAGAATTGCATGGTACCTCAAAATTGCAAATAGTGTTACATTGTGGGTTTGATTTGAACAAGATTAACAGGAGCTAATAGTAGCCCAGTTCCTGCACTTCATTTCAATTTTATGGGAAATTTTTACATGTTGGACGGAATTCTGGCTATTTAAGCATGGAAACAGCTTCTGATGACTTTAGGGCTGCAGCTCTTATTTTGGATGAAATTAAGCCCATGTAGATATTCCTTGCATAGAAAATCAAATTTTAAAATATTCAATTGCTAAAGGTTATATTTACGCGGGTATGAAATTTTCTCATAAAATAGTAGCAGTGATAATCTTTACTAATAATACAGCTGAAAGTCTCTCTGTCTGTCAGGATCTCTGTGACGCGCATAGCGCCTAGACTGTTCTGCCGATTTTCATGAAATTTGGCACAAAGTTAGTTTGTAGCATGGGGTGTGCACCTCGAAGCGATTTTTAGAAAATTCGATATGGTTCTTTTTCTATTTCAATTTTAAGAACAAAATGATCATAAGATGGATTGTAAATTGCGAAATTATCATAACGTGGAACCGTAGCATGGGCGCAAGCCAATTGGCGAGAAAATTCACCATACATTATTTGTAAATATACAGGCGAACCAAACGACCTTTTAATTTTCTATTACGGGAAAAGCCGTGCGGGTACCACTAGTAATAATAATCATCGAAGAAAAAAAGGTATTTTTCCAGTAAATGGCAACGGAGCCGTAAGAAAAGAATTTTATCTCCATTTCTCAAAGTACGAACACACAGTTTTAATTCAGATTTACTTTATTCTAAACAGAGAAAACTCCCCAATGTATCTTTTCAAAAGACTTTTACTTTTTTTAATCGTTATCTCAATGTACGGAAATGACATTTGAGATCGTATCGCTTTGAGACATTAGATTGTCTATCGGAGTTTCGTTTTCAGTGACAGCATGGTTTCGTTCCGATCCGAACAGATGTCAAATCCTCCACTTACGTTAAATATGAGGGCTGGCGATGGGGTATGCCGCCGAACGTGCAGGTACGATAAGATATCAACAAGGTGCCCTTCACGAGCTGCAACATAGCATAACCTGTAAAGAGAAATCGAATTGCGTTTAAAATCAAGTCGGAAAGAAAAAAAAAATAGAGTAGAATTCCCATTGATAAGGGGGTCGTAGTGAAAGTTTTTATCTATAGAATAATTCCTCTGAAACAGCAATGGGCCAACAGGCTGAGCTGTGGAGTTGGAGGAAAAATTACAGACTCCAGCTCCGACTCCGGAAATTTTAGAGCCTTCGCCCCAACTCCGCAGCCCTGCCAACAGGCTGATTGCGGAACGATTTTTAGATTAGCTGCGTATGTCTCTGCACGACCAGTTTATTTTTAATACTGTGGGTTTTTTGTACTTTTATTATTTTGTTATATTTTTATTTTAGGGACATTGAGAAGCTAAGCATTTTCTTATGTTACACCATTAGCATATTACATCGCCTAAATAAATACGAAATGGCGACAACAGTCAGGGGAGAATACAGATGAGTGTCGATAAAAAATACCAAATCGGTGAGGAATAAAGCGTTTATAGTTAGGGCAAACCTAACCTGGCAGGATTGTGAAGGCTAAAAAGATCCTAATCACAGCATTATTATGCTGTCAGGTTACGTTTGCTCCAACTATAGTATGGAACAAACTTTTTTAGTTACTATCAGAAGCAGTATTTAAACATTTTTTTAAACAACTAGTTAATGGATCAAAAAGATTACGGAAAACATTTACACTTTACGACAAAGTATTTAAATACAATGTATAATGATATATTTGCCTGATGTTCGCTCATATGTAATTATCAAATTGTGATCACATACAATAATGATGGAAGGATAACATTGTCGACAGTTTAGGGGAATTGGGGTCATGATCCCCATGACCCTCCCTCTGTATCTGCTCCTGACTACTGTAACAATAAAAACTAGCAAGAATTGTAATGTATGCGTTTGAAGGTAAACATAACCAAAGGTTGTACAGGAAGATTAAAATTTTAATCTCTACTCACATTTCAAAGCTGGCGCGGGCTATTAAATGTATTAATGCATGATTTATTATGACATAAAATTAAGGCAGTTTCCGTACACATAATCAATTGTGCGAAAATCTAATGATCTGTTAAAATAAATTGAAAAAAGGTTCGTTGCAAAAAACTTATCTTATTTTGACAATGGAGCTTCAAAAAATTTTACATACCTTCCACCAGTGAAACAGGAACCATTTCCAGCTCCGAAAGAGCTTAAAGCTACTGATATAGGCATCACAAAGGCCAAGACTCCCAGAACTCGACCAGCCCACGTCTGAAAAGGCAAATAATAAGGTGAGCATTGTCGTTTAAAGAAATGATTGGCATAAGTAAAATGAGGCGAAATTTCAAAATGGGGTTGTTTCCTTCGGTCAAAAGTAGTACTTTTAGTCACTGAAATTGATAGAATGAGTAAAAAAATAACATGGACCCAGAAAATTCTTTCATTTTCTCAACAGCTATTTTTTAATTAATTTTTTAAAATGTCCGATTTTTCAAACAAGGCGTGGTCTTGATAACGTCACAAATGATGCTCTTGGGCGCATCTTTGTACCGCGTTTCCACGTTATGATAATCAAGAAGCGAATTAAAAATGCGCTCTACGCTTGCTATCAACCATATCGTTGCCAATACACGTGAGTAAAGATGCGAATTAAATATTTTGCTCTGTGAATGGCAACACAGAATGGCATTTCATCATTTGTGATGTCATCGGCAAGAAATGTAAACGATGAAAGCGCACCGATTAAAGAATTTTTTTTAAAATATTAAACTTAAACAAATTATTTAAAAAATGGTCAGATCCTATGTTTTTAAGCATGCTCTTTTAGAAAAAAATATAGTTTTAAAATTTTGGAAACGATCTCATTCCACTAAGTATAGCAGTTTCTTTCTTTTGACTTCAGGAAATTCAATGAATAATTTTTTTTCTGCGCTTCAATAAATAAATAAAATTCTTACTTTTTATAAAAGACGACTTTTAATTGCATAGTTATGTAAACAGTATAAAATGATTTTATTCACCTTGTAACAAAATATGTATGAATATTTCGAAAATGACACCTTTCCAAAACATGAATTTCAAGCATTTGTGTTCTAAATTTCTAATTCGCACAGTTGCTTATGAACTGTAGTAAGAATTTGAATCATCGCAGAAGTAAACTCTAAGGAATGTTTTGATCCCTTAAGTAAGTCCCCTCCCCAGAAACCCCCAGATTCACCAACACGTAGAATTTCCTTCCCCTTAAATACTCGTATATCAAAAGGGATGATTGAAATTGTAAAACAGGGGGAAGGAAATTTCTTGTCTGCGAAACTGGGGGGACACCTTTAAATGGCTGTGCCGTCGCCAAATTTTGTGCAACAATTATTTCATTTTGGAAATATCAGCAGAAGCAAAACTAATAAGCGTCTAGTGTTTGGTGTCAAAATGTTGGGGGTCAGTTAAAAAAATCCTTAATAATCTCATTTATTTCAATCTTTCCAAGTAAACACACAGAAAATTCACTTACCACTGCGACAGCTTCTGATGCCAAAAGTTCTGCTGAGGACATAACTGTGATATAGGAAATATTCACTAAAATATAGCAAAATGTCACTACTGGTATCCCAATCGATATGGCCAGTGGCAAGTTCCTGTCAAAAATACATACTATCAATCTAAAATCCATGTTGTAAACCTATCACATTTGTTCATCGATTTTATTTCTTTACAAGATCTAAGGACGATAATAGCAAATAATATTTTCTCAATAATGCAAAAACTCTAAGCAAACGAATGGAAAATATCTGTCGTGCAATTTGTATCAGCAAGATTTATCGCTTAATGCTTGCTGATATCCTAAATTCAGTCAAAAATATTTTTCAGAAATTTGAAGTGTATCGAGTAACAAAAACTCATCTTTAATTTTTTTTTTCTTTTCTTGAATTCGAAGCAAATCAACCAAAATGTGTTGAATCATAGCTTTGTACAGTCTTACCACCTATGTGATGGAAAGGCAAACAACCGGTTTACAGGCGGAAATGGACGCATGTATAAGTTTTCAGAGATGACATCTTTTGCAGATTCTTTTTTGTATGTTAGCCTCTAAATTAAGCAGAGTCATATTAAAATTAACAGAACGTGATCATCAAATTTTTACTTTCCCTCCTCATTCAGATGGATTCGTCTTAACTGGACTCCTTATCATGCGTAGGCGGACTGTAATACGTAAAACACAAATTTACTCATGAGCAAGCGAAATGCAATATTCGAATCAGAGAACTCTACTTCCTTCGGTCAGCCATTATTATTTCCAGTTTCTTTCACGCATTCGCAATAAATATTTGTGAGTCATATAAAGAGATCTTAGGGGTCTTCCACAAATAATATCATGCTTTGAGGAAAAGAGTGAGGTTCGGGAAATGGTGACAATGGGAGGGAGGGGGAACAAGTATTGTATCATCAGGCCTTTTTTAACAACAATATGCTTGTGGAAAAACAAGTGTGACACAAGGGGAAGGAGGGATTTTGCTGAAAAACAATGCGACATTATTTATGAACAACCCCTTTTAGAATGTTTTAATCTTTACTCATAATAAAGTTGAAAGTCTCTCTATCCGGATCTCTGTCTGTCAGAATCTCTCTCTGTCCGGATCTCTGTCTGTCAGAATCTCTGTGACGCGCATAGCGCCTAGACCGTTCGGCCGATTTTCATGAAATTTGGCACAAAGTTAGTTTGTAGCATGGTGGTGTGCACCTCGAAGTGATTTTTCGAAAATTCAATGTGGTTCTTTTTCTATTCCAATTTTAAGAACAAAATTATCATAATATGGACGAGTAAATTACGATATTATCATAACGTGGAATCGTAACACAGGTACAAGCCACTTGGCGAGAAAATTCACCATTCATTATTTGTATATAAATATACAGGCGAATCGAAAGACCTTTTAATTTTTCTATTACGGACAAAGCCGTGTGGGTACCACTAGTGAGAAAATAAATAAACCAACAGATAAATAACCACTCTTAAAGGATAAACGTTCGAGATATTTGAAAAGTGAACGAAGAAACAATGTTATAGTTTCGTTCAACACTTCATCGTATGTTCAAACTGCAGTTTATCTACTCAGGTGCAGACTATTTTAAAACATCTTAGTACACGACTAGGTTTAACTTGTCATGCTGTGGCAAAAGCAGTATGGAACAAACATAACTTCGGATTGTAATCTAATAGAAGTATTTAATTGCTTTGTTTTGACTTTATTGCATGTTTTGTTAAAGAGTTGCCCTTCGTACAACTACATAGAAGGAAAATACTTCTAAAACATTTTTTTTAAGCATTTTAAACATATTCTACTGCTTTAAAATAATAATTTTCTAAATAATTAAAAGAATAATACTTACACATATGGATTTTTGAGCTCTTCTGTCACATAATTCAGGTTATTCCTACACAAAAAAACAATACAGCATGAAAATAACATCCATTCCAAGTCTTTTTCTCCCAAGGCTTCATCGCTGATCATAGTTGAAATCACATTACTTCTTTTTGATTAATTAACTAAAATATTTCAAATCAAACCACTTCTCACTCGAAAAAAAAATCCAAACTCCGTTTTTGAGTTGAGTCAAGTGATCTTTTTGATAGCTTAAATTTTATTCTATATTTAGCTAAAAATTTACATCTGTGCTCGAAGTTTACTAATTCCAATTTTTTTCGTTGTGGATTCATAAGTAGACACGGCGACCGATAGAAGTTCGAAAGAAATTGTCATAAAACCTCGTAGAGAAAAGATTTTGCTTTTCTGAAAAGCAGGTAATTAGTCAAAATTCAAAGGTTTTAAATGGAATTGGAATTAAATCCCATAGTGCCCCTCTGTGTATAAACATTTGAAAAAGGTGGTTATTTGATTTATCGTATAATCTAACTCACCGGGAACTGAATGAACAAGGACGCTTAGACACAATCACACTTTTTCAACAGTGATTTGTGATCTTTTCCTCAGTATATTCAATTTCAGATTGATATTTATCTGTGAATACTATCATTTTTTTAAAACTATGTGATTCATTTAGCAGTAAGTTATTGCCCTTAAGCCCCCTTAAGCCTACACGCAATACAGAAGACTACATGCTAAGACACGTGCTTATACTACATGCTAAGGCAGAACTACATGCAATATGAGGACAGCCCAATTATGACATCCAGAAACGGCAGTTTCGTCCTTGTTATGAACTCCTCAGTCTGGAATAGGGAATAACCGAGATGGAGGCAGACGTATTCTCATTGAAGCTGAGATTTACCTCCATTTTGTGAATTGAACCGCAGCACTGCTGGCGGACTTCAGTTGTGCGCTACATTAATTTTAGCTATCAGTTTGAAGGTAATCTCATCTTGGGAAGATGTCTGTATCCAGCTCAGTTATTAACCATTTCTGACAGATGAGTCGAAACAAGGACGAAATCATAGTCTCTGAATGTCATAACGGGACTGTCAGAATATTGCAGGTATATAACTTATAGTTATTTCCTTGATTCTTTAATTCAGTTAGAATTTCCTTAATAATTATAATCTTTCTTGAAAGGGATAAAAATTTTTGCATACTAAATTGTTCTAATTTAATTTTCTAAATTAATTAGAACAATGAATTAATTTTCTAAATTTGTTATAATGCAATCAGACATTACTGCATTTTCGCAATAATAGAACAGGTTTGCACTCTTTAAAAAAATAACTGAAAATGTTAGGAACCTTAAATAAGTATAGAGTTCCATGTTATTTACAGTGTGTTTCATACATTAAAAAATACGAGTATATACACAGTAAAAATAGCATTTTATAAAAAGCTAGATCAATAAAAATTGATTTTATTACTTACTTAAATACATATGGTCACTTATGCTAGTTAATGCACTCAAAGTTTGCCGAAAAAATAAACATTTCTCAATATATTTTGTGTACTTTGATCATTATTCTTTCTTGATAAGAAAAATTATCTCCTTTAATCGTGTATGAGGACAGTTTTTGTTTCCTAAGTTATAAGGCTTGAAAAGAAAAATAAAGTTCGAAGAAACTATTTCATTCCGTTTTCTAAGTGATAAAACATGTAAGAGAAACAAGTTAACAGAAATTTTATTCCGTTTCTAAGAAGAAAATAGCTACAAAATAAAGCTCAAACGATTTGTATGAAAAGCTAAATTTTCGCTCAATATTTTTTTCCCCGTAAAGAAATACTAATGGGATAACATTTTCTTCGATAAACCTTTCTTCGAATAGATATTGATTTATAGTTGCATGTCCCGCTTAATGGTTTAAAAGTGTTTTATACATCAAAGTTCGAAGAGTTTTTCTGCTTCATTTTAATCTGTATTTCAAAAGAACGTCAGAGAAAAAAGAATTATTTTGTGATCTTGGAAATTTTGTGATAAAGGGAAAAAAATAGCAATCTATTGAAGTTAAAATTTTCTGAAAATATTGTGAAGTAATTGTTTTTTCCTCACTCAATTTGATCTTTTGATACATTGAACTCATTTAGTTACTTTGCAATACGGCGGATAGTATTTCAGTTAACGTATGGTTATCCTTATGCTCGTGTTTCGATTCTATTTGTATTTAAATAAATGCACACAATGCAAACTGCGTTTTATCACAACTACGTACATTTTCAGGTAAAAACATAGCAGACAAAAACTTATAGCTCTAATTGTATGCTTTGAGTAAAGAATTGAAAATAATTTTAAGCTTATGTCACCAAAATTTGAACTTTCTATGCAACACATCGCGTCAAAATGCATATTTATGTTCCCCATTTAATATGGATAAAAAATGATTGAACTAGCTTAAAAGTGCAAAAGAACCTTCGGGAGGGGGAGGGGAAGCAACTCATAGGATCACTAAAACAGTGGTAATTTGCTGAATTCAATGATTATGATTTTATTTAAAAAAAAATGATAATTTTAAGCTTTCGTCAGATTGTACGTGGAATGTACCGATCATGTAGTTCATTGTGTACAATAGTACATTTCCCTGTGACCTTTGTGACGTCAGTCACGACAAACGTCTAATCAGATTTTTTTCGCAGGTACTCTTTGGAGAAAAATAGTTCTGCTTAAACGAAATGCTTTCTTAAGAAAACTTAGATGTAGAAGTTAAAAATCTGTCCACATAGTACCTCCCAATCTTTGTCGATCAATTCCAATATTATATTTTCACTTTTAATTAGCATGTTTACTCATTTGGAAAGGAAAAACGGTCGTTTTCTTGACGACGCCATTTTTCAGTCGTTGTACGTGCAGATTATGAAAAGTACGCACAATACATAAAAACACATTTTAAAATTCTACTATTGAAAATGAATCATAAATATAACCACCCAGAGAACATATAAAAAGTAAAGTTTTAAAATTGTGTTTTATAATCATTCTTGCTTTGCAATTAACTTTTTTCAACTAAAAAATGCCTCATTCAAACATAATTGTGTTTTAAAACAATCTTGAAATAAGAATTTGAAGTATTTGAATAACAATTAAAATTAAGCTGTGTATCGTACGTAGAACTAAGAATTCATGAAATCTCTGGTTGGTTTTTGAACTAAGATCACTTCTAGATGCAAGCAGATAGTTGTACATTTCTAAACGGTTCTTAATAACTAAACATTTTAAGAATCCCTTTGAAGAAAACCATTTGCTGATTTTTATAGAATTGCGTGCATTAACACTAACAAGGCATCAATTTAGGTACTACAACTTTCATTCAATTTGTAAAAATACCATAGCCAACAGACACTTTGAAATGCAATCCTTTCATACTGACAACATTAATCTTAAAAAAAAAAAAAAAAAAAAAAAAAAAAAAAGCCTTAACTGCTGTATGGGATGATTTTTTGGAACTCAGGACTGTAGGGGAGGCTTTTAATCTCCGATAAATTCCTTGCAGACGGCTTATATATGGCTTCACCTCGTCGACGAGGATTGCAATCTAAAAGAAAAAAAAAAAAACCCACAGATATTTCCAAAACCAAACGAGTCTGCTTTCACATGTTCGAATACCAAATTTCTTCTACGTTTAGGTTACATTTTAAGTTTTTCAAGTGTATCTTTTAATCGCGTAAAACACCAAACAAATCTTTTTTAATTAAAAAAAAAAAAAAAAAAAGAAAAGAAAATTATTAGCTACTATGAAAAAGATATCAAACTCATTCTCTGAAATTACAATCTCATTCATTTACAACTATCAATAATAAAATCAAACAGTATTTAAATACGTAAGAAAACGTAGAGCTCAATATCGACAAATTTTTTTAACCAGTAAAATTTTTCATAACTACATAGTTTGAATAAACTAGAAGTATTGCTCGTATAAATCGTTTTTATATCATACCGTACAAGAAATTTTGAAATTTGATTGAAATTGAAACCATTTAAAATAAATTGTTTTACGCGTTAATCATTTCCAAACAAAACAACAAATTTTTTCGCCCGTAAAACATTTCATAACTAAAGTAAACTAGATGTATTGCGCGCATAAATCGTTTCTATATCATACCATACAAGAAATCTTGAAATTAGAAGATAAAAATTGAAACCGTTTTTAAGTAAAATAAATTGTTTGCGCTTTAATAATGGGGTTGTTTCCAAAATTTTAAATTTATTTTTTTCTGTAAGAGCATGTTTAAAAACATAGAATCTGACCATTTTTTAAATAATTTCTTTAAGTTTAATATTTTTAAAAAATTACCTAAATCGGTGCTCTTTCATCGTTTAACCTTCGCCGATGACATCACAAATGATGAAATGCCATTCAGTGTTGCCATTCACTGTCAAAAATATTTAATTCGCATCTTTACTCACGTGTATTGGCAACGATATGGTTGATAGCAAGCGTAGAGCGCAATTTTAATTCGCTGCTTGATTATCATAACTTGGAAACGTAGTAGAAAGATGCGACAAAGCGCATCATTTGTGACGTGATAAAGACCACGCCTTGTTTGAAAAATCGGACATTTTAAAAAATTAATTTAAAAAAAAAAAAACTGTTGGGTAAATGAAAGTATTTTCTGAGTCCATGTTTCTTTCTCTTTTTTTTTTGCTCATTCTATCCATTTCAATGAGTAAAAGTAGTACTTTTGACTGAAGGAAACCACCCCATTGCCAGACGATAACACAAATATTAAGATTAAAAATTAAAAATCAAATTAAAGTATTTGCTTCTTAACAATTAATGTCAGTAAAAAGGGGGGGGGGGGCAGATTTCCTTTAAATTTACGTATTATATAACGAATAACACGAGTATTTTCTTTTTGTGACGCATCTATGTTCGTTTTCATTGTTTCAAGCACCTTTATAAATAGACTGATACTCCCTTTCTAAATGTTTTCTGTTTTACGGTCAGGATGCAATCAAGTTTCGGATTTAGTTTAATTTGAACGGATTAAAATTTCCTCTCCTCCTTTTCTTTTGCTACAATAGGACATCGGTATCAGAATTTCAATGTTAGTATTTCTTTTAATATGAGTATCTCTAATTATCAAATTTTAATCTTGATAGTTGAAAAGAAAACAAATTGAGGTTCATTGACACTTTGTTTAATTTAATGATGTTTGAGTAATAAAAAATTATTTTGTGTTTTTTAAAGGACTATAGGTCATTTAGTAACATTTTTTAACCCCAATGGTTTCGCAGTTATGTCGTTTTGATAAATAATATGTTTGATAAATATCACAGAAACTGTTAAGCCGATAGCACACAATTTACAAGTTTTTATGCATCAAAATGTCTCCTGTCACTTTCCAGACAACTATTTTACCACCAGGGGGTTTAAGGGTTCAAGAGAAAATTGTATTAAGTGTTCGATGGGCCAGATATGTGTTGATCAATTCTCATTCTATCCATAAACTAAAAAATTAAATTGATAAATAAATAACTAAAAAATACATTAATACAATATTACAAAAAGTTAATAAAATGCTTTTAAATCGTGATCTACTTTTCTTAAAATGAGGTTTATTTTCTAATTTCCATAACAAATGAAATATCCCACAAAAGTTCTACAATTTTCCAACTGCGAATTTTTAACTTAAGGGTAATGAATCAAATTTCATTTAGTAACTTTCCCAAAGAATCGCCGCGCTTTTAATTTGAAGAAACTAATAAAGTTAATAGGGTGTTAATAATTAGTTATACGCTAATAAATTTACAAATTTACTTTCATTACACATTTAGATATGTATCATCCACTTTAATGAAATGCGTAAAATTTTATCGACTTAGTGACCTTTAAAACTAATCATAAATTTTCCGCTATTTTAAAATATCTTCCCTTGAAGATAATACTGCCTAAATAAGCAAATTGAAAGCATTTTTAAAGTAAGGGAATACATTACAGAAATAAGTTACTGAGTAAATTCCAGTAGTTTTAATATAGTAATTTATTTCGTTAATACCATGATTAAGAATTATTACTGAAAAGTCCGAGTTTCTGCTTTCTGCTGGAGAATAAATTGTTTCATTAGCTGCTTTCATTGCTTCATTATGGGATATTCGCTTTGTAAGAGACGAAAAGTAAATATAAAAGTAAGAAATAATGGAGACGAAAATTAATTAAGGTGAAGAGAAAAGAGATTCTTTTTCTACTGGTTTAGAGACGATGGTTGATTTTTTAAAAATATTTTAGCCCAATTGTGATTAGTTTATTTATATTCATTTTCTAGTTATTAATTAAATATTTTTTGACAGATTCGGCGCTTAATTTTACGGAGAAATTAGTATGGCTTCAGCTAAAAAAAAGGAATAAAGAAATTTAAGGTTTGCAATCGGAACAGTTCTCACAGTTTTAATAAATTGAAAAATACATAATTAAGTTACTAACCACTACTGAGCGGAAGAAGTTTTGTTTAATATTTTTCAAAATGGCATTTTTAGAATTTGCTTACTCGTTGAGCAAGGAGTACATTTTTTCGTTTAATAGTTTTCTAAATATTTACGAAGTGATTTGAAAATTCTTAATGAAATTTATAAAATCTCTTGATTTCTTTTCGTGCATGGTGATCTAGAAAGAAGAGAAAAACTTTAAAAAATGATAGAAATCTAAAAAGAAACGATTTTCTTCATCGTGTAATGCTGGCTGAAGAGAAAACGCCGCCCATGAAGAAAACAGCGAGCACGAGAAAATACGAATAATAAAGGGCACGATATCCTTATTATTGAAAACTTTCCACTCCATGCACAAAATGCCGTCTCATACAGCACTGGCTGCGAGTCGACGAAGAAATGAGTTAAACGCGTATTTGACTTAAAACGAGCTGATGTGTGCATCACATGACTTCCTTTTACTCCAATTTAATGTCATTTCCCCATTATTGGCAATTTTAATGTTATTCAATTGTTTACTCTCTAAATATCACCAACAGTGGCCAAATTGAAACCAAATTTAAAAAAAAAGAAAAAAAAAATCGCCAAATTTTTCGCTAAGTTGGCGACAAAACTTGGCGACCAAAAGACTGGTGATATACCGCCAAGTGTCCGACAAATTAGAACACAACTTGAGTTTACATCGAAATTAACAATGATTTCCCTCCAAAAAGGTGCAAAAGACCCCCTTAGGAATATCCGAATGCAACCAAAAAGAAAGGTGCACAACTAGATCCCATTAGGAGTCTACATACCAAATTTCAATTTTCTAGGACATATCGTTTTCGAGTTATGCGAGATGCATACACACATACGTACATAGGGACGTCACGAGAAAATTCGTTGTAATTAACTCGGAGGTCGTCAAAATGGATATTTCGGGTGTCTGTACGTTCCTAAGCATATATCCACGTGTGATCGGGTTGCAAAAAAAAAAAAAAAAAACCTCAACATTCGTTCGGGGGTGAGAAAAATGGAAATTAAGGCCGATTTTTGAGTGAATTTTTTTTTTCGCGAATACAATACTTCCTTTTTTGTAAAAGGAAGTAAAAATAATAAATAAAAAATGTCGTGAACTAACGAAGCAACTTTAGTAGAGCCTCGTTTATCCACCCCCCCCCCTTATCCGGATCTAAAGTTTCTCCAGATAAAATTTATATTGTTGTAAAAAAAAGTGTGATGTCACACTTCTTATTACCACTCTCCTCCTTTTGTGACACTATTTTTCATAGCATATTCTTGTAAAAAAGGCGGGATGTCCCACTTCGTGTTACCCCCTCTCTCTCCTTGTCACAAACTGTCACAATTTCAAGAACCTCTTCCCCCTCAAAGCGTGACGTCATTTGTGGACGGCCCCCCAAAGGGTACAATGCACGCTTTGCCACCCACGTTGCGTGGTGATTTTTTAAAAAATTATTATTAAGGTCTATTAACTGCTAAATTTTTTCCACTTTTACGGATGGTAAAATTAGATCTTTTTACGGTAGGAATGGATTAATTCCTTGCATGTACGTTTTCAATATCTGCCTGCATCTGAAGTGAATATAAATTTAAGTAACGAATAAGGCATTGGTCTTGTACTGACGTCGTATCACTAACCATCCGTCGTAGGCCCACAAACCGCTATAGAATGCCGTGGCGATGTCCGAGAAAGAGACGCTGACGCCGTCGAAACCGGTGGCCAGGTGCTGCGTGTGACCTGCAATACCAAAAAGTGAAACATTTGTTAACATAATAAAAATGTGAAAGCTCTCCTTTTTTATTTGCATATTTTTGTTTACTGAATTACAAAAACCTTACATGTAAGAATCTTTTTAAGATATATTTTTAAAATTCAAAAAAAAAAAAAAAAAAGAGAGAGAGAAAGGTAGTTCATTAAGCACTCCCTGGACTCATAAATTATTTGCCCTCCTGTCCCTGCTATCGAAA
This sequence comes from Uloborus diversus, assembly GCF_026930045.1. Lineage (NCBI taxonomy): Eukaryota > Metazoa > Arthropoda > Arachnida > Araneae > Uloboridae > Uloborus > Uloborus diversus. The sequence goes on from NC_072734.1 coordinate 18,066,968, forward strand.
TATGAACTCTTTAAAGTCTGCCGATGTTTTAAGAAAAGTCACCAAATTTAGCGAGTTTCGGTGAGTAAAAGCAGATGCATCTCTTCCACACTTTGGAGATGGATGTCTTACCACATGCACACGGTGAAATTGTCGACAAGAAATTGTATCTTCAAATCCTCTCCGTCACTAAAAATTTGATGTTTTTCTTAAAGTTTCTTCATGCTTTAAGACTGTAATGTCACGATGACGATGGCTCAACTTATCTATTCAATTTTTTTTTATGATTACACTATTCGTGTCGCTCCTTGGTTAGCATGCAAGTGCAGTGACTTTTACCAAGGGTCACAACAATATCACAAGCATCATGTTTTTACTCGAACATGCATCCAGAAATAACTAGTGATTTCACAAGACGTTTACACCAATGTAATTTATTTACAGTGATTAAAATATTTAAAAGCATCTCTCTTGTATTTAAAAAGCCTTTAAAAGAAAGCTATCTTGCATAAAATACCTTTTATATATATATAAATACAAGTTAAAGAAAAAACCTAAAACGTTCCTGCTTTCTAATTGTAAAAATGGATCTCTTATTTAAATATTTAAACAGCTTTTAGACGCTTCCCGAGAAAAAAAGATAATGCATTTTACATAAAATGCAAATCACTTTACTACGGTTCTCTAAATGTTTGGTTTTAAAAGGTTTAATGCACCTTATAATGTTGCTGTTGTCTTAAAATTTTGGTTGCTGTTGTCTTTTCCCTTCCTTTTGAACTGTTTATTAAATGTTGTTTTATAACCGAGATAATATTGTATCACTTTACTTTTCTGTAAAATTCTTCCGAGATGTTTGCTATAAAACTGAACTTTAATTAAAAATCCTCAAATTACAGTATGCATCATAATTACATTAAAGCTTTCGAAAAAATAGCAACAATACATTTTTATTTTATAAATATTAAAATGTTTAGTACAAACATTTTATATAGATCAGTTGACTTATGAAATTTAAATCAGTTATTGAATCAATTTTTCGTTCCTGCTGTATGTTCTCAATGTAAGTTTTCTTCCCTTTTAATTTTCATCAACATCTAAGCTTTTTTTTTTCTTCGTTTTTAATGAACATTCCTATTTAGTTAACTATTTCATCTGAAAAAAAATCAGTTTTTTAGAACCAACTTCTTTTTTTTTCTATAAAACTGCCGCAGGGGGGGGGGAGGGGAGTAATGGACAATATCTTCAGTTTTTAAATAGTTGAAGAAACGTGTTTTGGATTCCATAATAGCAATAGGGAAACGTTGGAATTTGAATTTTTTTTTTTCTTCTTGCTTTTCTTTTCAACGGATACCGCATAAGCAAGCCGGTACAGTAAATCTAAAGTACAATAGCTGACGAAAATGTAGAAAAATGAAAAATTTGCAGATACCACCCTTTACATTCCCACGGAAAAATAGTGCTTATAATTTACTAAAACCAGTTCCCTTCTTCGGACGATACAACACATGATAAGTTGGAGAAATATTACAAACCTTGGACAAGTTTGATGCTACCTCCGACTACGATGATTGCTATGGCTAGTAGTTTCGCAGTGGTGAAAAAGTTCTGTATACGAGTAGCTAATTTCACACTTTGGCAGTTGATGTAAGTAATGACACCTGAAAAGAAACAGCAAAAATTTAGGGTTTGCCAGCTTTGGACTCAGTGTACAAAACAAAATGAGGAAGAAAAGGTTTTCTGCAAAACAAGTAATCATTAGAAATGATAACCCCCCATTATGTTTTACCTGACATGCAATATGAGTCAGTGCTTGCACACACACACACATACATAAAAAAATAGTAAATAAATAAAACATAATAAAAAATTAATTAATTAATTTAAGAAAAAATAAAGCACCCTTTTGAATCATCCGATTTTAACCGAAATGAAAGGTGCACCGTTAGACAATGTAGACTACAAACTAAATTTTAACAACTTACGGCTGAGAATTTCAAAGTTACGCGAGACATATATACGAGACATTGCAGACGTCGGCGTCGTCGCTTAAGTGGTCACAGTACCTTTCAAACATTTTTTTTTAAATTTAAGTAAATTTTATATTTCTTTGAAACCATAACATGCATACTTATTTCGTAATCAATAATTTATTTTCAAAATTTAAAAATATTGTCTACTTTTTTTAAAAATTCAAAAAATTGAGGAAAATTTCAATTTTTTAAAATTCCTAAGGCTTTTTTATTTTTGCACTAATTTAAAAAAAGTTTTTTGCTAAACGATCACTATAATCATCTCTAAAAATCTGTGCATTCATTTGCTCATGAGTTTGTTAGAAAATTTTCTGTGATTAATTATGTAAAAAATCAAAGTTTTATTTTTAAAAAAATTTGGTTTTTAAAGGTTTAACATGCTCTAAACATTTGAGTAATTTATAAAATGCTTATCCAATGCACAGTTTTGTCAAATATGTGATCCCAATTGCAAAAAGTATTACTTTAAAGCTGTATCTTTAATAGAAAAAAATCCTTAGGGATTCTAATGACATGAAAACACAAAAAAAAAAAAAAAAAAAAAAAAAAAAAAAAAAAAAAAACATCAACGAGAAAAAGCAATTTAAAGTTTTTCTTTTGCATAAGAACACATAGCGAGCATGGCCTAAAACCACTCATAACTTTTTAAATATTTGAACTAAAGCAATGAAACTTTTCCCCTGTGTTCAGAATAGTTTTTAGTTTTGAAATAAGTAATAATGATGATTTGAAATAAGTTTTTTTTTTTTATCGTTTCATCATTTTTGAGGTACTGTAACCCCTTAAGACAATAAATAAATAAATAAATAAATAAATAAATAAAACGTCAAAAAGGACAAAATGAAGTTGCTTTGTTTTCTCGCACGTTCGTAGGTATATTGGTTCGTTGGAAAGTTAAGACACATATTTGACAAAAAAAAAAAAAAAAAAAAGTCTAATAAAAACTGATTCATGGGTGGTTTAAGTAGGAATTTAAAGTTCGAGTTGGAAGAAGTCGTTCTACTATTGACTACAGAGTTTATATGCCACCCCGCATCAGTTATGAAAGCTAGCATTTTGTCGTTCAAAGGACAGCCCTCCGGACACATGTGCTCCTCCTGGGCGGTGGCTTCCATGTCGTCACACGGAATTAACTTTATTTATACCCGTCCTTCTCGAATTTACAGAAGCCTCCTTAAACAAAAACAGCATTCAACACACAACATCCAGCCCTTAACACATTCGTTTGAATTTCAACGTCTTGAATTCAAATTTTGTTTTCAGCAATTATGGTTGCAATAGGAGCCATTTGTAGAAATAAGAAACCCAACGATTAGGATCCTATCGCAATTTGTGATTACGAAAAACATAATTTAAATTCAAGACGACGAAATTCAAATTAATGTCAGGGGCTGGATTCTAGATGTTCTGTACTGGACGCTGGATTTTTCTTTTTGGGCAATCACGATTGCTAATTGTTTTCATTAGACCGTCTTTGATGTCCAGTTCCTTTTACAACCCCACCGCCCTCTGCAGGCGCGGCTCCGGTGCGACTCCTCTGGTCCTGAGCACTGTTCCCTGGTAGCCGCTGCTCCTGGTCGGTGGCGTCCATGTCCTAGATACACGCGCGCTCATACACATACACAACTCACTCACGTATACACACGCGCCTTTACACACATACACACACGCTAACGTGCATACACACTCACACAAATACATACACGCGCCTTTACACACATACACACACGCTAAATGTGCATAGACACAGCTCTACTCACACACACAAGCCCACACATACACACACGCAACTATACACACGTAACCGCTCAAAAGGAGGGGTAGGTTGGGGGGGGCAGGAGTCGTTTCTATAAACAATAATTCCAATGTGTAGGGTCCTGTCGCAGCTCGTGATTGCGAAAAACATAATATGAATTCAAAATTTCAGAATTAAAATTATTATTATTTTTTAAAATTTTTCTTTCTTTTTTTTTTCAATTTTTTGAGATGCGTGACTATTTTAGCCGGTGAGCGATAGTACATTTTTTAGTTGCGAAGGAAAGAATTACACGGGTTCCTGAAAAGAACTCGAACTGGGGGAGTACCTATGGAGAAAGCTGCGAAGAGCTTGACAGAGAGCATTTCCGGAACGCATTCGATGTAGAAGGGCTCGACGACATATTTGCCGAGCGAGAGGCAGATGATGGCCAGCATGGAGGGCTTCAGCACCAGTACCGACACCCACGAGAACAGGAAGGCCGGCAGCGGCCCGAAAGCATCCATCATGTAGCTGTACTCGGCACCCGACTTGGTGATCATCGTGCCCAGCTCTGCGTAGCACAGGGCCCCTGTAGAGAGTAAGGCAAAATCAACATCACGAAGCGACGGCTAAAATAGTTAGCAGATTTAACGAGTAGGGTTTACACAAGGGGGGATACAGATTTGTATCCTCTCAAAAAATCAAAACAAACTGGTGCCCAGGTACTGAGTAAAAATTTGTGCCTCGCAATGAGAAAATCAACACAATTTCAAAGTCAATGTTTTATACTAGAAACCTACACATTACTACAGAAACCTGGGATTTGAATACCAAACAATTGATAATCCCCATACTAATCATAGATAAAATTGCCTTACCTTAAGGTGAAAATGAATTAAAAAACAATTTAAAACTGCAAAAATAGCAAAAAAAACTAATTCTGACATTAAACTTTAAAAAGGCTTCTTTCTGGCTTTAACAGAGGCAAATGTGTCGATCACATCATCGAAATCTAATTTTGATGTCACAGTATTTTGAATGGTCAATAAGAAAAACGCCTGTAAATTGTCCTGAGAAACGCAGCTTCTCAAACAATTTTTGATTCTTTTCAAAGCTGAAAAGGAAAGTTCACTGGAACAGAAAAAAAAGGAAGGAATTAAGTTAATTTAGGCTATTTTAGTGCCCCTAAATTTGTGGTGCCCACGTCCACGGACCCGCCGGACCGTGCGTTAATCAGGCCCTGGATACAGGTTATATATGCACTATACCGACCGCTCGGTTATGACATCCAGAGACAGCAGTTTTGTCCTTGTTATGGACTCATTACTTTTGAATGGCCTGTAGCCTAGCTGGTGGTAGACGTCATCTCATTGAAGCTTAAAGACGAAACTTCAGTCTCTGCATGTCAGACCTGGGCTGTCGGTATATTGCGTGTGGCCTTAGCCTGGAGTAAGGGTGGTAACTTTCTGCTTAAAGATAATGGTTGCTCCAAAAATAATCATGTGTTCCAATGAAAGCACTAATTCAGTAAACTACCGCCCAATAGCCAGGGCTAAAGCAGAAATACATGAAAAACACCGCCAGCTCTGTCATTTCCATCACAGGACTGCAGTTTCGTGCTCATTAGCACTCATCAGCCCGGCATAAGAAAGTGACTGAGCTGAAGATGGAAAACCACTTAAGGAAGTCATGAGTGCCAAACAAACTGTTAGCTAATATAGAATTAGCGCAGACCAGACGAGTGCCCGAAGCAATGGTTCGATTCAACTCGAGGATTGAAGGCAAGGCATGGTATATTCAGTAAATTACCGGGGGGCCCAATAGCCAGGACTAAAGCAGAAATACATGAGATACACCACCAGCTCAGTCATTTCCAGCTGAGCTGGCGGTGTATTTCATGAAAAGCACTAATGTTTTAATTTTTTCATATGTGCTGGAAGAAATGCTCTCCATAAAAGTAAGAATAGCCATTGTTTCCTGGGAACTAGTTGGTTAAAGCATGCGAGAGGTGCGCAACTTTACCAACGGAAATATAGAAAACAGCCTCCAACAAGAGTCAATATCAGGCTACTTGTGAACAAATTGGGACGAACCGGTTGCGTAGCACATGAAAAACTATCTGGACGATCATCATTATCCAACGATACCGGATCGTCTAAATTTTGTTCTCAAAGAGTTCCAAAGCTCCACATATGGGCACTTGTTGGTCGCTGTTCCATATTTTCGCTGGTAAAGTTGCACACCTCGTCATATGTTTAGCTTCCAACTTCCTGGAAACGATCGCTATTCTTTCTTCTAAGGAGAGCATTTCTTCAAACAACTGTGAAAAAGTTAATATAATAGTGCTTTCATGGAAACGCATCGTTATTTTTGAAACACATTATAGAAGAGAAGAACAGGACGACTTAAATAAAGCAATTTTTTTTAAAACAATAACAATATAGTGATTCCAAATACAGAAAATATAACAGCACAAATTAAGCTTTTTTACCTTAATAAAAAGTTTTTTTCTTCATATTGTTCAGTGTATTGCTATAAAATTCATTGTATTCCATCTTTAATGAAAGTACTCGGAAAGCTAATAAACCAATCGTTTACTTCAGTATGGTCACTAAAACGATCATTTTGTGTTAGAAACGTGCCTTGTGTGACCACGTACTGTTCTCTTCGAGGTGACATTGAGAGGAGTAGTTGTAGCATTCAAAGTATTAAACAGACACATAAGGCATGGTATCATATGACACTCCAGGGTCCCCCGACCTACCACTATTTGTGGTTGGACCGGTTGAATGAAGCCCTGAAGAGAACTCTGAGTATTTGATCCAGATCAGAAGTCGAGCCGTACCTGGTCAGCACCCCTAGAGATATTGATTCACTTTCAGGACTTTCTGACTACGACATATTTAATGTGGCCCAGTCACCACTAACGGACACGGAGGCTCTTCGACCGGCTGGCGTCGAATCCGGAATCCCTCGTTTGCGAATCCGACGCCTTATCGATCAGGCCACCACGACCCATCGGACATGGTATCACATTCTGTGGGAAAGTAGTGTCTGGTTTCCTCGTTGAGCGTATTTTGTGCTACTGATAACTTTTAAAAATGTCGACTGAGCAAGAACGATGACTCACCTAGCAGAGACAGAATACCACAGCCTGCCCAAATGACTAGACTGAGTCCCACTGAACCCGAACGCAGGAGGACACCTTTCGGGGAAACGAAAATACCAGAACCTGCGAAAGAAAAACAGAATTAGTATAGGCATACGAGGGTGGTTTGATAAGTCCGTGACTTTTAAATGAAAAAATCAAAATAAAAACCAAAATGCAATTTATTTTTTCCACATAATCTCCTTTCACAGCTATACATTTTTTCCAACGATGTTCCAACTTTTCTAACCCGTCTAAAAAATAAGATGTCTGAAGGTCATCAAAATACTCATTTGTGGCATTAATGATCTCATCATTTGAGTAAAATCTCCTTCCACTAAGCCATTTTTTTAAATTTGGAAACAGAAAAAAGTCACTGGGAGCCAAGTCTGGGGAATATGGTGGATGAGGAACCAATTCATAGCTTAATTCAAGCAATTTCGTGGTTGCAATTGCAGATGCGTGAGCTGGAGCGTTATCGTGATGGAACAGCACTTTTTCTTGGACAAATGGGGTCGTTTTTCTCTTAATTTTGCATTAAAACTGTCTAATAAATTAGCATAATACTGTCCCGTGATTGTTTTTCCTTTTTCAAGGTAGTCAATGTGGATTATGCCCTTTGAATCCCAGAAAACTGAAGCCATAACCTTGCCGGCCGATGGAACTGTTTTTGCCTTTTTCGGAGCAGTTTCCGTAGAAGAAGTTCACTGTTTTGACTGTTCTTTCATTTCTGGTGTGTAGTAATGTATCCAAGATTCATCCATGGTCACATAACGTCTCAAAAATTCACTTGGATTACGCTGGAATTTGTCTAAACACTGCTTTGACGTTGTTACACGATTCCGTTTTTGATCCACTGTCAGCAAACGCGGCACCCATCTTGCTGATAACTTTTTCATGCACAAATGTTCGTGCAAAATGTTGCATACACGTTCAGATGATATGTTTACCATATTAATTATCTCACGCACTTTCACACGGCGGTCTTCTAGCACGATGTCATGGATTTTGTCGATCATTTCTTCGTTCGTGACTTCAATTGGACGTCCAGAACGTTCTGCGTCTGTTGTTCTCGTACGGCCACAACGAAATTCCGTAAACCACTTGTGAATCATACTATGTGACGGAGCAGACTCATAATAATATTTTTTAAACTTTTGTTCCGTTTCGGAAATCGTTTTTCCGCGCAAAAAGTAATGCTCAATCAACACGCGAAATTCTTTTTTCTCCATAACGAAATAAAAATAGTCCGCCATTTTCTTCCGATGCCAATAAAACACAACAAAATTTTAATATCGTCTGCAAATTTCACGGGTATTGCCAAATATAACTATAAATCATAATTAAATTGCATTTTGGTATTTATCTTGATTTTTTCCTTCAAAAGTCACGGACTTATCAAACCGCCCTCGTGCACACATTTGAGCTTGTTATCCAAGCTGAAACTAACCGAACTGTCTAAGCATAATCTGTATCTTTCTATTTTATTTAGCAACATAATTTAAAGCATTCATCTAATCAGTAAGTTGGAAGCAATAATAATAATAAATATGGGCTCATCTTTCCTAATAATAAAGCTGAAAGTCTCTCTGTCTGTCAGGATCTCTCTCGGTCCGGATCTCTGTCTGTCTGTCAGGATCTCTGTGACGCGGATAGCGCTTAGACCGTTCGACCGATTTTCATGAAATTTGGCACAGAATTAGTTTGTAGCATGGTAGTGTGCACCTCAAAGCGATTTTCCGAAAATTCGATTTGGTTCTTTTTCTATTCCAATTTTAAGAACAAAAATATCATAAGATGGACGAGTAAATTACGAAATTATCATAACGTGGAACCGTAACATGGGCACAGGCCAATTGGCGAGATACGAAATTATCATAACGTGGAACCGTAACATGGGTACAAGCCAATTGGCGAGAAAATTCACCATACATTATTTGTAAAAATACAGGTGAACCAAAAGACCTTTAAATGGGTCCTTGGTAGCGCATCATTGTAGTAATCCCGAGGTGGTGGGTTCGATTCCCGCCCATTTCCCTGGTTGTAATATCCTTCTCTGTGCTGCTAACTTTGTCCTACACTATGTGCCTGTATTGTGCTATCTGTCAAATTGGACGTGAGTTCATAAACGGGTCCTGCGTGACCAAGTATACGAACTCGAAATGTATGTTGTCAATAAATAAACCTTTTAATTTTTCTATTACGGGCAAAGCCGTGCGGGTACCACTAGTTTGAAATAAAATTGATGGATGGAAATGACCAAAAAAGTTCAAAAGATTAAGAAAAACAGCTGCCAGCCTTGGCCTGGATAGAGTAAAGCAAAATCGTGCACAAATGATATTTTAAATATCGTTCAAACAAGTAGTAAGAAACAAATTATTCGTTTTCGCTGTTAAAAGGCCCTGACGCATTGCCGTTGCTGTTGTTGATTTGTGCTAGCTAGGCTGGTAATTTGAGGTGCATTGCTTCACTTTTCCAACTGGATCGTAATTTGGTGTGAAGTCCAACTTCGACAGTACCCACATGCCACAAGGACAGTGTTGCCAGATTGGGGGAAATTTCCCCATTTTGGGGAAATCTGGTGCTCTCTGGGGAAATTTTGGGGAAATGGGTTTTGAGGGGAATTCTTTGGGGAAAAATTTTTTCCTTGGGGAAAACCTGGGGGAAAAAAAAAACTCGGGGAAAAAAGATTTTATTTCGTATTTAAATTCGCATCAAGAAGTAGTGGGAACATTGTTAGTATCAAACAGCGTTGGGTTAGCCTTGTTCAACTTTATGAAATTCGTATTTCGCATTATGTGGAATATTATGCTATAGAATTCGCATTAATGTTCTGCATGAGTAACTAGTTGATACGTGTAACAGGTAAAAATAAGTGTGATAAAGAGTGTTCTTGGATAAATATATACAAAAATCATAGTTTAAATGTACATACAGAAGCAGAGTAGTAAATGCGAGTAGAAAAAAAATATTTGGTTATTTCTTATCTCTCGGTTAGGCTCTTGTATTTATGACTAGTGGCACTCGCACGGCTTTGCCCGTAGTAGAAAATTAAAAGGTCTTTTGGTCCCTCTGTATATTTACAAATAATACATGATGAATTTCTCGCCAATTGGCTTGCCTACGTTACGGTTCCACGTTATGAGAACTTGGTAATTTACTCGCCCATCTTATGATAATTTCGCTCGGGAAAATGTTCTTAAAATTGGAATGGAAAAAGAACAAAATCAATTTTTCAAAAAATCGCTTAAAGGTGCACACCCCCATGCTACAAACTAATTCTTTGCCGAATTTCATGAAAATCAGCCGAACGGTCTTGGCGCTATATGCGCGTTAGAGATCCTGACAGACAAAAAGAGATCCGGACAGAGAGATATCCAGACAGAGAGACTTTCAGCTTTATTATTAATAAAGATAAAGAAGACAAAAAAAAAGCGAAATTGGGAAGCAAAAAAAATGGGGAATTTTATAAGAAAATTTGGCTATTTGGGGAAAAATTTTACTTTCAAGAGACAAAAATATTAGAGGAAGTCGATTCATTTTATGAAAATATTAGTGGAAAAATAATTTTTTTATTTGGGGAATTTTGGTAGAAAACATCGCTTTTTGGAGAAAAATTTTAGGGGAATTGGGGAAATCCGGATTTGACCATCTGGCAACACTGCACAAGGACCAATTTATAGGGTGCTCAACCATTCACAGTACAACAACACATTGATACAAAAAAGGAACAAGGAAAGGAGAAAGAAAGTACATTTTTGTACCCCCGAGCCGGGATTCGAACTCCATTTGCAATCAGACTTCTCTGACCAACAGGGGCGGCAAATAGGGGGGTCAAGAGGGGGCGGTCGCACCCCCAAATTTTTTGAGCAGAATGATAGAAAATGTGGGAATTTAATTTATGTTTGTCGGAAATCAATGTTCATTTAAAAAAATCTCGCTGGTTCTCAGTAACTATTTGATGAAACTCGACACATTCCCAGACTAGAAAAAGGGTTTTTCGTTATTTGGATGATGACTTAGAAATTCATGAAGTATTTTCCGGCCTTTTCAAAACATAGAAAACTGATAGAGAACCATGGTTAATGTTAACTAAAGAAGACATTTCCTCATATAGGCTAAATATTTCATACTTGTGTGCCCAGTGTAACGATGGTATGTCCAATAGGAGAGGCCCGTTCAAAGTGGTGTGGCTGCAAGGTAAACACAAGGAAAGTCCTTGATATTTTACATTCACTTTTACGCTTTTTTTTTTAAGTGTATATTTATTTAATATGAGTGTTCATCACTTGCTTTTGCTAGAAACACGTTACAGCTGCTCAATGCATTATATGCTTTCATAGTAACTTCTTAAAAATGCATGTGCTTATTAAATAAAATAAAAAAAAATCGTATCAACAATACCTTTTATGGGGCTCTATAATTATGCAATTTCGGAGTGACACAAGATGGTCTTCATGAGTTAAAACCAAAAAAACATTTCTCTATAACTTCAAAGCAGTGATTTGACGACTGGAAGAATTATTGCAAAACGACTCTTTCAATGGTGAAAAAGCTCATGCCCTTTAGCATGTATGATTTTATTCGAATTTTTATTCAATTTGTTTGTATTGAGGAAAATTTTTAGAAAATGCTTTACTCTATCAAAACATCTTCAATCCGCTACCCTTAATTTTTGTACTATTCAAGCCACAGTTCAATCTACAATTGATCTGTGCGATCGTACTACTATAGTTCAATCTACAGTTGAAACTGAAAATAGATTTTACATAGATATGTTTATTGTATTTCAGTCAATCGTGAAACTTTTCAAGAAAATTCTTCCTTCGAGCCAATTTTAAAAAGGCGCAAAAAAAAAAAAAAAAAAAAAAAAAAAAAAAAAAATCCACATGATGATGTGAAGTCAAACACTGATTTTTTAATATTTTGTATGAAATAATAGATTGTTTTTCGAATAAAATTAACACAAGATTTGATGATAATTATTTTTCTGCATGGTTGGCTCTATATTATCTGGATTGGATTTTGAAAACGAAAATAAAATTTTTCAATTATGAGTAAAATTTTTAGCATGAGGCAAGAAAAATTACAAGCAATATACCGACAGACCGGTTATCACATCCAGAGACTGCAGTTTCGTCCTTGTTATGGACTCATCAGTCTGGGATAGTGAATAACAGAGCTGGAGGTAGATGCCATCTCATTGAAACTGAGAGCGCCGACGAAACTAGATTATTCAATGATGAAAAATTAAGCCCCTCACAATTTTTGAAGTTGCCAGGGTGATTTTGAAGAGCAAGATATAAAAAGTGTTTTCATACATAACTTTGTTACTTCAATTATTTTTTAACTATTCCAATCAGCTCCTAGTAGAGAAAGATTTTTTTTATGTCTCAGTATATTTTCAAAGTACAATGGGCAAAAAAAAAAAAAAAAAAAAAAAAAAAACTTTTTAGCTGTACTGGCAAAACAGCTTGACACTGTGCACTGATAAATTAGTAACATGATTCCCTGCTCTTCCATTTTTCCAAAAATCATGCGTTAAAATTTTTCCAAAAGGTATAAAAACTTTAGTATCGAGATGTTTTGTATGATAACATATTAGAAAACGAATCAAAATTTTAATTGTTTCTAAACACTAATTTTTATTCATATTAAACCGATTTTATGAGCACTTCCTGTGTCAGCTAACGTGTGTTTTGTACTGCACTGTGGTTATACATATTTAAGAAACTCGACCCTCCAAATGAAATGCTGAAATGCCGCCCCTGCTGACCAATAAACAAGACGCATTGCCGTTGAGATAAATATATTTCAACAGTTTTAGTACAATAAGCAGGAATACCCTTTACGATGAACTTACGTGATTTTTTTTATGTTAACTTTAATTGTGTAGTACTACAACTTCGGTCGATGAAGTAACGCTGTTGGCTCGAAAACGGAATGAAGTAACCCATATCTTGTGTTACCGTTACCAATATGACAATTGCAAAGTTTCAATGGTGCTTTGCAGGAATCTATATATATGTATATATAAATGTTTTACAACGTTGCTATGTATCCTCATATATAAAACAGCAAATGATCGAGTAACGCTTCGTACGTCGCCAATAATGAAACTCGTGCGATAGCTTGCGAGACGGCATTATTTCATTGTTACATCACTTAAAATTCAATAATTTTATTTATAACTAGTGGTATCCGCACAGTTATGCACGTAATAGAAAATTAAAAGGTCTTTTTGTTCGCCTGTATATTTACAAAGCTTTACAAATAATGTATGATGGATTTTCTCGCCAATTGGCTTGTGCCCATGTTACGGTTCCACGTAATGATAATTTCGTAATTTACTCGTCCATCTTATAATAATTTTGTTCGGAAAAATGTACTTAAAATTCGATTAGAAAAATAATCACATCGAATTTCCAAAAAATCGCTTCGAGGTGCACACTCCCATGCTGCAAACTAACTTTGTTCCAAATATCATGAAAATCGGCCGAACGGTCTTGGCGCTATTCGCGTCACAGAGATCCTGACAGACAGACAGAGATTCTGACAGACAGAGAGAGATCCGTACAGAGAGATATCCAGACACAGAGACTTTCAGCTTTATTATTAGTAAAGAAGATAAAGAGCAGATAATATTTTTTGGCAGCGTTGATATCTCAAGAAGTAATGCTACGTTCTGGATGAAATTTGGAATAAATGTGAATCTATATGTAAACAGGCGTTGGTTCAATTTTGGCGCCAATCGTTCCATGAGGGGGGGGGGGTTGATTTTTTTTAAACAATCACGATTGCTTATTGTTCGCACTTGACTGTTTTGATGTGCTATCATTTTATTTTCCCGCCAGCACCCTCTGCATCATCACCGTCGACCGGCTCCTCACGATACTGCTCCTATAGCGAAAACCGTCTCCAGGTTGCGTCCATATGCTACACCACACACACGCACACACAAATACATACACGTACACACACATAAACACACACTCAAACACGTACATACACGTGCATACATACAGACACCTACACCTACCCACACACTCATGCCTGCACACAGACACAAACACATATGCCTACACACACATACACATACCCCCTACACCACAAACACACATACCCCCTCCCACACACATAAATACACATACATACATAATACTACATACACACACACACACTCGTGATTGCGAAAAATATAATTTGAATTCAAGAGGTCAAAATTCAAATTATTATTATTATTTTTTTTTGAATAAAAATTGCTTTATTAATGCAACAATAAGAAAAATAAATCGTAACAGGCTGTCGTTTGCGTATTTCTCGTGATTTTAACTGCATCGGAAATGTTAAAAAATTTTAACTGTTGCCACCTTGTGTTTGTTAACAAATAAATGTCTAATTATTTTAAGCAAGGCTTTTTAAATTATAATCAGTTCGCAACTCCAACGAACTATTCGGAACTCCAGCGCTCGAATACGCTACCTTGCGGTGATTTACAAAACTGCAAATGAAGCGTTCCACGTGTATCTGTTGACGTAAACACAGGCAGTTTGTTCTGAGTATTTATTAACGCAATCGATGTGTCTTAGTTTGCTTTCAGCTACAGAAATTAATTCGTCACTTAGTAGTATTCTCGAGCTTCTCAAAATAATGTTAGTTTTCATTATTTCCTTAATAATTGGTGAAAGCGAAAATACTGGATTAACAAACTTGGATAACGTTATACAAGGTAAAAATTTTTATTGTTTTGTATGAATTTGTAAAAATATGGGGTTTTTTTTTAATCTTAAATTAATTAAACTTACCATATTTTACAGCAGCATTTAGTTGGAATGGACAGTATGCAAAATATTTTCTTGAATATATTATCATAGAACAAAATGAAAAATGTTTAACCGAGAAAGAATTTACTTTATTCCTTTTATTCTCAGCTGAAAGGTATCGCCAAATTTGTTTAGGGTTATAGTTGTGGTATTGTGCGAGCAAAGTAGCCTTGGCGAGGTTTCGCGTTTTTAGTTAAACCATTTTCAATTTTTATCATGAGTGGAATAAAATGGTAGTAAGATTACAGAATTCGATAAGTAAAAAGAAAAAATTGTCAATCAACTGAAAAGAAAACTACCACCATATATCTGTGAGAATTTTGTTGATGATTTGCATAACATGACACAATTAAATCGTAACCCAGAAATTAGAAAAATCGAAACAGAAAATTTTTAAATTAACCGATTCGGGAATTCAAGAGAAATAACTCAGCTACAAATGGAAAACAAGTGCTAGCCAAAGCAAAGCAAAGAAGTATCATCTTCTTTTGGTAATAATTTGTAATGTCATATTAAATTTTCTAGCATTAATTGTTATTCTTGTCAGACCACAATTATTATTTAGTTTTATCAAGAATTGATAAATATCGAATTCAACATCGTGAAAATGGCTGCTTAGAACTATGAACTACGTGTACTTTGCATTATTGTTTGACGTTTAGTAATGATACTTGAATTCTCATTTCTTTCTACGTGGGTCAGAATATCAAGAAGACTTTGAAAATTAATTTAAAAAGAATAAAGCGAAAAAATCATACGTACGAACAAAAATCACAACACTTTTAGCATTTTCTTCGTTACCATGTGCGTTTGTTTTAGTTTTCAATTCCGCCATTAGACAGTGACTTCAGTGCCCCCTATAGTTCGTTGGAGTTGCGAATAAGGGGCACTGCAGTCACTGTCTAATGGCCGACTTAAAAACTAAAACAAACGCATGTGGTAACGAAGAAAATGCTAAAAGTGTTGTGATTTTTGTTCGTATGTATGATATTTTTCGCTTTATTCTTTTTAAATTAATTTTCAAAGTCTTGTGAATATTCTGGCCCACGTAGAAAGAAATGAGAATTCAAGAAGCATTACTAAACGTCAAAGATTAATGCAAACTACGTAGTTCGTAGTTCTAAGCAGCTATTTCCAATTCTTGATAAAACTAAATAATAATTGTGGCCTGACAAGAACAACAATTAATGTTAGAAAATTCAATATGATATTACAAATTATTATCGAAAGAAGATGATACTTCTTTGCCTTGCTTGGCTAACGCTTATTGTTTTGCATTTGTTGCTGAGTTATTTCTCTCGAATTCCCGAATCGGTTAATTTAAAATTTTTCTGTTTCGATTTTTCTAATGTCTGAGTTACGATTTAATTATGTCAAGTTATGCAAATCATCTACAGAATTCTTACGGATATATGGTGGTAGTTTTCTTTTCAGTTGATTGACCATTATTTCTTTTTACTTATCGAATTCTGTAATCTTACTCCCATTTTATTCCACTCATGATAAAAATTAAAAATGGTTTAACTAAAAACGCGAAATCTCGCCAAGGCTACTTTGCTCGCACAATACTAAAACTATAACCCTAAACAAATTTGGCGAAACCTTTCAACTGAGAATAAAAGGAATCTATATATATAATTCTCTTACGTGCCGGCAAATGAAGGGGTGAATTTCTAAACCTCTGTTGGCAACACTTCGCCGATAAATCATGTAAACAAACTTCTACGTTGTTTTGAAATCTTGAATCACAGAATACTCAACGAACTTTTTTTTTTTTTGAGATGAGTTTGAGTCGGGCTGTGGCCCATTTCAACCTTAATCAGCAAAGAAAAGCTCAAAGAAGGCAGGAAACCGTTCTTGAATCCAATTTAAGACGAGCCATTTCCAGAGTTGTATTCTCTGATTCGCTGCCGATAATTTTTAGCGGCTGGGGAATTTTCAGTCAGCAGTTCCTTCAACAGATCAGGTGCGTCACACAATGCCGGTAACCGCACCTTTCCGTCATGGCAACATTTAGTATATTTATTTGCAGTATTACGCTCTTTCTGCCAATAAAGAGCACCACAAAATTCGCATTCTTCACACATTGCTCCACAATCATGTTCATCGGCAATGTTGTTTTGAACGCGTAGGCGCTTTGAGCGTCGTCTATTCTCTGCTTCAGTACGACAGTTCAGTTCAAAATGAATAACCGAGAAAGAATTTACTTTATTCCTTTTATTCTCAGCTGAAAGGTTTCGCCAAATTTGTTTAGGGTTATAGTAGTTTTAGTATTGTGCAAGCAAAGTAGCCTTGGCGAGTTTTCGCGTTTTTAGTTAAACCATTTTTTGTTCGTGACGTGGCAAGGATTCAGAATAACAACAAGAAGGACAAACGTTTGAGAAAATATGTTTGGTGCTCTCTGAGCCTGTTTTTAGTCATGGCCAGCTCTATGTGGCATTATCAAGAACAAGATCTTTTGAAGCAGTGTCAGTTGTGGCTCCCAAACGGGACATTTTTAATTGTGTATATGAGGAAGTTTTCTCAGATTAGAATATATAAGAGTGTAAATATGTAAATATATAAGAGTGTAAATAATGTAAATACATCCCTCGGGGGAGCCTGTAACCCCTAGAGGGCGCGTCCCCAGGTGGCGGATAGGGGAATGCCTTCATTGGTTTTCCAATGGGTGGTAGAAGGGAAATAAAATACCTTCCGCGGACCAACAGGTAGAAGTGCAATCTCTCCAAAGCAATGACAGACACTTTTGTATCTATAATGGTAAAGTTGTGCACATTGCCAAGGCAGTCATCTTACATACAGCAAAGTTAAACTGTCGAAAATCTGGCTAAAGCAGACAAATTAACATTATGAACGTAATTTTCATATTGGTTAAATAGATGGTGACCTAAATGCAATTACCAACTTTAATTTTTACGGAAAATTTTAGCTAGGCTAATGTATCGGCATACAGCGAGCGAACGAAGCGAGCATGGATCGCGAAGCGATCCACAGGGAACTGCGTAAGCAGTTCCGGGGGTTGGCGAGCGATAGCGAGCAGGGGGCGATAGCCCCCTAGTAAAGTAAATTCTTTCTCGGTGAAACATTTTTCATTTTGTTCTACGATAATATATTCAAGAAAATATTTTGCATACCGTCCATTCCAACTAAATGCTGCTGTAAAAGATGGTTAGTTAAATTAATTTAAGATTTAAAAAAAAAAACATATTTTTACAAATTCACACAAAACAATAAAAATTTTTATCTTGTATAACGTTATCCAAGTTTGTTAATCCAGTTTTCGCTTTCACCATTTTCAATCAACTCATATTTTAGAAGGAAATAAGGAAAACTAACATTATTTTGAGAAGCTCGAGAATACTACTAAGAGACGAATTAATTTCTGTAGCTGAAAGCAAACTAAGGCTCATCGATTGCGTTAATAAATACTCAGAACAAACTGCCTGTGTTTACGTCAACAGACACACGTGGAACGCAACGTGGCAATGTTTTAGTTTCATCGGCAGTTTTGTAAATCACCGCAAGGTAGCGTATTCGAGCGCTGGAGTTCCGAATTTCCATTCTTTGCTTTTTTTGCTTCTTCTTTATCTTTATCTTCTTTACTAATAATAAAGCTGAAAATCTCTCTGTCCGGAGGATGTCTGGATCTCTGTGACGCGCATAGCGCCTAGACCGTTCGGCCGATTCTCATAAAATTTGGCACAAAGTTAGTTTGTAGCATGTGGGTGTGCACTTCGAAGCGATTTTTTGAAAATTCAATGTGGTTCTTTTTCTATTCCAATTTTAAAAACAAAAATATCATAAGATAGACGAGTAAATTACGAAATTATCATAACGTGGAACCGTAACATGGGCATAAGCCAATTGGCGAGATACGAAATTATCATAACGTGGAACCGTAACATGGTTACAAGCCAATTGGCGAGAAGATTCACCATACATTATTTGTAAATATACAGGCGAACCAAAAGACTTTTTAATTTTTCTATTCCGGGCAAAGCCGTGCGGGTATCACTAGTTTAAAATAAAGCGGGAATAGGGAAGGTCGTCAAGTTTTGGCGTCTGTGATTTTGTTTTTGTTGGTAATATTACTTCCTCGTCAAGCATGGAGAGGGATCAGAATTATAAGAAAGATATAGAAGAAAGTTTCGTGATGGCCGCAACATACTAGTTTTGACTTGGTTGCATAACATTCAATCTTCTTCAAAAGTATCTTCAAATGATACTTTTAGATAGTTTAATTTAAGTTGATAAAATTAAAGAATCTGAATTCAGCTAATCTGAGAATTTTTATAATTTATGTCAGGAATAAAACAGTTTCCCAAACTTGTAGGCCAGAGTTCATCCAGAATATTCCTGGCCAACGCAACGTCTCACCTGATAAGTTGCTACTTCAGAACAGAATTCAAAATAAAACTTTGTACTAAATGGATCTGAATCTTCATCGTCATTAAATACGGCACAAATCTCAGATTTGACGTCATTGTCTCTGATTAGCCTATTTTCTTTTGTATTGAAAGCTGTTCTAATTAGCTTATCCTCCATGATTATGAGAGTCATCTGATAGGCATATCCTCTTTGACCTTGAGAGTACTTCTAATTAACGCAGTCTAAATCACTGGAACACATTATTTGTTACCCTTTAAAATTTTATCCTTTCTGTTGAAGTTATTTGAATATTTCAATATTTCAATAGCATCTATGTGCAGCCGAGAAAAGTAATGAATATTTGTAGAAAGTATTTGCGTTTCTTGAAAGAATATTTTTGAAAAATATTTAGAAGTTAGTCATGACTTGGAAAATCAGATAATATTTGTAATAACATGAAAATGAATAAAAATAAATGAAATCCCGTTTTTAAATATTTAATATGAGCAGAAAGCACTTGACACTCAATAAAAGAAGCGAAAAGGTTGCTCTTATTATAAACTTTTTAAAGCTTATCAGTAATCTATGCTAAATAATTTTATCGCCGAAATTGGGAAAACGTGTGGTGGATGAAAAATTTTACGGGCCATGTTTGAAGAAATGAAATGTTTTTCGAATGATTAAATTCATGGTTTTTTTGTTCAGGGTAAGAAGCACAGAAGAGCGAAATACCCAATGGGGTTGTTTCCTTCAGTCAAAAGTAGTACTTTTAGTCACTGAAATTAATAGAATAAGCAAAAAATAAATAAATAAATAAATAAATAAATAAATAAATAAAATAATAACATGTGGACCCGGAAAATTCTTTCATTTTCCCAACAGTTATTTTTTAATTAATTTTTTAAACTTTCCGATTTTTCAAACAAGGCGTGGTCTTGATGACGTCACAAAAGATGTTCTTTGGAGCGTCTTTGTACCGCGCTTCCACGTTATGATAATCAAGAAGCGAATTAAATATTTTGCTCTGTGAATGGCAACACAGAATGGCATTTCATCATTTGTGATGTCATCGGCAAGAAATGAAAACAGCTCACTGATTTAAGTAATTTTTAAAAATAGTAAACTTAAGCAAATTATTTAAAAAATAGTTTGATCCTATGTTTTTTAAGCATGCTCTTTCAGAAAAAAATACTTTTAAAATTTTGGAAACGACCTCATTGTCAGCGAAACAAAACATTAAACTAGCGGAAAACTATTTGTTCTGATTCTGAACTTGGTGATCTATTAAGTGATACTGCGTCACGTAATAAGATCTACTGAATCACCACCAAAAATACTTCACATCTAAAGTTACAATCAAAAACAAATTCAGGGAGTATAAGTCCAGTGTAAGCAAAGGTGAACGAAAAACCCTCCATCAGCAACAACAAACACTAAACGAACGGAAACTATTTCTTCCGAACTTGTTTGGTCTATTAAATGCAACTGCGTCACTTGTTAAGATTTTGCTTTACGGAAGGTTTTTGTTTGTCTGAAATAGAATATCTCGTCGTTTTCTTGAAGAGAACTATTGTATCACACCTCTTCTCGAAGAGGATTGTTTTGCGCAGATCCTTTCGCCGGGGAGTACAGAAGCACTCGAGCGCGTCAACGCGGGGCCTTCGCGATTCTCCTCCTCTACTACTCTCTTTTTCTCCGGGCCAAACACTGAGGGGTTGGAGGCGCGTGTGACGTCATTCGTTGAGTCGAAAGGTCGAAGAAGTGTCCAAGTTCAAATCGGATTTAAATCAAATCGGTCAGAATATAAATCAAAATGGATTTATATTCTGACAAAGTTGGACACTTTCAAATCAAACAACAACGATAACATTATTCTAGGAAGTAAATGTGCGTCTATTTTAGCAAATATATTTCTTAATAATTATTCTAAGGTGAGAAATGACAGGAAGAAAGCGCAAAATAACAAAAGAAAACTAACTATTTTCACAGGTCAATGAGTTTCAGTTGCAAATGTTCCGTGAGAAATCTTCAAAAAACCAGCATTTCCTCAGTGGGCATTGATCAATATTTAAAGTAATACATATGCGTATTTCATTTCAAACTGTGACTATCATTTGATTGGCAACGGTCTTATTTGTATTTTCTTTATAAGTAATGAAAATTGTAAAACCATGAATGGTTCAAAGATTGAATGGAAACGTCAATATGTTTCAATGAAGTAATATGTAACTTGTATTGGTACGCCATTTTAGTCAACAACTTACTGAATTGCTACTTTTTATATACATTAACCATAGCTACCTCACTAAAAAATGGCTGGGATTTATTTGCTCTTTACTTGCTATAAAAGTAGTTGATGCAAGCACAATTTTGTTATTGATTTAGTAATAAATTTTGATCTTTTAAAATGTCTGATGCGTATCTTTTGTTCATTATTTTCACATCTCCTTTGTTTCAAATCGCAAAAAGTTTGATATTGATCATTACTTTGAGAGTATCTAGTTACTGACGGATTTCATGTTAAGTAAGGGTTTATTTTTTAAATGTTTTTGTTTGAAAAATCGTATTATTGAAAACTTTACTTAAGATTGTGTGAAAGAGATCATGTTTTGGTGATTGCTTATTATTGTTGTGAATAATATTTTGCTAACACTATTTAAAAAAAAAAAAAAAGCAGATGATTTGAAAAAAGCAAAAGTTGCAACTTTATATTTTACGGAAAAACAAAATATATGTTTTTTTTTCTTTTGTCCTTGTTCTATTGCATCTTTTGCCAAATTTTTAGTGCTTTACCTCCTACGGTTCGTGAGTTATGAGCATTTTCGTAAACGGCGTCCCCCCAATGCTTTCCCCCTCCCCCGGGGATGTCGACCGCCGAGGAGGGGGGGGGGACGATAAGTGTTTTCATAATCATTTTAGTGCCGGCAACAATAATCAGAAATAATTTTGCGTCAGGTCTTCCATGCATACTCAAAACCCCCCTTCAGATCCCGAACTATACTGCGAATAGTGTTCGAGCTTGCTACTGTCATTTTGTTTTTCAGCGCATTAACAGTACTTAAATAGTTTTAACAGGCTGAATAATGATATTTTGGGTTTTATTTAGATGAAAAAAATCAAACAATTTTGATTTAGAATTTTTCTTTTAAAAAAAAGGTGCGCGTTTTTTTAAAAGAAATTTGCGTATTTTATTCAAAATTTTTGCCTGTTTGCGAAAAATGGAATTTTACTCAGAAACTAACAAAGATAGGACCATAATCATATTTAGCTTTTATAAAGCCCTTGTTTTGTTGCGTCGATTGTCATTTTTTTCAGTGTTTTATCTCAAGTACTCGAGTTATGAATGTTTTACCAAACGGCTCCCCCTAATGCTTTCCCCCTCCCCCGCAGTTGTCGACCACCCAGGGGGGGAGGGGCGACGACATGTGGTTTCATAATCACCATAGTACCTGTAACAATAATCAAAAATAATATTGCGTCAGCCTTTCCATGTATGCTCAACCCCCTTCAGATCCCGGTCTATCTACGTAGAATGGCAAGGAAGGACTCAAAGTGTGACGTCACGAAACGCAGTGTTCGGCCCGGAGAAAAAGAGAGTAGTAGAGGAGGAGAATCGCGAAGGCCCCGGTCAACGCCTTCTTGGTTGCCTGCCAGACAAGCCGGAGTGGATCTTCTTCAACCAGAAGATTCGCCTAGAAGGGGCGTGGGTCTTTTGGTTGAGACACTTCTGGCTCAAGATTAGAAAAGGATTATGCACTGTCAGCGTAATTGGGATTGAAGAGGAGGCGTCCGAAGCACGGATTTCTAGCTTGTAGAAACAGTAGAAAACTTAGTGTTAACTTATGCGGTAAGCGATGTAACGTGGATGAAAGTACGAAAAAAGTGGTAAAATGAGAGTAAGAACCCAGTAAACAGCTATTTCGAAGCAAATGAATCAAGACTCTTCAATCAATACATAAAAGTATGGGTTCAGAATAACCCAAAAGACAGGAAAGGGAACAGGCGAGATAGAATAAACGTAAGTCCTCAAGAAGATAGTGTGGCGTGCGTTCAGAGAACACACAACCCAGCTTTGCTCCCGAGACTTCATGCCTTTTTAGCTCAGCGGTGAAGTGCTGTGTTACCATAACAAAGGTCTACGAATCAAACCCCGCCAAGGGCATAGCACCCTCTCTGGCGTCCGCATCCGTACGTCACAGAGTGGGCCGTGGTGTCCTGATCGTTAAGGTATCAAACTTGTGACCGGAGGGTCCCGGTTTCGATCCTCGCTGGTCGAAGATCCACTGTCTTCATTAACGGTGACTGGGGGACGTTAAATATGCTCGTGGTCACTAAATCCTCCAAGTGAAACAATACTTCTGTGGGTGCTGGACCAAGTATTGCTCGGTTTCTGATCTGGTTCAAAAAATCAGAGCAGTCTTCAGGGTCCCATTCAACCGGTTAAGCCACAAACTGTGGTGGGTACGGGGGGACCCTGGAGTGAAAAGTACGTCACAGTGTGTTAAATTATTATTTATTCTGTTGTCTTTAGTTTTTCTTTCACATTGTTTGTTGGAAACTTCTATTGATTTTCAGTTAGTTGTTATGGACGTGTTCCTGCCCTTTGTCGCCAAATTTTGCCATTCGTATTTTGTGCTTTTATTACTTTTAAATAAATATTCAATTCAAGTATTCTTCAAGGTGGAAACTGGAATTACTCTCTTGTCCTGTTTTATATATTCACTTTCCAGCTTTTGGTTATTTACTTTGATCCTCTCCTTTTATGCATTATGACCTATTAAGACTCCTAATTATTGGCCAAAAAAGCCAACAAAAAATTGAGTCTGCTTCGAAACGGCCGCATATTATTCTTTAGCTCTCATTTTATCACTTTATTTATTTATTTATTTTTTTAATTTAAGTTGCCTGATTTTACTGCCAGAAGGTTTTAAAATCATAATTAGAAGAAAATTTACAAGATTTTTGAAGAAAAATTGAGATTACGTGTTTTACTCGTCATCTTTTTCTCTTTTTGTTTACATCTTCCAATTTTCTGAGAGACGTCATTTGTTGAAAAACCTGAAAATAATCACTTGCCACTGGCATTTGGCTGTAAAACAGCGCATGCTGACTACTAAACAAAACACCTAGGCAACCATGAATGTTTTCTCTACTTTTTTTTATAGTTTATTTTTCTAGATTCTTTTTTCAATGAGAAAACGATCCGAAGTTCATTGTTTTACATTTCACCATAACATTTTCGAAATTTATTCCCGCTGTGTATTACCTTTTGTGTGAAAAGTAAAGTTCTTCGAATAGTTTTATCTTTCATTTCTTTATAAGACAGAGGGAAATAACTTTCAACAAGTTCAGTACATGTTAATATTCATACTAAACTATCAACCGCCTCAGAATACTTAAAAGTATTCGATGGCAGAGGAATGTACACAATTCATTTTAATAATTTACAAGTTAATTTTTATGAATTACTCTTGAACGCTGGTTTTAAATGGTAGCAACCTCCCTTCCTACATTGTAAAATGCTAAATAATAAAATGAAAAGCTTTGAAACTTGAGAGATTTTATTTTACTGGTTCTAATTTAAACCCTATTTTAATAATAATAATAATTATTATTATTATTATTTGCATCCTATTTCACACACGGTTCAAAGTGACCCCATGTGACAGGACTAGTCCAAGAGCCCATGAGTGTCAGACCTACGTCATAGTATTATGGCTCAAAATTTTTCTCCCCACGGGCATCACAGCAGGTAAGAAAGGTTCGCTACTATTTAAGCAGAGTCGCACTGGTTTTAGCAGGAAACGGGTAGCAAAGGTGCGGAAAATTGCTGCAAAACTAGACATCATTCCATGTCACGTGACCTGGTGGTACCCATCCAAAAATCCAAAATGACCTCTAATGGGTTAACCGTGCTAGACATGGCATTTTGTTTCACAAAGCTGATTTCCCATTTTGTAGCCTCTCCCCCATTTTTTTAATCGTTTCTAGATCCTCAGGATTTGGGTCTTGGATGCTGAAAATTTTTTATAAGTGAGTTTCAAAGGCATGTCTGCACCTCTATAAGTTTCGTTCAAATCGGAAATGATCAAGAGAAGACGACAAGGTCACCTAGCATGGAAGTTTTTGAGGCAACTTTTACTGCCTGTTTCCTGCCAAAGCCAGCGCGACTAAGCTTAAATAATAGTGAAACTTTCTTACCTACTGTGATGTGCTTAAGCAGAAAAATCTTGGGCCTTTATACTATGACTTAGATCTGACGCTTATAGGCTCTTGCTCTAGACCACATTGAACCGAGGCAATAGTTCATTTCAAATTCCTTTTATAATTATCACTTTTAATTTTGAGTAACTATGCCCTACTTAAAAGAGTTTCTTTGCAGTTTTGAGCCAATTGCTGCAATAACACCAACATAAAGTGAGTGGAGCTGCTAAAAATACAGAAATTATGCAGTGTGGAGTGCAACTCACCGATCATGGTTCCCACGATGAGTGCGACCCCCGAGAGCAGTCCGACCCTCCTCTTGAGCGCGATCCCTTCCTCCGGGGTGTCCTCGTGGCTGTCCTCCGCCATCTTGAGGGGCAGCTCGGACAGCGCGCTGCCCGTAGACTGGCACGTGGGGAACCCCCTCTTCGGCCCACCGTTTACATCGCTCACTGCAAGAGAAGACGAAAAACATTGAGAATCAGGAAATAGCTGTTATTCTTTAGACTCTTGTTCACATGCACACACACACTTATATACAGTGGTATTCTCATAGAATTATACTCCATATACGCTGTATACTCTCAAACATTTTTAGACATATATAGCGTATACCCTCAAGCTTGATAAATTTTCATATTATGACATACTATGTATATGATCACATACACAAATTGTGCGTAATGGATAACTGGGAGTATACCCTCAGACAAATTGATGGCGGACTTGGCCCTTGGGGGGGGGGGGGGTCAAGTTGCCGGAAGTTCCACTGCGTTTATATATAAGCATCGTTGCTTATATATAAATGCAGTGAAACTTCGGTAACTTGACACCCCCCCCCCCAAGGGCCTAGTTCCCGCCAACGAAATTGATAGAATAAGCAAAAAAAAAATAATATGGACCCAGAAAATACTTTTATTTTCCCAACAGTTATTTTTTAATTATTTTTTTTTTAATGTCCGACTTTTCAAACAAGGCGTGGTCTTGATGATGTCACAAATGATGCTCTTTGGCGCATGTTTCTACTGCGTTTCCACGTTATGATAATGAAGAAGCGAATACAAATTGCGCTCTACACTTGCTATCAACCATATCGTTGCCAATACACGTGAGTAAAGATGGGAACTAAACATTTTGCTCTGTGCATGACAACACAGAATGGCATTTCATCATTTGTGATGTCAGCGGCAGAAGCGAAAATAATGAAAGCTCATCGATTTAAGTAATTTTTTAAAAGTAATCAACTCTGTCAAATTACTTTAAAAATGGTCAGATCCTATGTTTTTAAACATGCTCTTTCAGAAAAAAATACTTTTAAAATTTTGGAAATGACCCCATTTGAATATTGAAGGTTTCTACTATAAACAACTGTCACTGATCTCATCTGTTTCCTACGGTTGTTAGAAGGTACTGTTGTCACATTTTTGAACAGAAACAAGTTATTTCCACAAATAAAATTTACTTCATTAATAGAAATGCACTATAATTCTTTTTCATATATTTTGTAAAGCCTGCACTTGTATAGTTTTGGTCTTTAGTATAGGTTTGGCTAAACTTCTTCGTAAGTTTGAACTGATTTTAGTTTTCTCCTTTTTAACCGACTTCAAAAAGGAGGCGGTTATCAGTTCATACCGTATGTATGTTTTTAACCGACTTCAAAAAGGAGGCGGTTATCAGTTCATACCGTATGTATGTTTTTTTTTTGTTTGTCCACAGCGTCTCACCTAGTGAACCGATTTTGATGATTCTTTCTTTAATGGATAGGGGATGGCTCAACTTAGGTCCCATTACTTTGTTTGACCATATTTGTCTTTTAGAAAAAAAAGTTATGGGCAAAAAACCATAAATTTCATGCAATTTCCCTATTAAATGATTAAATATTGTAACGAAGTTCGCGCTTACCTTCCGTGGATAACGGTGGCTCAGTAGTAGAATTCTCGACTTTCAAGCGAGCAACTCAGGTTCAAATCCCGACTAAGACAAAGTGAATTTTTCTAAGATTTCTTGTATCTCGTATTTTCTCGAATGTTCTATCGATTTCTGTATCTTTCCGATTCTGGAAAATTCCGGCATTTTCTCAAGTGGTAAAGATACATTTTTAGTGTCAATCGCTTAAAGTTTAAGATGTGCTTATAGTTTTTTTTTTTTTTTAGTATGTAGCATTTTTAGGAAAAAAAAGGGTAAAGTTTCATGATGGTAACTTCTTACTTTCACAGAAATATATACATTTACACTTAAAAGGATGAAAAAAAATAATTTTGGAAAAAATAGAACCGACTTCAAAATTGCTCTAAAAAGGGAAAAATAATTTTATTTTTTAAACACCATCGATAATACTTTTAAACATAATTTTTGAAGTTGGCGCAAAAACGATAGAACAGATCATTCACCGCCATAATTCAACTACAACTATAAATTTTACCAGGCCTAGTTCCTTTACTACCACATACATTATGCATTGATAACAGCATCTTTGAGTAACGATATAAATGTTTCGTTTCTAACTTTGGATGATTTTCTGAAAAAAAATATGAACAAAGCACGGTTACACTGGATTTTCCTTTTTGTTTTTGCGCCAACTTCAAAAATTATGTTTAAAAGTATTATCGATGGTGTTTAAAGAATAAAATTATTTTTCCCTTTTTAGAGCAATTTTGAAGTCGGTTCTATTTTTTCCAAAATTATTTTTTTTCATCCTTTTTTTACTTTACAAACGAAGAAATGAATTTTTTCAATTTAAAATACTGAAATAAAAACCCACGCTTAAAATAATCAAAGTTTTTCAGCTGGTCAATGATCCTTCGTGATATTTAATGGTGACTGGGGCACGTAAAAAATGTCCGTGGTCACTCCGATTTCCCATTCCAAATGAATACCTCTGGGGGTGCTGGATCAGGAATTGCTAGGCTTTTGGTCTGAGTCCAAAAACAAAGCTTTTTTCAGGCTCCATCCAAACGATCAAACCACGTATAGTGTTAGGCACGGGTTAGTTTGGAGTGTTAGGTATCGTGGATTCCACCAGCTGAATGTAAACAGCTGGTGGAATCCACGTCTGAAAACCTTAAAGCATCGGTTCTAACAAAAGGTGACGCGACAAAGTATTGATATTGTTTCTTATGAAAATATTTCCTCCTTTAAATTTTAATACCCCAATTTTTTGGCTCAATATAAATCATTATCACTACAGCGCTTTTAGATTATTCTGTCTAAGATTATTTTCAATCAATGAAATGTTATGTACACTTTAAAGTCTAAGAAAGGCGGCACGTTCATTTGAATAAATACTTAGCACTTCTATTTTGTTAGATTAGACTAACAAAGAGTGAAAAGTATTCTGTTATTTTGAGTTTTGATTGAAATTTGTTGTTTTTATATTAGGCAGTTTCTTATTTAAAACTGGACTTGATTCTCGCGATTACAAGTTCAAAATATTAGCTAAATAAAAGATGTTGTAATTCAGCTGGATTTGTAAACTTGGAGCAGTGCAACTAAAATAGTGAATTAAAAATTAGTTTTCTAGATCTAAAATTTAGATTAGTGCATTGGCATCGCTTTGCAAAAACGGAAACAACAAACGATGCCAACCAGTTTTATAGCAGCGAAGAAAAAACAGCTCCAAGACAGAGTGACAGATATATCTGTTAGCGGATAAAGAAGTGACATACGTGCAATTGTTACATTTTGAATAGAGGAAACGCAATCAAATGTTGAGGAGCCCCTTTTGTTAAAAATACAGGGTGATTCAAAAACGGTGGTTCAAAAACGAAATTTTTATTACATACAGTAGAACTTCATTCATCCGGCCCCCGTTTATCCGGATCAAATTTGCAGAATTGAACAAAATATATTCACTCAAATTATAATTTTAAATTATGATAGCAAGAATGGAACAATGACTGCACCAAATATTCGCTTTTTATTTTGATTAAGTGCAGAGATAATGCATGGGCAGTGCAATATATTATAGTAATGTAACAACATGGTGCAGTTGGAACGTCAGTCCGACACCATTGTAACTGAACTATAAGTGTTAAAGTGTTTCCGAGAAACGACCCCGTGGAATTTTCCTATAGAGCATTGTTTTCTGATGTAATAAAATGTAGGTCTGCTTATTAAAGAATTTATTTTACTTACTGCTCGGATTATCCGGATTTTCATTCATCCGGATTGCTTTTGGTTCCAGTTAGTCCGGATAAACGAGTTCGTACGGCAGTTAAATGTAATTCTAGGAATGTTCTATGCCCCATCCTCCTGACTCCTGAACAGTATAACACCTGTACTCAAAAGCTTGTCATACATATAGACGGTGGACATGTACACATTGTAACATGTCTGCAGTCACAGAAGCAATTGCTGCAGTTTTCCAATTTTTCAGTCAAGATCAGCAGGTAAGAGGGCATAATGTCCTTTTCATTTCCCCACAAGAAAAAATCACTTGTCGTTAGGTCTGGTAACCTAAGGGGGGGGGGGACAATCATAAAGTGCTAAGTCATCTTACCCTTGACCGTCCTTTTGACAAGCTGAATAATAAATAGCAAGTGGAGCAAACACTATAACACGCAGAGACCATCCAACGGTAGACAATTGAAACTTTATAACTCCCTCTTTCATTCAAGCTTCACCAGATAGCTTTTGATCCAATATTCCTAAATCGGTAGTTTTATGAAACCCCATCATACTTCTTGAATCACCCTGTGTACAATTTGGATATTGAAGGTTTCTACTATAAACAACTGTCACTGATCTCATCTGTTTCCTACGGTTGTTAGAAGGTAGTGTTGTCACATTTTTGAACAGAAACAAGTTATTTCCACAAAGAAAATTTACTTTATCAATAGAAATACACTATCATTCTTTTTCGTATATTTTGTAAAGCCTGCACTTATATAGTTTTGGTCTTTATTATAGTTTTGGCTAAACTTCTTCGTAAGTTTCAGCTGATTTTAATTTTCTCCCTTTTACTTTACAAACGAAGGAATGAATTTTTTCAATTTAAAATGCTGAAATTAAAACCCACGCTTAAAATAATCAAAGTTTTTCAGCTCAGCAAACATTGTTGACACTAAATAATCAAACGATAGAAAAAGAATGAGATTGGAAAAAGAAAAATATGTTGCCACTTCGCTATGATATTTAAAAAAAAAAAAAAAGCAGCCGAACTTTTGAAAAACATAATGATAACGAAGAAATCGTTTAGTTTCAGTTTCATTCCGCATAAAAAAAATAACAGCCTTAGCCTAAATAAATTTGATTAAAATTGGTAAAACAAGCATGATTTTAATTGAAATGAGTTCAATATTCAAGTTAATAAAGTAAACGTGTACATCAAAAAAAAAAAGAAGAAGAAGAAGAAGCGAAAGAAAGATTGAGGATTTGTCCATTATTTTATAAACTTCTACAAGGAAACTGAACTAAATGGTACCAAACTTTAACCCTCTCAAATCAGAATGTGTAGAATCTTTCCATTTCCTGGCATCCACTTTCACCAAACGAATACTTAGTTTCGTCATTAATTTTAAATGATCCTTTTGCGATTTAAGAATATTTTATGTCCCGAACACACAATAGGAAATCCGGGAAAACACCTAACAAAAACATGCTTGTTCTAAAAGTAGAAAATAAATTCTCTACTTGATCAAATTAATGCAACTTCCATTTCTAGATTCTCTCAACATTAAAATAACATTGTAGTTCCGGCTTAGAAATGCAGCTATTTATAAGCTGGCGCTTTCGTGTTTCTTTTTTTTTAATTGAAAAGAAGTTCTCAAAGTATTCTGTCTTGAAATCGTCTGCTTTGAGAGCCACCGGAAAGTCTAAGATCACCGCTCAGTGATGGACGATGACAAGATTAACGAGAGAGAAGGAGAAAAAAGTGGAGGTCTGATAATGAACTGCTACTATATTCTGAGAGTAACATAGATTGTTGTTTATAAAAACCAACTGTAAACGAAGTTCAACATTACATGTTGCATTTTAAACAGAATTTATAACCCTAAAGAAAATAAAAACTACCTGGAATTTTTCTCAAGAGGGAATGAAGAATTTATTGATAGGAATAGGATAAAATTCAAATGAGACGTTTATTATGAAAGTAGGGAAAGTAAATTTTTTGCTGTTGTGCAATATTTAAGTGCGTTTCAATAACATATAGTGGCAAAAAAAAAAAAAATAATAATAATAATATTTTGAATTTCGACATCTTGAATTCAAATTATGTTTTTTGCAATCACGAGTGTGTGTGTATGTAGGCGTATGTGGGGAGGGGGGCATATGTATTCGTGTGTAGGTGTATGTATGTGTGTGTATGTGTTCGTTTGTACGTGCGTGTATGTATGCGTGTAAGTGTAGGATATTGACGCAACCTCGAGACGGTTTTCGCTAGAGGAGCAGCATCGTGAGGAGCCGGTCGACGGTGATGCTGCAGAGGGTGTTGGTGGGAAAATAAAATGATAGCACATCAAAACAGTCAAATGAAAGCAATAAGCAATCGTGATTGCTCAAAACAAAGCTTCAAAATGCTTTTTGAGGTAATTCTTGGTGATTTTTATATAAAATGTTCCACCTGAATGTAAGTATTACCACTGTTTTCCCCCATCACGTCCCACTTTTTGGAAATGGCGCCCCCCTCCCTCATTTTTTTTTCAGTTTTTAGCAGTTTCATAGCCATTATTTTTATTTAGAGGGGAACGAAGCATTATATTAGCCATTAACACTTTTCTGAGCGGATAGAGAGGTGCAAAGTTCAAAAGCATAAATATTTAGACCAAGTTGGGAGATTCATGGGGGTTATTCATCAAAACCGATCTCCCCCCCCCCCCAGGGGTTTGTCTTACAATTTTTCACTTATTTTTCGGCATAAAACCAGAGTACAGAATTCCCTCCTATGAGCCTCATGCCCGAAAAAAAATTTACATTGTAAATTTTTTAAAAATTCTTGTAAGTATCCCATTTTGCATAGTCAGAGTCGCATCGAAGTTCTTTAATAAGGAATCATTCCTGTATATTATTCAATTTACATTCCCAGAAATAAATATGATTAGAAATGAACTTGTGTATGCTTATAAAGTAGCATTAATGTATATAGTATTTATATCTCTGGAGATGGACCGACTCCATTACTTATCACTTCTTGCTAAAGTGAAAACAATGGGGGCAGTGCACCCCCAGAAATATAAATATACATTAATAATCTATTGTAAATATGCCTAAGATCATTTTAATCTCAATCGGGTTGTTTCCTTCAGTCAAAAGTAGTACTTTTTGTCACTGAAATTGATATAATAAGCAAAAAATAAAAAATAATAACATGGACACAGAAAATACTTTCATTTTCCCAATAGTTATTTTTTAATTAATTTTTGAAATGTCCGATTCTTCAAACAAGTTGTGGTCTTTATGACGTCACAAATGATGCACCATGGCGCATCTTTCTACCGCATTTCCACGTTATGATAATCCTATTCCTATTCCTATTCAGAGTCACAACTGACTAGGGGAGAGTCGGGTAAGATGGAGAGGCGGCTAAGATGGTGACTTGAATGTTTCTCTTTATTTGCGATAGATGGCAGCCCCTTATTGGGATATATGCTTCAGTGTTGGCCATCTTTCAATTGAATTACATTCCTAGCGTGGAAAAATAACTGTAACTGCCGCCATTTTGTGTTTTGTTATTTCAGCGTGAACATATCTAAATTTGTCAACCTTTTCATTAGTGGATTGCGTTAAATTGGTGAGTGTTTTGGGCTTTTCTTCAATTTTATACATAATTAGTCTTCTCGATTAATGATATAATGTTGCTTTTAAGTTAAAATACGGTTAATTTTATTCTCGTTTTGTACTTTAATTTCGACATGACGTCGTCGGGTAAGATGGATATGTAAGATGGCGGGTAAGATGGTGGTCTCCATCTTACACGCAAATAAAAAGCAGGCAATTTACTAGTCTCAAATCAAATATTTGTGCCTATAAGGATTACATATTATCTGTAAAAACTAGATTTTAAGACATTTTTTTACTTTTATTTTGTTTAATTACTTAAAAAAATATTTTTAAATGTTTAAAAAATTTGACTAGGTATTTGTTTAAATAAAAAAAAAGAATTCTTTATTTTTATTCGTATTTTTCTTCTACAATGAATTGAGGCATATTAAAGATATCAATCAACTTTTCTTTTCTTGGATAGTTTAAAGGGGGGTAAAATTCATAACTGATGACAGCATCCTTAAAGTGATTATAACTTTATTTTTTTAGAAACAAAACGATGGGGAAATATAAAAGGATTACGGAAAGACAATCTTGGTCCAAAGAAGGTATGGATAAAGCTGTTGAAGAGGTACTAAGAGGAGCGTTCATTTTAACAACAGCAAAAAAAATTCTCTGCCTCAAACTTCTCTTCGGCGTTATGTGGATAAAAGGAAGAACAAAGAGCCATTTCCTGAGAACGCTGGAAGATTTAAGAATACTTTTACTGAGGAACAATTACTCTTGCTAAAAACCTATGTTACAGATATAGACAGACGTGCATTTGGTTTGACAAAGAAAGATTTTGCAAGAATCGCATTTGATTATGCTGAACATCTAAAAATAGAACATCGATTTAATAAAGAAGAAAGGATGGCTGGAAAAGATTTTGTGAGCAACTTTTTAAGTAAATTTAATTTATCTTTACGTAAGCCAGAGGCGACCTCAGTGGCAAGATTAGCAGCATTTAATGAAGTAAGTGTGCAAAACTTCTTTAATTTATTGACTGAAATTATGAAGAAACACAGATATGAGCCACACCAGATTTACAATGTTGACGAAACAGGTTGCTCAACTGTACCAACAAAATCCCCTCTCATTATAACACCAACAGGCAAACGACGGGTGGTTAAAGTATCTTCGGCTGAGAGAGGCTCAAATGTGAGTGTGGTCTGCTGTGTCAGCGCAACTGGACATTATGTGCCTCCACTTTTTATTTTTAAAAGAGTGCGCATGCAAGATTATTTGCTGCATGATGCACCACCTGGATCCCAAGCTGCCTGCAATCCAGACTCCAGCTTTATAAATGCCAAAATATTTTTGGAATGGCTGAGCCATTTAAAAAAAAATGTAGGACCTTCAGCTGACAATCAGATTCTGCTGTTGATGGACAATCACGCATCACACATAACCCTAGAAGCAGTAAATTTTTGCAGGGACAACTTTATCACTCTCCTTGGTTTTCCCCCGCACACAACCCACCGGATGCAGCCTTTGGACGTCAGTTTCTTCGGTCCTTTGAAAACTGCCTACAGTAATGTGTGCAATGATTTTTTAACTATGAATCCTGGCCAAACTGTTGCTGTGAAGAATGTACCTAGCCTCTTTCACAAAGCGTATGCCAAAGCGGCTACGCTAAATAACGCAGTGAAAGGATTTGAAGCAGCGGGGATTGTTCCCCTCAATTCACAAATTTTCTCAGCTGAAGAATTTGAACCTGCTGTGACAACAGCGGCTTATGCCACATCTAGTTCCGAAATTCATGATGCCGACACCCAACCTATTGCTGGTCCTTCTAATGCCTCCGATATCCAACCTGTTGCTGGTCCATCTAATGCCCCCGATATCCTGGTACTCCCTTTAGCTCCCCCAAAGGTAAAGAAACAAAGGACTAAAGCTCCATCGCTACATGCCACAAGTTCGCCTGTAAAAGAATATTTATTAGAAAGGAAGAAGCAAAAGGAAAGAAGAGAAGCAAAAAAAGGAAAGAAAAAAACTAAGGTCGTAGAGAATAAAACTAAGGTCGTAGAGAAGAAAAAATGCTCAAAAACTTATTTTGACTATTCATCAGATTCCTCCGTATCCATACATTACATGGACGAAGATGATAACTCAGATGAAGAAGTCGATGAAGTATGCATCATATGTGATGACTTCGGAAAAAATGAACTGTGGTTCAATTGTGCAAAATGCCACAAGTGGGCTCATGCGGCTTGTACTGGACTGTCAAATTCCGAAGCAAAAAAGAAGTCTTGGATATGTGATTTTTGTTCATAATTTTTTGGAAATTCATAATTTTGGGCATAAAATAAAATATAGTTCTTATACTTGACATAACGAGTTTATTTTATTTTGTCAAATGGAATCAACTACGTAATCGCCATCTTACCCTCCACTGGTATCCATCTTACCCGCACCATCGGGTAAGATGGATACTTTGTGATGGGAGTAAAAAAGCAAGATTAACAAAAATATAAATTGTTTACATGGCAGGGAAATAAACTGTCATTAGGCAATAGTTGTACGAAGATATTAGTACAAAAATATTTTTTCAAATGTAGTTAGTTCTGTCTTAGAAATGTAAAAAGTCTTAGGGTCTCCAACTTACCCGACTCTCCCCTACAACTGTATTTATGTCGAGGACTGCATACTAAGTGCCTTGCCTCCATTATTTTATATACCGATAGATGGCAGCACCATCACCGGATCGAACAGTTAATGAGAATTTAGAACTAGTCCATGAGCTAATAGTTACCTGCTGCTAGCGCCCCCAGAGGTATCGTTTCACTTGGAGGACATTTAGACCACGAGCATATTTAACGTCGCCCAGTCCCCTTTAATGACGACGGTGGGTCTTCGACCATCGAGGTTCGAACTCAGGATCCTCCGGCCCCGAATCCGACACTCTACCGATCGGGCTACCACGGCCCCGTTATGATAATCAAGAAGCGAATTACAATTGCGCTCTGCGCTTGCTACCAACCATATCGCTGCCAATACACGTGAGTAAAGATGCGAATGAAATATTTTGGACCGTGAATGGAAACACTGAATGGTATTTCATCATTTGTGATGTCATCGGCAGAAGCGTTAAACATTGAAAGCGCGTCAATTTAAGTATTTTTTTTAAAAATATTGAACTTGAAAAAATTATTTAAAAAAATGTCAGATCCTACGTTTTTAAGCATGCTTTAAAGCTTTCTTTTCTATTCTTCTAAAATGACATTACATCACAAACTGTCTGAAGCCTGTAATTTACCCCAAAGAAAACACGTGGAATGGAATGTTTTACCTTTTTCTTTAGTATTGTTAATCACCGCAAGATAGCGTGTATTCGAGCTCTGGAGTTGCGAATAGAAATTACAAATTACGACGTCATTACTTCTAATATAATCCTAACTAAAAATAAATACTGGATACCAAAACAAGTACTTCTTAAGAGCAATTTACCACTTTCCAAGATTTCATCGTGTCTTCTCTTGATGAATGAAACTCTGAAATAAAAGTCACGAATAAAATGAGAGCCATTTGGCAAAAGCCTCAGTTTTTCCGTAGAAGTAATTAGCATTCAGCTTGCAAGTTTCCTCCAGACGCGTTCTCTTGATATCTCCCTAACTTTGGTTCTTTTTCTAATTGAAAAGAAAGTACAAAAAATCAATTCGGGGCAACGTTGAGAATGTTAAATCTTGCGTCTTTTCCTTTATTTCTCTTTATTTCGTCCATTTAATTTTAAGATGGTAGATTGATGAAAAAATGTCAGCAAGAAATCTAATACAAATGAAAGAATGTTGTTCAAGCACAAAATTTACAAATGACTATAGACACTTGTTTGTGAGGTCCGACAAAAGCAACGCTTCCATTCATAAATCCTTTAATGCTGATAAAGGGGTTCCATGTAACTCCGAAACAAATCTCTGAAATTACTTGTAAATTTAATGAAGTTATGTTCATCAATTGTATCATCATCACAAAGGAACTATTTTAGTGTCCTAGTAAACGGCGTACAAATATGTTCTTTGATTTTTTTCTGAGTTTTGCGATGCTACTGTAAAGTCGTCTTCTTCTTTCTAATGG
The DNA here is from genome assembly GCF_026930045.1 of Uloborus diversus. Lineage (NCBI taxonomy): Eukaryota > Metazoa > Arthropoda > Arachnida > Araneae > Uloboridae > Uloborus > Uloborus diversus. The sequence continues at coordinate 18,104,072 of NC_072734.1, forward strand.
GGCTTGCGTGGGAAGCACAACTTTTTTGCAGACCTAGTGCGATCCCCGATATAGCATCCATTCTTTCATGTAGCTCCATTATCAGCAGATGCCACTACCACGATATTTTTTTTAACGTCCAGTTTACCCACTAGATAGAGACACTTGGTCTCTCTTCGATGCGGGTTTAGGAATTTTGTCAAGAATACTCGAAGCCAAACTAGTACTCGAGGGATTTTTTACATGCCGTATAATCTTGCGACACTGACGCTGTCGATTTTCTGCATCTTGACAATCCACCGAATGGGTTCAGGATCTAATTTGAACCTTTGAGCGTATGAGACCAGCGTCACTCATCACACTGTCGGCCAAAATTATTGTAAAGTTATTGCACCCGTTTATCACCTGTTTCATCATCGGTTGTTGAACGAAGTATAGTAGAACAGTAAAAATCCTAACGCTCTCCGATGAAGTTGGGGTCTAAGGATCTTTAACCTTCAAAATTTTCGATTTTCTGGAAAAAAATATATGTTATGCATATATTAATTCTGAACAATTCGATACCTTATTTATTACCATACGCCAAAAAACCTTTAAAAGCCCAAAAGTTATCGTAAAAATGCGTAAATTTTCCCCATAGAGATTTATGTTAACAACAGCTGTTTAGGCCATTTTTTCTCAGGTGCCGGTTTCTTCGGTTTTCTCGTTTTGCGCGCATGATATCTCAGAAAGTTTTTTATATATTTCCGTAAAACTTTTCATGCCTGTTTGTCTAGTTTATTTTTATGATCTGAACCTAAATTTTAACTAAAAATGAAAGTTAATATTTAAAAAAAAAATATTTTTGCCCAAAATTTTGGAAATTTTCGATATTAACTTGTAAAATTTCAAAAAAATAAATAAATAATTTAAAAAAAAAAACTAAACATAGGTTCAGGTTATAAATATAAACCAGATAAACATACATTAAAAGTTTTACGGAAATATATAAGAAACTTTCTGAGATATCATGCGCGCAAAACGAGAAAACCGAAGAAACCGGCACCTGAGAAAAAGACGCTTAAAGAACTGCTGTTAACATAAATCTCTACGGGGAGAGGTTAAGCATTTTTACGATAACTTGAAAAGTTTTTTGTGTATAGAAATAAATAAGGTATCAAATTGTTCAGAATTAAAATATGCATAACATATATTTTTTTCCAGACAGTCGAAAATTTTGAAGGTTAAAGGTCCTTAGACCCCTTAATAAACTGCTTGACAATTACTAAGGAACAATACGTCTCGTGAAATAAATAATCACATAAAATGACTGAAGAATTAAAAGATTTTTTTAAAATGAGCTGAAGTCATTGTTTTCTTTCAGATATTAATTCAACTTTCTTTATGTAAAGACGGTGTATATTTCAGAAGTTCATTAAAGTTTCTTTGTATAACTGCTGTATGATACAGTACAGCCTCGTCTATCCGGACTAACTGCAGCCAAAGGCAATCCGGATAAACGAAAAGCTGGATAAATCGGATGTTATGGGTAATAAGCAAAACACATTCTTAAATAAGCAGACTTTACTTCTGTTTCAGCATAAAAACAAAGAATTGTAACGAAACTACATTAGTACCGTTTCTCGAAACTACTTTATTATTCACTAGTGGCACCCGCACGGCTTCGCCCGTAATAGAAATATTAAAGGTCTTTTGGTTCGCCTGTATATTTACAAATAATGTATGGTGAATTTTCTCGCCAATTGGCTTGTACGACCGAAGTTACAGTTCCACGTTATGATAATTTCGTATCTCGTTAATTGGCTTGTGCCCATGTTACGGTTCCACGTTATGATAATTTCGTAATTTATGATAGTTTTTTTCTTAAAATTGGAATAAAAAAAGAACCACATCGAATTTTCGAAAAATCGCTTCGAGGTGCACACCACCATGCTACATACTAACTTTGTGCCAAATTTCATGAAAATCGGCTGAACGGTTTAGGCACTATGCGCGTCACAGACATCCAGACATCCTACAGACATCCAGACATCCTCCGGACAGAGAGACTTTCTGCTTTATTATTAGTAAAGATAGTTGAGCTGCAGTGGTGTCGACTGACGCTCATAAGTACGCCACATTGTTGAATTAGTACTGGGCCATTCCATTCGGTGGAACGGGACATTTTTCAGTATATTTTGTGTTATAAATGCAAATAAAACTGGCTAAAAATTTTATTATTGATAGCTACAGTAAGGATTTGTCATAAGAATTCCGTATAACATTAAATTTACCGTTTTAAAATAAAGTCTTTACTAATAATAAAGCTGAAAGTCTCTCTGTCTGTCAGGATCTCTGTGACGCGCATAGCGTCACAGCGAAGCGATTTTTTGAAAATTCGATGTGGTTCTTTTTCTATTCCAATGTTAAGAACAAAACTATCATAAGATGGACGAGTAAATTACGAAATTATCATAATGTGGAACCGTAACATGGGCGCAAGCCAATTGGCGAGATACGAAATTATCATAACGTGGAACCGTAACATGGGTACAAGCCAATTGGCGAGAAAATTCACCATTCTTCTTCTTTACTAATAATAAAGTTGAAAGGTCTCTCTGTCTGGATGTCCGGAGGATGTCTGGATGTCAGGATCTCTGTGACGCGCATAGCGCCTAGACCGTTCGGCCGATTTTCATGAAATTTAGCACAAAGTTAGTTTGTAACATGGGGGTGTGCACCTTGAAGCGAGTTTTCGAAAATTCGATGTGGTTCTTTTTCTATTCCAACTTTAAGAGCAAAACTATCATAAGATGGACGAGTAAATTACGAAATTATCATAACGTGGAACCGTAACATGGGCACAAGCCAATTGGCGAGATACAAAACTATCATAACGTGGAACCGTAACATGGGTACAAGCCAATTGGCGAGAAAATTCACCATATTTTATTTATAAATATACAGGCGAACCAAAAGATCTTTTAATTTTTCTATTATGGGCAAAGCCGTGCGGGTACCACTAGTTATAAATACAACAGAGTGTCCGTTTTCCGACCGAATCATACGGTCGAATATTCGTAGAACTGTTTTTTTTTTTTTTTTTTTTTCAATATTTTCTGGATTCAAATATCGTTAATTTAATGTTTATATTGAATGTTTGTTTGTACTCATTCTGTATTGAAAAAAAAATAAAAAACGTACCTGTAGAATTAACCTGTGACGTAAATCTGGAATAAAAGCTGACAATTTCCAACAAGTAATTTCTTATAAAAATTTAAGTAAATTTTCGCAAAGGTCAAATAATGAAAAATTTCTCTTTCTTACACTTCTCCCTTTTCGCCCTTATCTTGGACTCCGTGTTTGAGCGCCCCCACTGGTTTTCAAAGCTCGGCGCCACTGATGTGAAGCAATTAGAAGAAGAATATTCCTTCATCGTAACATATTCGGAAGAAGATGCGATAACAGTCGTTAGTACCTCATTAAAATTTTATTAAATCCACTAGATTTTAAATGATGTACATAAAACGAGTAAAAATTATGAAATCGTGACTTTTATTAGTTTAACTTCTTATTACTCTTGCGCAAATTGCTAAAAACAGCTTCAGTTTCTTTATTCTTATTTATGTTTCAGTAAATTCTTTTTGTAGAACATCTAATACGTAGGAGTGCTTTAAAATTTCAGTTTTGTAATGGGGTTGTCGCTAAAGTTTGATAAAATGAGCAAAAAAAGAAAAAAAATGATTTTAATTTGTCATCTTGAATTCAAATTATGTTTTTCGCAATCACGAGTGTGTGTGTTTGTGTGTGTGTAGGCATGTGTGTGTGTCTGTGTGCAGGCATGCGTGTGTGTCTGTGTGCAGGCATGAATGTGTGGGTAGTTGTGTGTGTATGTGTAGGTGTCTGTATTTATGCGTGTGTGTATGTGTTTGTGCATGTGTGTGTAGGTGTGTGTTTGTGTGTATATGTGTGTGTGCGTGTGTGTGTGTAGTTGTGTATGTATGCGTGTGTGTGTAGGTGCTTGTATGTATGCGTGTAAGTGTAGGATATTGATGAAACCTGGAGACGGTTTTCGCTAGAGGAGGAGCATCGTGAGGAGCCGGTCGACGGTGATGCTGCAGAGGGTGCTGGCGGGAAAATAAAATAATAGCACATCAAAACAGTCAAATGATGAAAGCAATAAGCAATCGTGATTGCTCAAAAAAAAAAAAACATGAACCCAGAAAATACTTTTATTTTCCCAACAGTTAATTTTTATTTATTTTTTTAAAATTTCCGATTTTTCAAACAAGGCGTTGTCTTTATGACGTCACAAATGATCTACTTTGGCGCATTCCATTGGCACGCTGAATTATTTTGCTTGCTGTCTACCGCATTTTCAGAGTGTGGTAATTCAGAAGAAAATATTGCGCTTAATATCAACGAAATCGTTGCCACTACATATGAGAAAAGAAGTGAATTAAATATTGCACTAAATGCAACAGTGAATGGCAGTTCATCATTTGCGATGTCATGCACAGAAGCGTAAAAAATGAAATTGAGTCTGCTCACCGATTTAAATAATTTTTAAAAAAATAGTCACCATTCTTTTAAAATTTCGGAAACGACCCCCATTGAATATATTTTCATTTCAAGAGCTAGAAATGAATGCATTTTTTTCCCTGCTAACTTTTAATTAGAAATGAAAAAAGAGATTTCTAGGATACTTCCGTGTTTTTAAAGACGGGTCTTTTAATGAAAACAAGTATTCCTCAGCATTTCTTTTTATCTGCCTCCCAGTTTTTCTTCTCAATTTGGAAGACATATTTCTAAAAGAATGTCAACGGGGTTGTTTCCAGAATTTTAAAAGTATTTTTTTTCTGAAAGAGCATGTTTACAAACATAGGATCTGACCATTTTTTAAATAATTTCTTTAAGTTTAATATTTAAAAAAAAAGTTCACGCTTCTGCCGATGACATCACAAATGATGAAATGCCATTCAGTGTTGCCATTCACGGTCCAAAATATTTAATTCGCATCTCTACTCACGTGTAAGGCCCCTATATATACGAGCCGACGCATCAGCTTAAGGTCAGCCTTTTTGGATCGGAGCGCGTGTTTGAATGGTTGTCTTTTCTAGCGAGTTATCGCGTTGGTGATTGTTCACTGTACGCAATTATTAGCGGCACGTGAATTGTTTATAAAATAAAATATTATTTTCTGCAAATTTGGCGAAATCTGAAACTTTGCTGTGGTAACCCAAGCAGTGCAACAATGAAAAATCCGATCCAAAATGGCTAAACTTAAGC